>NC_056741.1:600587530-600892530 GCF_019279795.1 Protopterus annectens | reverse complement strand
TCTCAAGCTCCCATGCCACAGAAACTAATGCGTAGAATGGCTGAAGACCTTATTACTTTAATTAGGGGAAGCCAGCCTTCCCCCTTTAAAAGACAAAGAATTGAATTTCCTTCTGATTCTACAGACCATGAGTCCGATGACTCTGACCCCTGTGATTACCAGGACATACCTTTATCTACCTATGAGGATTCAGATGGAGAGGATTCCATTCCCTCTGCCTCTCCCCCCAGAAGACTTTTCTTTCGGTGAAAACTTGCATACCCTAATAGAGCATTTCTGCTGGGAATGCCAGGACTACCCAAAGTCCAAAAAGAGACTGAGGGAATTTTTAGACTTGCCTCAGCATAGGCTTCTAGCTGTACCCCTTGTCCTGGATATTGTAGATGATGTCTTCATGGAATCCAGTCTTACCCCTGATACTTTACCACCAGCTCCTAGAAAGCCTGATAGGTACTACAGAGTACCTGACTCTCACAAATTAATCTTTAAAAATCCCACTGCGGATCCGGAGACCATTTCCCAGGGACCTAAAGGTATTAAGGCTACTACAGACAAAAACCCTACCCCTTCGGACAGGGAATCTAGGGCTTTAGACAACTGCAACTCTTGCCATCAGAGCTTTAAATTGCCAGTTTCACATGTTGAAGTACCAGCAGCATATTATGGAACTAATTAAACAAAAAATGTTGTTTATTCCTGATTGTGCAGAAAACAAAGACTTACAAGAGTTGATGCATTCAGCAAACCAAGTTGGTAAACATACTTTGCAGTGTGGTTTTGATGCCTTAGAAGCATCTTGCAGGGCTGCTGTCAGTGGGTCTTTTCTGAGAAGGCATGCTTGGCTGAAGGAACAAATCTTGCCAGACCATGTCAAAGCAAAATTACTAGATGCTCCATTAAACCAAGAATGTTTGTTTGGCTCAGAAGCAGAAGAAGTTCTTAAAAATATGGAGGAAAAAGCTAAATCTATGCAAACTGTTAAAAATTTCATACAGGTACAGCCACTTAGATTCAGTAGGCATTGGCCTTCAAAAAACTGGTCCTTTCCAGTCCCTCCCAGACCTTCTCAGTCCAAACCCAGGGGCAACAGACCACAAAGACTACAGTCTCAGAGTATGCACAGATCTAAACAATGGAGTGCTCCCTCCTCAGAAACAGGGAGTGGTAAACCACCCCCTTATGGAAAAAGTTTGCAATGAATTGCCCTTCATCCTTCCCAGCCATGCCCAAGTATTTGCACCCCTAGGAGGAAAACTCACCCTGCATGCAAAAAACTGGTAGTATATTACCCAGGACCGATGGGTCTTAAACATTGTATCCCAAGGATACAGATTCTACTTCCACTCACTGCCATCACCAAGTGGATTGCCAGACCTTCCGCCAAACCAGTGGGCAGAGGCCCAAAAGCAAGTACTTTCTCTTCTCAGTATCAGGACTATTCAACCTGTTCCAGCAGAGCAAAAGGGACAGGGTTTCTACTCTAGACTGTTCCTGGTGCCCAGAAAAGAGAGCTCTTGGCACCCTATTCTGGATCTATCAACTCTCAACTCCGTCCTGGTGGTACCAAAATTCAAAATGCTTACACTCTAGCAGCTGCTTTGTATGCTAGCCAAGGACTCTTGGCTAGTCACCGTAGACTTAAAAGAAGCTTATCTGCACATCCCCATAAGGGTATCTTGCAGGAAATATCTACGTTTCAGGGGAGGTTCAATGCACTTCCCTTTGGCTTATTTACTGCACCCAGGGTATTCACAAAGTACCTGGCTGCAGCCATTGCATACTGCAGGCAGAGAAATATTCAAATTTACCCATACTTGGACAATTGCCTGATTCAGGCGGACAGTCAGGAATTGCTACTTCAGCACCTGACGTTTGTAAAGAGACTCCTAACTTCTCTGGGGTATTACCACCAATGAAAAGAAATCACATCTGGTACCCAGCCAAAAGATTGTATTCCTGGGAGCAAGCTTGAATACAACTTCCCAGATGGCATTCCTCACTCCAGAAAAGCAGGTTTATTTGACAAATTACTTCAAACTATTAGCCACCCAAACCCAGCTCTCTGCAAGAAAAATACTGCAAGCCCTAGGTTTCATGGCCTCATGCATTCTACTAATTCTATATGCAAGACTGCATATGAAAAGTCTCTGGTGTCAACATTCTGAAGACCTGGAAACAGTGATTCCTATCATTCCTTGCCTAAGGGCAGAGTTCCTTTGGTGGGCAGAGGCTTGCAACCGCAACAAGAGACTCCCTTTCATTCAACCGCCCCGCCGCCCAAACCCTGAAAACAGATGCATCAGACTATGCATGGGAGGCCCACATGGCAGGCAAATGCATTCAAGGCAAATGGAGCCCAGGACAAATTCACCTGCATATCAATCAAAAAGAAATGTTAGCAGTACAGAATGCACTGACAGCCTTCAAATACCTTATCCTGCCAGGGCAACTCATGATAGAGACCGACAACACAACAGTTATGTGATACATAAACAAGCAAGGGGGAACTCATTCCTACCCACTCTGCAGGTTAGCCATGGCTCTGTGGAACACAGCCTTGAGCTATCAAGTGCACCTGCAAGCTCAATTCCTGTCAGGCAAACAAAATTCACTGGAAGACGACTTGAGTAGAAATCTAATGGACCCACACGAGTGGAAACTGGAACCCAACTCATTCAAACTTCTAATACACAAGTGGGGGACACCAGAAGTGGACCTCTTTGCTTCCCCCTAAAACCATCAACTGAGCAAATTTTACACCAGAATTTCCCACAGCCAAGCATGGAAAGTGGATACCTTATCCTTTACATGGGAAAACCTCTCAGTCTATGCCTTTGCCCCTTTCAAAAGTACTACTCAAGATCAAACAGGACAGGCCAAGGACAATCCTTAATTGGACCAGACTGGCCATGCCAGCACTGGTACCCACTTCTAAGCAGTTCTGACAGCAGTGCCACCCTGACGCCTACATCAGACCCCTTCTCTGCTGTCCCAACAGGAGGGACAAAGTTTGCATTCTCAGCTGCAAGCCCTGAACCTGGCAGCCTGGCTTATTCCCTGAATACATCATCAGCAACCCTCAGCAGACAGGTGCTGGATGTTCTCCTTCAGGCCAGGAGGCCTAGTACTAGGAAATCCTATTCAGAAAAGTGGAAAAGATAATGTTCAAGGAAAGGACACAGCCGTGCCCACCTTTACCTCAAATCCTAGCTTATCTAGCAGGGCTGCTCCACAAAGGCCTATCCTTCTCATCAATTAAGATTCATGCCTCTGCCATCTCAGCTCATTACAGTAGTGAGCCACCCTCTTCTCTCACCCTCTGATTAAACAGTTCCTGAGAGGAGCTAACAATTTAAGACCCCCAAGTAGAGCTCCCACTCCTGCCTGGGACTCCTTAACTTTGTACTAGAGAAGCTCACACACTCCCTTTTTAGCCTGCTGCTACAGCAGAGTTAAAATTCCTCTCTTGGAAAACAGCCTTACTTCTAGCCATCACTTCAGCAAGAAGAGTGTCTGAGTTGCATGCCCTTATGGTTGTGGAACCCTTCATTATCTTCCATATGGGCAGGGTTTCCCCCAGGACTAACCCATCATTTATGCCCAAGGTGGCTTCCAGTGTGGCTTAAAACCAATCCATCCATTTACCAGCCTTTTTTCCTAATCCTCAGAATAAAGGGGAAAGGATACTGCACTCCTTGGACGTGCACAGACAGCTCAAGTTCTATCTTGACAGGACTAAACCTTTCAGAAAATCTGACCAGCTGCTAGTCAGCTTTGCTACAGGGACAGAGGGCAAGGCCATTTCAAAGCAAACCATTTCTAAATGGATAGCACACTGCATCCATTTGTGCTACAAACACCGTGGAAAACCTACCCCACATGGGGATCAGGCCTCATTCCACTAGGACTACCTTGGCCTCTACAGTATTTCTCAGAGGAGTCCCTACCAGGGACATCCTGGAAACTGCAACCTGGAGTTCTGTACACACATTCACTAAGCATTAAAACTTACATATCTTTTCTAGGCCTAATGGTTAAGGTGTTTGCCTTACAAACACAAGGTGCAGGGTTTGAGTCTCACAAGGGATAATTGGCTAGGCTTAAATTGGCTCGCAAGGGCAGTTAGCTTAGTGCTAATCTATGAACCTATGAACCTAAGTCCAGAGCTGGATTCGCCACATCAGTCTTACAAGGCCTGCTAGCCAGCCCTAATACTTTTTGACTGCCTCCACCCTTCCTCAGCTTTGGGAATCAACCCAATTGTGATGACTGCAACAGTGAAACACGAAGAACATAGTACAGTTGTGTACACTTACCATAAATGTAGATGTTCGAGTGTATTCACTGTTGCAGTCCTGGTTACCCTCCATCCCTCTGTCTTTTCTATACTTTCTACCTATCCTATTTTTTGGCCATATCATTTGGCAGTGGTATTTACTGTCTACTGGAGGTATTCTACACCATGTGATTGCTTCCTGTTTTAGGGGCTCCTGACATCTGGGGCAAGAAAAACTGATGTAATGGTGTCTGCTGCATGTTTTATACCCCTGATGACCTGATGTCATGGAAGAGGCGACAGCATCCGACACAGAAATCCCAAGACTCTGGTATTTGGGCCGACTGAGGGGTACCTGCAGGCAGATAACCCAAGTGTGATGACTGCAACAGTGAATACACTTGAACATCTTCATTTATGGTAAGTGAACACAACTGTACTTTCTGCTGCTTGTCCCCCTAGTACATCTTTGAAAGTAATTGCCTTTTTATTTTGGAGAAACTGTATGCCAAGACAGGTCCTGTTATTCTAGCAACTTTCTAAGTTTAGAAGTACAATATTTAAAGTGTCTCTATGTTTCTGCTGCTTGTCCCCCTAGTACGTCTGTGAAAGTAATTTCCTTTCTTTTTTTTTGGAGAAACTGTATGTTAAGACAGGTCCTGTTATTCTAGCAACTTTCTAAGTTTATAAGAGCAATATTTAAAGTGTCTCTATTTTTGTGCTGCTTGTCCCCCTGTTACATTGGGCTTTGTCCAGATTTCTTGCACTTAGAAGTTTAGAGGTATGTCAGCATGGATGTCAAAAGTGAGTTGTTTATAGTAATGAGGCGCTTTAAAGTGTCCGGCTTTATTTTCTGGTAGACTTTACAGTGTTTTCATAATGGCAAGACACTGAACTGCTCAAGGAAAATGTGTAAGCGACTGTATTGCACTGCTGGTTGACAACATGTTGGAAAATGTCAATTTTTTGTAATTTTAAGTCCTGCAATGATTTCTGTTAGCTTAATCATTATGTGTTGACAAATTTGTCCATTATAAAGTTTTCTTCTTTTTCTGAAAGAGGTGGTATAACGTGGTAAGAACTGTGAATTTGAGCTAGGCTGTTTCAGTATATTGGCAGACTAGAATAGCATTAATGTCCATGCATTTAAGTGTCTATCCCTGATTATTTTGGGATTTGTTGAGTTGGGCACTAAACAGGAATTAAAAATATACCCTTGTTTCAAAACATTTGTTAGTATTCTGTATTGTTTCAGTTTTCAGTAATTTGTCTCTCCTTGCACCTAATCATTTCTAGGTATGTCCCAGATTCATTGAGCTGTGCTGGTGTCTGAAATGTCATGCATGTCACTTGACTGCAAAGTTGTAAACTTCAGAAAATATTTTAATTCGTATTCTCTTATCAGTGCCTCAGGTTTATAACAATATTGTCAGGTCTGGTTTTGCCCCTCATTCTGCTCTGGTTTCTTTACTCAGTGGCATTTTTCCAGTAGTGTTTCCACAACTGGAAACTAAGCACATTCATGCCAGAATCACTACAGCCTTTGTATACTTTGGAACAGATTTTTTTGCCATTAGTGTGCTATTTGGATTTCAAGGTAGGGTATTAGGATTTACGAATGTTGGGATATGTGTGTATGCTTCTGTTTAGTGTGTTTTATTTTTCAGGGTTAAAGATGTCAGATCCTGCATTCTTTGGTCTTAAAATGTTCCAAGGCATGATGTCTTATATGGCACATTCTTGTAAAAGTACAGCGGACCCTGGTTTTAAGTACCTTTTATAGGCACCATTGTCAGGCCCAGAGCTGGCTGTAGGACAAGGGTAGAACACATCTAAAGTGTTGAATGTAATTATCCTTGGCATGGATTTTGAGATGTAATCAAGGGTGTTTTGAGAGTACTGAATGTCATGAAAGTCACTCTTCCCTTCTATAACACTGGTTAGGTGGGCAAGTGAGCACCAGAGGACTGAAAGTGTCCTAGTCAAAGCAAGGAAGTGAATAATATGATCATGCAGGTTTTTATAGCAAACAAAAGGAGCAGAGATGAGCAAGAGAAGATGGTGCAAAGTCAGGAAACTTCCAGTGATGTGGGTAGGTTATAGCCCTGTTGTCTCATATCTTTGCTTTTGAGGAGATTTTCTAATTTTCCTTTCTGCACTGCAGCCCCATTTGTTAGTCATTGTTTAACACCACTGTTTTACAAAACTGCTAGGTGCAGACTGCCCAGATTACATTGAGGGCAGGGATATAGTTACAGATAGTACCCCAAAGAAGAGAAGATGCACAATTTTTCAGCCAAGTTGGACAAGTGCCTTTGACTGGCTTTCTATGAGTAGGCGCTGAGTGAAATATGCCTTTTTCAAGACTTGTAACACGGATTTCAGAATCCATCACGGGGGCCGACATGATATGCAACGACATGCCAACCGTGAGAAACACAGGCAGAATTGCAAGCATGCAGTTGGAAGATCTATGGTGGATTTCTTTGGACCTCGGAGTTTAGCAAGTACAAAGGTGGTTGAGGCAGAGGTTGGTTTTGTGTCTTGGCTTGCTAAACACAACTTATTTGCAGCAGGAGAATGCATCCTGAAATTTATGAAGTGTGGAGAGGATCAAGATGTTCTCCGGAAAATGACGTGGAGCAATGAAGGCAGGTGGTTGTTTTGCACGGGATGTTCTGGGGCCTCATTACCAGAATGATGCTGCCTCAGCCTGCCGGAAATCACCATTCTGTGTGTATATGGACCAAAGCGCAGACATGGGAGATGACAAACTGTTAGTAATCCTTGTTGGTTACCTTGATGAAAAGGCAAGCAAACATGTGATAAGGTTCCTTCATATGCCAGAATGTGTGTCAGGAACTGGGCAAGCAATGTTTGATGCTTTAATTTCCAGTCTGAGAAAATTTAACATTCCAGTTTCCAACATTGTGGGCTTTTCTTCAGACAGTGTTGCCTCAATGATTGGAAAACACAGTTCTGTGCTGTCTCGTTTAATGGAGGCGAAGCCCACAAATATAAACATGGGGTGTCTGTGCCACTTGGCAGATCTCTGCAGTAAGGCTGCTGTAAAAGCACTACATTCACTACTTGAAGAACTTATATCAGATGTGTACTGCCATTTCGGTTCCAGTGCACAAAGACAACAAAAACTGCAAGACTTTGCTTTGTTCACAGATACTGTGACCCCCTCAAGATCATTAGACATCCACCTACTAGATGGTTCAGTCTTGGTAGGGTAATTAACCGAACCCTGGACATGTGACCAGCTCTAAATTCATATTTTCTGTCTGCAGAGCCAAGGTCTGCTAAGATTAACTTAATTTCTAAAAACCTGCAGAGTCATGACGTACATATGATTTTTATGCTTAAGTATGCACTGGAACCCTTATTGGAGTTCAACATCCAGCTTCAGAGCTGAGAAAGTCAGCTTGTGACACTGCATGCCACTGTGCATAAACTCCTCAGACCTGCAGCTGCTGTCAGGCTAATCAAACACAGTGATGTGTCCGTGTTCTGCCAAATAGTGAACTTCGTATTGGATATGAAGTCAAGCAGTACACAGCCATGAGGAGGATATTGCCGAGACAGTCATTGAATTCAACTTTTATGAAAAATGTACAGCTTTTTATGCTGCAGTGCTGCAAAAAATGCTGAAAAAGTTTCCCATGCTGGATCACTTACTGAAAAATGCTGCATTACTTGTTAACCAGGCCAAAAAATTGGACTTTTCTTTGAGACTTGTTAGGGATGTTGGTTTCCGTCTGGGTGTGTGTGAAAATGATGTTGAGGGTGAACAATTAATCGATGAGTTTACCTAATATCAGATTGAGGACACGGGGAATCTGACAGGCCCAGTAGATGGGCCCCACTCGTGTGTCAAAGTACTGGGTATACCTTCTGAGGTGCCTTTGCACTGAAGGGAAATTGCTGCTCTTTAAGCAGCTGATGATGAGTCTACTTTGCTTGCCACACTCAAATGCACAAGCTGAAAGAGCATTTAGCATGGTGCGGAAAGTGAAAACTGAACTGCGTCAGTCTCTGAGTGTAAAAACATTGAACTCGTTGATGGCAGTTAAAATGAAATAAGAACTGGACTGCTGTGATACTAAGCTGCCAAAACATGTTTTAGAGGCTGCCAAGAAAGCCACAGCAGCATACAATAAGTCTACATCTGACATATGTACATGATGCTGTTTAACTTGGTCTAACTAAAATCATTTGTGTGACCTGTAATATGGCTGAGAAAATGTAGTAAATGTGATTTTTATTTTTTTATAAAGTGCTGTTTCAATTACTTACGGTGTAGTTATGGTATTGCAGTTTACAAAATAAAGATTTTGGATCTGAGAAGTGTGTCTTATTGAATTTTACAGATGTTCTACCATGCTCCATGTCAATGGCAAGTTTTGCGCAGTGCGAAAATAGGGTGTTCCACATTTTGACCATTTGTCACACATTGTTAGGGCCTGTGTTCCACATTGGTCTCTTAAGAGGTTGAAACCTATGCTTAGAGCTGACCCAGTAGTCAGGGACTTAGGGACACACATAGATAGTAATCTAGCCTTTGATCATCACGTGTCTACAGTGGTGAGGAAATCATTCTATGTTGTGCAACTTATAAACAAAGGTATGACATCCAAGTCCAAGGAAGTCATTGTTCCACTGTATTCGGCATTCATCAGATTTATCATTGAGTACAATGCCCCCTTTGGTATGTACCTAACCAGGCATATCCAACAACTGGAACGTCCACAGAGGGTCCTCATTAAAAGAATACAGGGCGCAAGTAATATGTCTTATGCAGACTGCATCAACGCCCTGTCCCTGTATTCTGTCTCCTGCAGGTTTTTGAAGGGAGATCTATGCCTGGCATACAGGACATTGTCAGACCTCACTCTGATGGACCTTCTGCATATCCACAAAACAAACAGTACCAGAATTACCTGTTAAGACTTAAACCTTGCCTGTGACATAAATAGGACCTGCTGGAGAGATAGTATGTATCCCAGAGATTCACACATCAGTGAAACAGTCTCCCCATCCATGTGAAGCAGAGTTCTTCCCTAACCCAGTTCAAGTACAACTTGGACAATTGGATGGGAAAATGGAAATTCATCCCTGGTTTGGCACCTGTGTCTCTAATGCAAGCAGGTAACCTGTAAATGGTTAATCTTCCAGGCCCATGCTTACCACTTAACTAGGGTATCAAAACTTGTCAGAGATTTGGAATGCATGGCTAGGCTTAAAAAGGCCCTTGTGGTCATTAGCCTAGTAAACACCTATGAACCTAAGTGACAAACCTATATAGACAGATACACACACATGTATGTATATGCGTGTGTGTGTGTGTGTGTGTGTGTGTGTGTGTGTGTGTGTGTGTGTATTTATATATATATATATATATATATATATATATATATATATATATATGTGTGTGTGTGTGTGTGTGCGTATATATATATATATATATATATATATATATATATATATATATACATACACACACACATATATACACACGTGTGTGCGCGCGCAATATGGGTGCATGCAGTTCTTTATTAAAAAAAAACATAGTAGTGTTAAGCATTATTAATGTATACATTGTAGTAAATGTTGCTTAGTGTTGTGCTTATTCACTGTCACACATTGGCTATGTGTTGCACATGCAATCTTTGTCCATGTCTTTGTCAGCATTTTGTTTTTCTTTCTATTGCTAAGTGTATTTATTACTTGTTATCGTTTCCAGTGCAGTCCGAGTTGTGGCTGAAAAGAGTCCTGGGACCAGTTTACTTTACTGGTTACCAAAGTATAAGTAAATATGAAGTAGAAAAAAAGAGGGATGAACATGACAGAAATAGTTAAGGAACGAGTAAAGCACATTTAAATTCTGCATCATTCATGAGAGAGAAAAAACTTCCCACTGAAAGCATTTTGAAGTAACAGACAGACTTAATTTGGAGTCCTACTACTTGCCACCAGTAAATGTGCAGCAAGGATCATTCACTGCAGTGAGAATTTTCACACCTTAACATGAGAGTGTGGGGGAAGGTCTGTCAATTATTTTAGAACTGCAAAATATTCCCTTTACAAAACCTGCTATATACCTATTTTCTTTTACTGGAAGTAGCTATTTACATCATAGAACAAGCTCTGACAGAGAAATAAATGAGGCTCAGTCAGGGAAACATAGAAGTAGTTCTTTTATAGAATGTGTGTTCAGATGACAGTGCTTCACAGTCCTGCCATTCTGTTTTAGTAGCATGAGAAAACAGCACCACTTCCTTTGTCTAGCATGACTTGAAATGTATTCTGGGAGGAAGGAATGAAAGCAAGAAAACAAGATCACGTTACTAAGGCAGCCCCCATCACCCGCCATTTTGAGGGGAAACACAGTAAAATTGTAAAAGAAGCACTTGGAGTAATTTTGAGCCATTAAATAGCTCAGAAAACAGTGATAAAATGAAAAACACATTTTTTCTGAGTCCTAAGGTGGAGTTTTCCTTTAAAGTACTGCAGAAAAAGAAGGATCTCACAGAACAAAAGGAAAAACAACTTCAAAGTGCTGAAGGGAAAATAAAAGGATTATTTGGATAAATATTAGTTTAGAAAGGATGTTCCAGAGCCTAAAACTTTTAGCACTGTGACTTGGGTAACAGTAAGAAGAAAGAGTTGTTTCCAGACATGGGAAACTTGTGACAAAAAAGTAATCAGAGCTACTACAGGGATGTTAAGAGATATTTTGGAAATTTAATAGTTTAAATGTGTAAGCCAAAAAGGCACAAATGGAAATACTTAATGGAAGACTTAAGTATGACAAGGTTAGTAGAAGATGAGTCTCCACAATTAATAGCTCAGATGAGAAGAAATTCGATAATGCTGTTGTATAACCAATCAACTTGGAAGTCTCTAGGAACAGATGGTATTCCTTTGGAAGTTTAGAAGTTGAGACGGAAGAAAGTGATACAGCTCTTGAAGGTTTTATTTAACAGTATTTTAAATGGTGGAAGTGCAAATATTTTGGAAGAAAGATGTGGTGACTGTATTACCCAAAGAGGATAAAGACCCTTTAGACCCAGCTTCATACAGACCCATTTTAATTTTAAACCATGATTATGAAGTGTTTGTGTGCATACCAAGTAAGGGAATGCCAGAAGTGTTGCCAAAATTGATGGATATGGATCATTGACATTTTGTGGAGGGGAAGCAAACGTTTAATAGCATTAATAAAACTGTGATGATCCAGAGGGAAGCTGAATATAAGAAAACACCATTATTAATGTCAAAGAAAATAAGGGACTTTAAAACTTCTAAGATATAAATGGTATGGCAATCAAAAAGAGTTGGCTTTATTTGCAGGTATTATTTTGTATGCGAAAGTTACAAAAAAGGACATGTTGGTGTTGTGGAACTTTTTGAGACAGTTTGAGATAAAGTCTATAATAGTAAACCTGCTAACCAGACAGAAATTTCTTCAGCAATACCCATATTTATGGGGACATAGATGGCGTCATCCGGTGGTGTGACATTTGATCTAGATTATTGTCACTGTTGAAGTGACACCCAACCCCATGTGCAGAAATGGGGAAAAAAGGGTGATGGATAAGACTTAAGTGTTTAGGTCTGTGAATTAAAAAGGATTCTGTTATGGCACCCAATTGTAAGTGGAAAAGACACTAAACAAAAGATAATTAAAAAAATTTTGAGAAACTGGAAGCTGATGCTAGGCAAATTTTTTATCTACCTGAGGAGAAGTTGCAGATGATAGTAGAGTTAGAAGGGATTTATTTTGGTGGAAATAGGGCAAGCATTAAATGGGATAATTTGATCCTCCCCACAGCACAAGGTGGTTTAGGATTACTCTATTTAAAAGCATGCTTTAGAGCTACACATTTAAGGCTCGTATACATATTGTAAGCAGAAGGTTGTAATTTAAAATAGGAAAGGGTGATAATTAAATGGGGAGAGTTTGAGAGAGAAGGTGAGGGTCAGATTTTGGATGCAGGTCTTTAAGGAGAATAGTGGCAACCGCACACTGAATATTATATTCACAGAGCAGCAGAAAGTACTCTAAGAACCAAGTCCACACGAGAATGTAGAAAAGACATTCCCGCAATACATATGACTGAAAGGAGTATAGAAAATATTTATTTATTTTATTTTATTTTAGTTTACATTTGTTAATCGGGAGAGTCTGACTGGATACATGTCCATTTTCAGCGGAGGTCCGGGTAGAAAAGCTCCACATGTGCAAAAAAGTTGCAATCAATATTCATGGTTACATTGAAAATCTAAAAATGTAAAATTTAAAAAATAAGTGATTATATATACATGTTAACATTGCAAATTAACATTTTTGTAGGTTTATAGTATGAAATATGTACAGAAAACATTACACAGTATTGGAGTGTATAGAGTGACATTTTACACAGATCTATGTTAAGGATGACAATCCGGCGATAACGGTGGTTAGTTAAGAAGGGAAGTTTTTAGAAATTAGATGTAGAAGGGTTAAAGACAATGGCTTTAGAATGGTTAGGATATCAAGTTATAATAGAAGGGTTATAAACATAGCCTTAGAATGGCTTGGATAGCAAGTTCCCATCCTTATAATATTGTTCTAAAGGCTGTTGAGAAGTGTTTATAGTCTGGGTAGGGAAGGTTTAGAAAGTTTATACATATAGGTTAAGGAAGTTATTATTATTGGGTATTTCACCTATTTGAGTTGTGTTTATATTGGGTTAGTCTGGGTTTAGACATGTACAATAGCCAATGCCTGTTTAGGTGTTTCTTTAGGGAAATCTTGAATTGGAGTAAGGAGGATGTAGTGGTAAGTTCTGGGGGGAGTGAGTTCCATTTCTTTCCAGCAGAGTTGGAGAATTATGATTCTCCGGCTGAGTTGTTAACTTCGACAGATTGTACTTGCATTTTGTTGGATGAGCGGAGGGATACTAGGTTGCTGTAGGGGGTGGTGATATTGGTAAAAATGGGTGTACTGTTAGGTTGGTAGATGATTTTATAAATAACTATGAGATGTTCTTCGTGTTTCACTGTTGCAGTCATTACACTTGGGTTATCCTGCTGGCAGGCTACACTCAGTCGGCCTGAATTCCAAAGTCTAGGTCCGGCGTCGGTTGCTGTCGCTTCTTCCCTGACGTTAGTGTGCCAGGGTTATAAAAGATGCAGCCGACTCCATTTTTTCGGTACTTCTTGCCGCGCGGTGCCCGAAGCATAAGCAGTTCACAAGTGCCGGTCGGCCGACTCCTCTGAGATTTTCATGTTCAAATTTCAGATCCGAAGTCTTCATTAAAAGCTAAGTACCTCGTTGGGGAAACTTTTTTCTTGCTCCAAACCGATGTCAGAAAAAGTTAATAATTGTATTTCTTGTGGGAAGCAAATACCTCATAAGGACTTTCATTCTTACTGTATTCCTTGCCTAGGCCCTGACCACGACGTTGCTAGTTGTCGGTTTTGTGCTAGATTTAACCAACGCACTATTAAGCGTCGGTGCGATTTTGCATTACACTATTTTGGCAGAAGATTTAATTATACAATGTTGTCGGATAGCCATCCAACTACCAGAATTCACAAGAAACGCAAAGAAAAAGAAAAGGACAGGCATCCGAGGTCCAAAACCGACGACGAGACTTCTTGTAAGCCAGTCGCCAGTTCACCAGTTCTCAGTGAGGTGCCTTCTCAGCACCTGACACCCGCTACTGACTCCAACGTGGAGTCGACTAGGCCGCTGGAAGCTCAAGGTACTGGACCTTCGGAGACTATTCCCTCAGATGGGTCGGAAGCCGCTGAGTAGGCATCGGCTTCTGAGGGTGTTTTCAGACCTACTAAATTATACATTAAAACGACTTCAGCTTCAAAGGCAAAGACTAAAGCACCTTTAAAGACAAAGAAACAAGTACAACAACCTCATGGACAGGCCTCCATGCCCAAAAAACAGATGCTCAAAATGGCCAAAGACTTAATTACCTTGATCAGGGGTTCCCATCCCCCACCTGATAAAAGGCCTAGGCAAGAGACAGAATATGAATCTTCAGATCAGTTTTCCATCTCATCTGATTCCTCTTCTGATCAGGAATACTGTCTTCCTCGCTATGAGGATTCTGATGCTGAAGAATCAATCCCTTCAGCCTCTCCTCCTGAGGATTACTCTTTTGGGGGGAAACCTTGCATACCATGAGGGAGCATTTCCACTGGGAGATCCAAGATTTTTCAGAATCTAAGAAAAGGCTTAGAGACTTCCTTTTACTACCTCAACACAGGCCCCTAGCTATTCCACCTGTGTTAGACATTGTTGATGATGTATTTTCAGAGCCCAGTCTGACCCCTGACTCCTTACCTCCAGCTCCTGTTAAGCCGGACAGGTACTGCAGGGTTCCTGACTCTCATAAATTCCTTTTCAAAAACCCTGCTGCTGACTCAGGGTCCCAAAGGGGTCAAGGCTTCCGCTGCAAAAAACCCTACCCCCTCTGACAGGGATTCTAGGGCATTGGACAGATGGGGAAAAAAGATTTACACTTCTGCTACCTTGGCCATAAGGGCTTTAAATTGTCAGTTTCATATGCTCAAATATCAGCAATATATTATGTCACTGCTTAAACAGAAAATGTTGATAAATTCTGAATGTGCAGAAAACAAAGAAATGCAGGATTTATTGCATGCAGCTGAACAAGTTGGAAAGCATACTTTGCAATGTGGTTTTGATTCTTTAGAGGCCTCCTACAGAGCCGCTGTTACGGGTTCTGTCATCAGGAGGCATGCTTGGTTAAAGGAACAAAATCTGCCTGATCATGTCAAAGCAAAATTATTAGATGCCACATTACAGCATGATACCTTGTTTGGTGTTAAAGAAAATGGAGGACAAAGCTAAATCTATGCAAACGGTTAAGGATTTTTTTACAGGTATAGCCTCCAAGATTTAGCAGACACTGGCCTACAAAGAATTGGTCCTTTTCAGTGTCAGACAGACCACAAAGGGGCAGATACAGACGCCCAAGAGGCCGATCCCAGCCCCAAGGTTCGTACAGGTCTAAACAATGGGGTGCTTCTACCTCCAAAAGTGGAGAAGACAAATCACAGCCATAAAGAAAACCATCCCAATGACTTCCCCCTGCCTGCACCAAGCACTTATCTTCTGGCAGCACTTTTAGGGGGAAAACTAGCACTTTTTTCTCAAAATTGGCACATAATAACCAAGGACAAATGGGTCCTAGATATAGTGTCACAAGGCTACAAGTTTCACTTCTATACCCTGCCAAGGACAAACGGTTGGCCAGGCCTGCCAAAACATCAATAGGCAGAGGCACAAAAGCAAGTCTCATCCCTCATGGACATGAGGGCCATTCAGCAAGTACCAGAGCAAGAGCAGGACAGGGATTTTATTCAAGACTGTTCTTGGTACCAAGAAACGGCAAGACCTGGAGACCAGTACTGGACCGATCTATTTTAAACACATTTCTAGATATACCAAAATTCAAAATGTTAACTCGACAGCAACTTCTGCCCTGCCTGGCACCAGTAATTGCATTCTGCAGACAAAGAGGAATACAAATATATCCTTACTTGGACGACTGCTCATTCAAGCAGAGAACAAGGACATTCTACAGCATCTGGCGTTTCTAAAGAGATTTCTAACAGGCCTAGGTTTACACAGTCAATGAAAAGAAATCAAAACTAGTACCCTCTCAAGAGGTAATATTCCTGGTTGCAAGTTTAAATACAACTGCCCAGATGGCTTATCTCACGCCAGACAAAGGCAACTGACCACCTATTTCAACCTGTTTGCAACAAAGGCCCAGTTGCCTGCAAGAAAAATTCTGCAGGGTTTGGGCTTCATGGCATCCTGCATTCTACTAATTCCATATGCGAGACTGCATATGAGGAAACTTCAGTGATACCTAAAAAGTGTTTGGACTCAACATTGCCACAGCCAGGAAACAATAATCACCCTCATTCCCTGCCTGCAACATGAGTTTCGATGGTGGGCGAAGGCTTGTCACCAGAACAAGGGACAGCCATTCACTTTACCCCCAGCCAGGGAGACAATAACAACAGATGCATCACATTATACCTGGGGGGCCCACATGGCAGGAAGATGTATTCAAGGCACATGGTCCGCAAACCAAATGCCATCTACATATCAATCATAAAGAGATGCTAGCTGTTCAGAATGCCCTGACAGCCTTCAAGGGCATACTTCATCCGGGACAACTACTGATAAAGACAGACAACACCACGGTCATGTGGTATATAAACAAGCAGGGAGGCACTCATTCTTACCCCCTTTGCAGACTAGCCATGACTTTGTGGGACACAGCATTGACTTAAGTACATCTGCAGGCACAATTCCTGCCAGAAAAGATAAATACTCTGGCAGACGAACTAAGCAGAAACCTCATGGATCCCCACAAGTGGAAATTGGATCCACAAGTCTTCAGCATGATAACAAGGAAATGGGGATGCCCAGATATAAATCTATTTGCCTCTTCTCACAACTACCAACTAAAAAGACTCTGCACAAGGACTTATCACAGACAAGCATGGAAAGTGGACGCCCTATCTTTCAGCTGGAAAAGCTTAGCAGTATATGCCTTTCCTCCGCTGCCTCTCCTCCCCAAGGTACTCCTAAAGGTCAGACAAGAGAAGCCAAAGATGATACTGATTGCCCCAGACTGGCCTCGCCAGTACTAGTATCCATCCTAAGGAACTTGTCTCAATGCCCTGCTTGGACCTTGCCTCAAATATCTCATCTACTATCCCAACAAAATGATCAGATCCTGCACAGCCAACTAAAGACCTTAAATCTAGCAGCATGGTGGATAATGTAGTCATACAAAATGCACCTCTCACTAAAGCTGTAATGGATGTCATTTTGGAGACCAGAGGGCCCAGTACCAGAAAATCTTACGTTGGAAAATGGAAGAGATCTGTGCTTGGAACCAGGCACAAGGAATTGACACAGCTGTACCAAATATTCCTCAGATTTTGCAATACTTAACTGAGATGCTGGACAAAGGCCTATCCTTTTCATCAATTGAAATTCATGCCTCTGCTATTTCGACTCATTACAATACAGGGCCACCAATCTTTTCTCACCCCTTGTTAAGGCAGTACCACAGAGGAGCCAAAAACTTAAGGATCTCCAAGGATATCACCAATATCTGCATGGGACCTCAACTATGTCTTGGAAAAACACACCCTGCCTCCTTTTAAGCCAGCCGCTACAGCTGATATAAAGTTTTTGTCTTGGAAAACCACTCTGCTCCTAGCAATAACATCTGCAAGACTAGTCTCAGAGCTACAGGCACTCATGGCTATGGAACCTTTTATCATTTTTTATCCAGAGAGGGTTTCTCTGAGGACAAACCCCACATTTTTGCCTAAGATAGTGTCCAGTGTGGCCCCAACTATTCATCTGCCTACTTTTTATCCAAACCCACAGAATAAGGGGGAGAGAATTCTGCATTCTTTGGACATACACAGACAACTACGCTTCTACTTGAACAGAACCAAAGCTTTCGGAAAGACAGAGCAACTACTAATGGCATATGCTGCAGGTTCACAAGGAAAGGCCATCTCAAAGCAGACTATTTCAAAGTGGATAGGCCACTGCATTCGTTTCTGCTATTCACAACATGGCAAGCCAGTGCCTAAGGGCATTAGGCCACACTCAACCAGAGCAGGCAGCCACTTCAGCAGCCTTCCTCAGGGGAGCACAAACCAAAGACATTTTAGAGGCTGCTACCTGGAGTTCAGTGCACACCTTTAGAAAGCAGTATAATTTACCACTCTACTCTAAATCCAGGGCAGGCTTTGCCACTGCAGTTTTGCAGGGCCACATAGCCACTCCTAATGCTGTTTAGCTCCAGCCTCCCAACCATAGCTTTGGGATTCAACCCAAGTGTAATGACTGCAGCAGTGAAACACAAAGAACATAGTACAGTTGTGTACACTTACCATAAATGTAGATGTTCGAGTGTGTTCACTGTTGCAGTCCAGGTTACCCACCCACCATCCCCCATATCTTTGCTGCAACTTATCTGCACTTCTCTAATCTATACAACCTATGTGGTGTATTTGCTTGTAGATGAAGGTATAATATATTTTGGTGCATGCATGTTTTATTGACATATTTTTAGCCTACCATTTTGGGGGGCACCTGACATCTGGGGCAAGTAAAACTGAAGAAAATGGCGTTGGCTGCATCTTTTATACCCCTGGCGCACTGACGTCAGGGAAGAGGCGACAGCAACCGACGCCAGACCTAGACTTTGGAATTCAGGCAGACTGAGGGTAGCTTGCCAGCAGGATAACCCAAGTTTAATGACTGCAACAGTGAATACACTCAAACAGCTACATTTATGGTAAGTGTACACAACTGTACGTTGGTTATACTGGAGTTGATTGGGTAGTTCTAGCCAGTTTAGTGTTTGAAGATTTTGACAGTGATGGGTTCTGTAGGCTGTGCCTGTGGCAAACCTAGCTATGTTATTATAGCAGCTAGTCAATTTAAGGTTTGCTTTGCTTAGGTTTGCTAGGATGGGTGAGGCGTAGAGAAGGGTTGATAAGAGATGTGTTCGAGCTGTGGCTGTTTTGGCAGGTGATGTTAGGAATTGTTTAATCCTATACAAGGAGCCTAGTTTTTTGTTAACTGTTTTGATGGTTTTGTCTATATGAGAATCATACCTTAGATTATTATCAGTGATTACACGAAGAAGTTTTGTGCACGGTTCTGGAGAGATTATGGTGCCATTGTTAGATGAGATAGTAATATTTGATGATGTGAATTTACGGGTAGGGGAGAAAAATAGTAGTTTTGTTTTATTTGGGTTTAATAGGAGATGGCGACTATTGAGCCAGTCTTCTACTTTGTTGAAGGTGATTTGGGATAGGGATTGGAGTTCTGAGTGTGTGGTGACAGAGCAAATAAGGGTAGAGTCATCTGCATACTTGAATACATGTTGCATCTGGGATAACTTTGGGTAGGTCATTGATGAATATGGAGAAAGGGAGAGGGCCTAATATAGATCCTTGGGGGACATCAAGGGTGATTGGTAGCAAGGGGGATTCATAGGTTCATAGGTTGGTACTAGGCTATCAGCCCTAGGGCCTATACAAGCCTAGCCATAACAATTCCCTGGCTATTTCTTCCCACATTATTTACTTTCCTGGACCCCTGGATAGATTGTCTTTCCATAAACCAGCTTGTTGTCTTCCATGTAGGTAAGAGTGGAACCAGTTGATTCCTAGGTTGTCTAGGCAGAGTGATTTTAGTGTGTCTAGGAGTAGGTGGTGGTTAACCATATTGAATGCTTTGGATAGGTCGAGAAAGAGGGCTGAGGAGAACTTGTTGTGATTATGGTTTTGATTTATTGTGTGAGAGAAGGAGAGAAGAGCTGTGGTGGCAATACGGGCAGGTCTAAATCCGTGTTGGGATGAGGCTAGGAGAGTGTTTTGGATAAGGTGAGTTAGGATTTGCTTACGTATACATTTTTCCATTTTTTTGGCTAAGGGAGATAGGATGGCTATAGGTCTATAGTATGAGAGTTCAGTTGAGTTGCCCCCTTTGTGAAGTGGAATAATGTGGGATATTTTCCAGATGGAGGGGACATAGGATTTGTGGATAGTACGATTGATTAGGATGGAGATAGGGTATGCTATTTCATTAGCAGCCTTTTGTAGAAATTCTGCAGGGAGTAAGTCTGCTGTCATGGTGCTGGTTTCAGTTTCTTAAGCAGGGACTTAATATAGTCTGTGGGGATAGGATCAAATTTGAAGGGAAGTAAGTGTTCTGGAGTGGGTGAGGTAGTGTTGGAGGTGTTGGGAGATAGATTTTTAGCTAGGGACTGGTCTGTTTCTGTAAAGAAAGTATTAAAGGTCGTTGCTACACTTTTAGCGGGTAAATGTAGGGTAGTCGACGGGGAGAGGGTTGAGGATTTACCTGGATGGAGCAGTTTATTAAGGCCTGACCAGAATTTTTGTGGTTGATTTTGGTGATTTTTCCGGTAAATTGGAATAGTAGTTTTGTTTATCTAGCATAGTGGATTTTTTAGCTTCGTTTCTTAATTGTTTGTAACTAATGTGGTCTTGTGTGGATTTGGTGGATCTCCAGGAGGTCCATGCTGTGTTTCCAGCAATAAGTTTTTGTGGAGTTTTTAGCTTCATTTCTTAATTGTTTGTATCTAATGTGGTCTTGTGGTGATTTGGTGGATCTCCAGGAGGTCCATGCTGTGTTTCTAGCAATAAGTGTTTGTCTAGTACATTTAGTTAGCCATGGAGCTATTTTGTTTTTGGTTCTGATAGTTCGTTTGGGAGCATGCCTGTCTAAGATGGCTAGGAATTTAGCATTGAAGTCTGAGACTGCTTCTTCAAGGGGAAGTAATTTCAGATTGGACCATTTCCATGAGTTAAGTTTGGCCTGGAAATTGGTCAGGTTAAAGTTTTTTGTGTTTCTAATGGTTTTAAAGGTGGTTTGGTAAGGCATATCATTCCTTTTTTCTGATTATATAGGTTAGGAAGTGGTCACTCATGTCCTCCGGTAGGGTGCCTGATTTATATAACTGGGGTTTGTTGTTTATTAATATCTAATCTAGGATACTTTCCTTATTGTTGGGCTTTTTGATCCTGGTAGGGGAAGTTATGATCTGGGAGAAGCCATGTAAGTTAATATGGGTGGTGGGGAAGTTTGATGAGCAGGTTTTCCAGTCTATATTGAAGTCTCCAAGAATAATAGATTCTTGGGGGTGGTTAGTGGACAGCCATTGGAGGGTACTTTCTAAGGTGTCTGTTGTTACCTGGGGAATGTAGATATATGCTATGTTTATAGCTTTCTGTTTGTTAAGTTGGACTTTTGTGATGAGGGTTTCAGAGTTGTTAGTTATCAGGCTTTGTGGAGTATTAATGGTGGATACTTCTAGAGTGGATTTATACGTGATGGCTACTCCACCACCTTTCCTGCCTTGCCACTCAAGTCGTATTATATTGTAGTTGGGGGGTAGAATCTCATTATCAGGGCTAATGGATTTGAGCCAGGTTTCTGTAAGGCATAATAGGTCAGGGGAGTGCATGTCTAGAAGAGCATGCAGATAGTGAATTTTATTCTTTATACTTCTGATGTTTAGGTGACAGACTAGTAATGAATTAGGGGCATTATATGAGCGCCGTAGGTTGGTGACAGTGCCCTTAGTGGAGTTAGGGGTATCGGGTACGTTTGGGCCTGGGTTTGGGTGGATATCGCCATCAGCTATAAGGTTTGGTAGTGACTTCCTTACTAGTTTGTGGATTTTTAGTAGGAGTTGGTGGTAGTATTTAGTGTTAGGGTTTATATAGGTAGCTCATATGGGATGAAGAGGTTTTGGAGTAGTAGACTTAGAGAAAAGGAGGGTAGTAATGGTGTGGGATAGTGTGGCTGGTTGTTAGTGGAGGTACTGGATGTAGGATACTGTGGGGTAGGTAGGTAGTGGTGCTCATAGGCAGTGAGAAGATAAAGTATTACAAGTGGGGGTATGAGGTAGTAAAGTAGTTTAGGTTTTGTGATAAGATGGGAGTTAGTGTAGACATTGTGGGGTAAATAGTATTTGTGTTATGGAGTGTAGGTTGGGAGATCCAAGATAGTGAATGGTGAAATGTGGTAGGTTGGGAGTGGGGGGGTTGGGTTTAAAGACAGAATGTGTTTTGGTTGGTTGTGATGTGTGGGGGTGGCAGTTAATGGGGGTATGGTTTGGTGAGTATAAATGTAGGTGTACTGGGGCGGGTGGAATTTGGTGGCAGGGTAGGGGAGCAGAGTGTGCCCGCTGGGCAAACGGAGCGGGTAGAGCCAAAGGAAGGTGAATTTCAGGACAGGTTAGGTTGGAAACAATCAGCTACGTAGATAGCAGGGCAAGTAGCCAGAGGGCACAGGGAGAGTATAGGCTGAAAGGACTAAAGGTGGGGAAGCAGATATGGTTGTGGGGGAGAGGGGTAGAAGTAGAGAGTAAAATACACTAGCTGGTCGATCAGGAGCTACTCATAAGGCAGGGGATAATAAGCGGATTCAGGCCGCCATCTAGTGGGCAAATCTTGTAAGTACAGCTAAGGTCCTTGTAGAGCCCGGTGCTGGGAAGCCTATGAAATGTGCTGAGCATCCAAGTGCTCCAGATTATGTGGAATGCTCTGCATTTATGTCGAGTGAAGCCACTGTTCCGCTGTTCCACATTGAACAGCTGTGACTCCGCTACAAGGATTTTGATTGGTTTGTGTACCGCAATTACTGCCAATCGGCATTGCAGAATACAAACCAGTACATAGCTCTGATGCCCTTCTGCATTATGTGCCGCAGTTTTTGTTTGGCTCGTAGACCGCATTTACAGCCAATTGCAAATGCGTTGTACGAGCCAATCAAGTAAAGAGTCTCAGGAGGATGGGAGCCTATGAGAGCTCCCCAGTACTAGCCAATCACGTTCCGGGAAGCCTTTTTGTGCCAAAATAATGGCTTGAAAAAGGCTTCCAGGAATCAGAAATTTTAGTTTTTAGGTCCAATATCTAGGAAGGAAGACCAAGAAGGAGCCGACTGAAGACATCGGGCGAATGAAGGTGCGGGCAGCAGTTTGAAGACATCAGGACTTGGAAGCGGCTAGAACAGAAGGCTGAGGTTTTATTTTCCTGCCTGACTACCGGAATCATCATAGTTTGTGCCGTGGCCACCGTGGTAGATTATTTGTGCTGCTGGAGACTTTGGCTAACTGCATATTGAGCTGGTGCTGTGTACCTAGGCAAATGTAAGTGTTTTAGCTGCAATGGCAAGTGTTTTCTTTGAGAACTGGTATGCTAGCACAGGTCCTGTTATTTTAGCAACTTTCCAAGGTTATAAGAGCAGTGTTTAGTGTGTAAATTTGTGCTGCTTGTTTCTAGTATGTTTTTGAAGTCTGCAGGAAACTGAGCCAACTTATATGCCAACACAGATGCTGTTATAAACTTAAAAAGTTGCTAGAATGACAGGAATATTTAAAGTTTCTATGTTTTTGTACTGCTTGTCCCCCTAGGATTCTGAAGTCTGAAAGTAATTGAGCAATTGTGTGCCAACACAGATTCTGTTATTCTAGCAATATAGTTTATAAGAGCAATATTTAAAGTGTCTCTATGTTTGTGCTGCTTGTCCCCCTAGTATTTCTCAGAGTAATCGCCATTTATTCTAGCAATACTTCTAAGTTTATAAAAGCAATATTTAAAGTGCCTCTGTGCTGCAAGTCCCCTAGTACGTCTCTGAGAGTAATTGCCATATTTTTTTTTTTTTTTTGCAGAAACTGTATGCTAAGCCAGGTCCTGTTCTAGCAACTTTCTAAGTTTATAAGAGCAATATTTAAAGTGTGTCTATGTTTGTGCTGCTTGTCCCCGTAGTACGTCTGTGAAAGTTGTTGTGTCTGTCGGCTTTTCCCAGTTAGGGATCGCCACAGTGGAACTCCGGACCGCTAATGATTGGCAGTAGATTTTTACGTGCCGAGTTGCCAGCTCTGACGCACAACCTTCAACTAAGGTACGCCCATTCACGCATGTCTCCACTCAGAAGACACTCTAGCTGAGAATCGAACAGGACGTCTTACTGTGAGGCGACAATGCTACCGCAGCACCACCAACGCAGTCTATAGTACGTCTCTGAAAGTAATTGCCATTTTTTTTTTTTTAGAGAAACTGAATGCCAAGACAGGTCCTGTTATTCTAGCAATATTTCTAAGTTTATAAGAGCAATATTTCTAAGGTTATACGAGCAATATTTAAAGTGCCTCTGTGTTGCTTGTCCCCCTAGTATGTCTCGGAGAGTTAATTGTCATTTTTCTTTGCAGAAACTGTATGCCAAGCCAGTTCCTATTCTAGTAACTTTCTAAGTTTATAAGAGCAATATTTGAAGTGCCTGTTTGTGCTGCTTGTCCCCTTAATACGTCTGTGAAAATAATTGCCATTTTTTTTGAGAGAAACTGAATGCCTAGACAGATCCCGTTATTCTAGCAATATTTCTAAGTTTATAAGTGCAATATTTCTAAGGTTATAAGAGCAATATTTAAAGTGCCTCTGTGCTGCTTGTCCCCCTAGAATGTCTCAGAGAGTTAATTGCCATTTTTTTATTTTGCAGAAGTTGTATGCCAAGCCAGGTACTGTTCTAGCAACTTTCTATGTTTATAAGAGCAATATTGAAAGTGTCTGTCTTTGTACTGCTTGTCTCCTATTATGTTGGGCTTTGTCCAGATTCCCTGCACTAAGAAGTTGATAGGTATGTTAGGATGGATGTAAGAACATGTCATTAAAATTTTTTGTTATTGACAAAGTAAGGCAAGATCTAAGGGGAGGAGACTGGGAAATGGCTCTTGGTATTAAGGAACTCATTTGGCAGTTGAATTTAAATGCGACAAAGCATCCAGGTTTAAATGAGGGGACAAGCATTGGTGACATCCTCCGAACTAAAAGAAACATGTTGAAATGAAGCACGAGTACGTAGGGATAACAGTTTTCAACAATACACAGTCACAACACACCTGTATTTTTGTGATAGCAGATGACCAAGGCGTAGGGAATAACATTAACATAACATAAAGGGCAGGGGACTTGGTAATACCGAGTCCAGTATAGGAGGTTAAAACAAGGTTTTTTAATTTTAATTTTTAATAATGATGAATTACTTTGGTAATTCATTTAATGAAATGTATTCTAAATAAGTTAGCATTGTATTTAATGTTATAACTTTTTAAACAAAAAACTTTTTATAACATCATGAGATTTTTTAATTATGTCTTATTCTCACTGTTCATTTGATGGGCATTTATATGTTTAGTGGAAGCATTGTTCAGGACTTCAAGTGAAGGAAGTTCATTTTAAAAAATGTCCTTTTATTATTTTATATATAATTAATTGATGGTGATAATTCAATTAAAGCAAGCACATGACAGGGTTGCTTTACTTAAATATGAAGTTTTACAAACAACCAGTACACTTGAAAAAGCCCGTTACGAACGGGCGAAAGCGCTTGTGTTTATCGTTTTGTTTTACTTGTGGTGGTGCTGTGGAATAAAAGAACTGTTTACTTCGACCTGCTTATCTTTTTGGTTATCCTGAACCTTTAAAGTGTTTATTATAATACGGAAGCTGAAATTCAACAGTCGAATTCATTTGGGCATTCTTCGGAGAGTGTGGTCCCTTTCCACTTTTGTTTTTTCAAGGTTTAGTACTGTTACAGTCTTTTTCTTCCATGTTAGGATGGATGTCAAAAGTGAGTTATTTATAGTGAGATGTTTTAAAGTATCTGGTTTTGTTTTTTGGTAGAACTTTAAGAATGTAACTTGATCTTGCATTCTTTGGTCGTAACTGCAAAACCACAGCAGTATACAATAAGGCTACATCTGATGTATGACAGGATGCTGTTTAACTTGGTCTAACTAAAATTTGTGTGACTTGTAATATGACTGTTTAGAAAATGTAGTAATTGTGATTTTTATTTTTGTAAAGTGCTGTTTCATTTACTTATGGTCTGGTTATGGTATTGCAGATTATCAAATAAAGGTTTTGGATCTGAGAAGTGTTTTTTTTTTTTAATTTTACAGATGTTCTACCATGCTCCATGGCAATGGCACGTTTTGCGCAGTGCGAAAATAGGGTGTTCCACATTTTGACCATTTGTCACACATTGTTAGGGTCTGTGTTCCACACTGGCCTCTTAACAGGTTGAGACCTATGGAAATGTGGCTTTATTGTGGCTTGGAGAAGGGCATACAAGGCTGGATAAGTGGGTACAGAGGAAGGGAAGGGTGGCTGCTGCAGTATCACAGTTAGAGCAAGTTCTAACCACCTAGCAGGGTTGTGGGACTAGCGTCTAAGTTTAACAAAACTCAGTAGTATACAGACATACTTTGGTATAAATTCCTTTGGAACTGCAGAGGTAATTCTTTCAGGGGATAGGTTTAGCAGGACCATGGCAGTATAAACCTGGTTTCTTTACCACGTCCAGTAGGTTGAAATTTACCTTCTGTGTAGGGCAGGGATGTTTGGTATAAATTCCCTTGGAACTGCAGAGGTAATTCTTTCGGGGGTAGGTTTAGCGGGACCATGGCAGTATAAACCTGGCTTCTTTACCACGTCCAGTAGGTTGAAATTTACCTTCTGCGTAGGGCAGGGAGGTTTGGTATAAATTCCCTTGGAACTGCAGAGGTAATTCTTTCAGGGGGTAAGTTAGACGAGAAAGCTGGAATTTATTGGAGAAAAATAGCTTGTACTTCCCAGCATGTTACTTCATCGCATCTGCCTTTTAGGAGTTTATGCACTGTCAGTACCCTATGAATTTATTGGGAGCAAATAATTAGGGAAAGGTAAAACAGTGGAATGAGGCCAAAGAAATTTGGACTACAAGTTAGAAATTGTTTCCCTGTCAGGGATTGATAGCAGAGTATATGTAAAGAGAAAGATGTAGGGGGAGTGCTGATTTGAAAGATCAACTCTAGTAGAATTTTAGTTGAGTCTAGAATAGAAGCTACTGTTAAAAAGGGATAATTGGTAGGCTATATAAAATATTGCATGATAACTGTAAGAGACAGAGGATGTTAGAAAGCTTGGAAAGACACTTTACAAAAGAACAGTGGGAAGATATCTGTATAGTTGGTAAGTATGCAGTAAAATCTAGGTTTAGGATTTTTGCTTCAAAGTGTTTGCCTAGGTATTTTTTGACTCTGGTAGTTAGCAAATGCTGGAGGTGTGATGGGAAAGAGATAGATAACTGAGAAAATGTTTTTGGGAGTGTAACAAGTTGGCAGATTTTAGAAATGCCTCACTGAGTATTTTGTCAGAAATGTTGTGGGAACGTATGGTCCATGCCTCTCAGTTGTATAGATTTTTGCAGAATGTCCAGATTTTTGCCTCATATTTTTTGGTCTGTACCTCATAAAGTTTGTGGTTTTCTGGCAAACCACCGAGGATTGAAATCACTAACATGCATTTGAGTTTCAGACCTAATTTCCTTTGTAAAATGCATGCTAACCCAAATCTTGTTCTAGCAACTTTTTAAGTTTGCAGTAGCAGTATTTAAAAATCTAAACCTGTTTTTGGACTGTTGTTCCCCCATTAGTTTAGGCTTTGTCCAGGTTTCTTGTGTAAGAAGTTGAGAAGTATGATATGGTTCCCTCACTTCCACAAAGGACACTGATGGCAAGTAGCACAGCTCCTTCACCTCAATAATAGAAAATGTGTTTTCTCGGTCTCCACCACCTAAAATTTGCATTTCCCAATGTTTTTCCAAGCACATTATGGTGGATGAAGAAAGCACACTTGAGGGAAAGTAAAACAGAGTTTTGTGAATAAATAGATGCCACAGTACCATTTCATAAGTTGTGTGGCAGAATTTAATAAGAGGAATTAGAGGCTACCTTCCCCCATATTTATTACACGACAGAGGAAGAAGGGGAACAGTGTGCTGTCT
Source organism: Protopterus annectens (assembly GCF_019279795.1). Classification (NCBI taxonomy): domain Eukaryota; kingdom Metazoa; phylum Chordata; order Ceratodontiformes; family Protopteridae; genus Protopterus; species Protopterus annectens. The sequence continues at coordinate 600,864,808 of NC_056741.1, read as the reverse complement.
AGTAGCAAACTTTGTCATTTTTGGCCTTTTTGGATCTTTTGTTTTTTAAAAATGTAAGGTAGTTATTTTGTTATTACATTAATTGTATCAACAAAACATTTATCCCTAAAATGTTTTGACATTGGGGGTAGTGTCACTTTTAGTTTTAAAGCTGTAGTTATTTTAGTTTTAATTTTACAATTGTAATATAGATAAACAGCCATTCCAATAGCATAGAGGAAAAAGGCTTGACTACTGCCTAGATGAAATATGTTTTATTAGCAGCTTGAGTGACTAACAGTGCTGGCAGGGAGGATGTGCAGTGCCTATCCTGGGGGAAAGGATGTGGTTCCTGGCTGGCTGTGTCTACCACTCCGGTGTTGTTGAATGGATGCCTTACAAATACTGCAGCAGGGGACTGTTTAAGAAGGTGGTGTGCACTATGGCTGCCCAAGCTGGTTATGATAACTTCTGTCCTTTATGTGAACTAATGAGCAGTTGTGGATAGGGTGGGACTGTTGGCAATCCTTGTGATGATGCAGGTGTATATGTCACCAGGAGGGAAGGGGTTAGAACTGTAGTAAAAAAAAAAAAAAAAAAAACTCTCATTGTCAGGGTGGTAGCAAGAGCACAGTTGCCCCCAATATCTGCTTGACTGGCACTCCATGAAGGTCTTGCCATGGCTGATCTAAGGATGGTCCTCACTACCAAAGAATTAATGGACCTTTATAAGTTTATAGCTGTATACTAGGCTAATTGACTTTAAGGACCTTTTTGAACCTAGCCATGCATCCTAAATCTCTGACAAGTACTGGTACCCTTGATAGGTGTACGCAGAATCTTAGGAGATGAAACATTTGCAAGCAGGGCCTGGGAAATTAATTATTTACAGGCTACCTGTGTCCATCAGAGACATAGGTGCCAGACCAGGGATGAAGTTTCTGTTGCCCTTCCAGCTGTCCAAGTTGCACCTGAATTGGGTTAGGGAGTTAGGTGTTTGTACCATTGGGGCTACTAGATGGTTGGCAACCAGAGGGAGGGGAAAAAAAACAGAAAAATGAAATGTGTGAAAACAGTTTTCTCAGTATCTGATAATTTTCTTTTGGGGGTTGATCACTTTAACAGTAAACTGAATACATTTAGGTTTACCCACTTTTTTACCACCAAATCCTAGATGGAGTTCTTCAGCTGTCCTCCTTCCTGTGATGACCATTGCTAGCCTTGTTCTTGGGAAGGTACTGACTTAGACTGCATGGAATGTCATTATATGGCATTCTCATATGATCTCTTAAGATATTCTCCTATTCAAGTACGTCTGACAATCATACTGTTACCCCAGAAGAATTTGTGTGCGCAGATGCTTATGCTTAGAGTTAAGATGAGTCATCTGTGTGAAAGAAAAAATGCTGCATCATCTTTCCTCTAAATCCATTAACAAATGTGCTTGTGGTAGTCAGATAGTTGCCTCAAGTTTACATTACACATGCTTGTTCTGTTTAGGATCCGACATTAAAGTCTTATGAAGTTTGTTGTAAGTTTAACAAGGCTAGCAGACTGCGACTTTTGAAATAGCTTCCCTGTAATCTGAGAATTGCTTAAAATCTGTAGAAAAAAACTTTCAAAGAAGAAAAATTCTAAGCATAAAAATTTTGCAAGAAATAGACTGAAAGGAATAGAGAGGAAAAAGATTGTCAGATAAGCCAGAAAAGCTTAAAAAAATGAGAAAGTAGTATTAAAGATAGCAAGACGCACAAGTTCTCTTTCAGGTTTGCTTAGGGTGCATCTATTTTGATGACTTCCAAAAAAATAAAAAGCTAGTCACCAAATCTACCCAAGAACCAGTCATCTTCAACTGTAATGCTACAGATATTAAAAACAAAAGCATCATCTTTATTGGTATTTTCTTTGGAGATATCTAGAGCAATGCTAGAAGCCTCCAAAAGATGGCAGATGTAAGGAATGATTGTGGGTAAGCTGAAAGTTTATATATATATATATATATATATATATATATATATATATATATATATATATATATATATATTTATATATATATATATATATATATATATATATATATATATATATATATATATCTATGTATATGTATGTGTATATATATATATATATATATATATATATATATATATATATATATATATCTACATACATACAAATGGGTCTACCTGAAAATGCCAACATTTCTAAATGCCGACGACGAGAACACCGACACCGGAAGATCAACAACAGAGAACACCGACATGTTAAGGTAAGTGTGTGATAGGGACGGACGTTAGGGTAGGGTGCGGGTCAGGTAAGTGTGCGATGGTGACGGATCTTAGGGTTAGGGTTTAGGTTAAGGTTAGTGCATAGATAGTTGTGTATGTAAGGTTTAGTGTAGATTTGTAAGGTTTTTGGTGTGCTTGTGTTGTGTGTGTGTTTTTCGGGAAATGTATTTATTTTGTTGATTGTCGGGATTGTGATTTGTCGGGCACGTGAAGTTTCGTGTTTTTGAACTTTCTTTTTTTTCGGTTTTGTCGTGTCGGTTATTTTGTTGTCAGTGTTTTGGCGTGTCGGTGTTATCAGGTAGGCCCATATATATATTTTAATGCACGTAGTTTTATGAGTTTATGTTAAAAGATAAAGGGGGTATTCTGAAAATCAGTTTGAGTGTTTTTATTAAAGCAAAATGTCTTGAAAAGTGTGGCATAGGTACAAATGAAGATTAGTACCAACTGTATAAAAGATCAGCCTGCCAAAAGTTAGTGTGTGCATGCAAGCTAAAAGTTGGAAATATACACTCAGAAAATCTTTTATGTATAGTAAGTGTGGGAAATATAGTTCTGTTATAATGGCTGCCCTTTTCATATTTTCATGGAATGTAAATAGCATTACAGGTATAAAAGCAAGGAGCATTGAGTTATATTAAGACATGTAGGATGTACATAGCAGTGTTGCAGGAAACTCCTCTAGATAGATACAAGCATGTGAATTTGAAGAAAGGATTTCAGGGTGAACATTCAGCAAAATATTAGGGGCAAAGGAAGAGGGGAGTATGAAAAGTGGGGGGGAGTAATACTGTGATTAATAGACTGGCTCCAGTAGTAATACAAGGAAAAAAAAGACTATGTTAGATTTGTGGGAGTAAGGGGGTTATTGGAATGGGAGGAGGATTACACTAGTATGTTTTTATATTTTTAAAAATTCTATTTTAAGCACGTTTATTGAATTATCATTTGTGACACAGGCAAACTTACATTTATATAGAAGTAAACAACCCATATTAACAAGTTAATATTTACAAACATTGATTACATTAGTGTTTTGGTACCGATTTTTAAGAATTAGGGTGATATGCAGAGCTGTAGTAACTACAGAGGGATTAAATTGATCAGTCATAGTATGGGAAAGAGTAGTGGAAGATAGGTTAAGAAGGGACGTGATGATTAGTGATCGGCAGTATGGTTTCATGCCGGGAAAGAGCACTACAGATGCAATGTTTGCTCTGAGAGTGTTGATGGAGAAGTACAGAAAAGGTCAGAAGGAGTTGCATTGTGTTTTTGTAGACTTAGAGAAAGCATATGACAGGGTGCCTAGAGAGGAGTTGTGGTATTGTATGAGTAAGTCGGGAGTGTCAGAGAAGTATGTAAGATGGTACAAGATATGTACGAGGGTAGTGTGACAGCGGTGAGGTCTGCGGTGGGAGTGACTGATGCATTTAAGGTGGAGGTGGGGTTACATAAAGGATTAGCTCTAAGCCCTTTTTTATTTGCAGTGATGATGGACAGGTTGACAGATGAGATCAGACAGGAGCCCCCGTGGACTATGATGTTTGCAGATGACATTGTGATCTGTAGTGAGAGTAGGGAACAGGTGGAGGAGACCCTGGAGAGATGGAGATATGCTCCAGACAGAAGAGGAGTGAAGGTCAGCAGGACTAAGACATCATATATGTGTGTGAATGAGAGGAAGGATAGAGGAATGGTGAGGATGCAAGGAGTAGAGGTGGCGAAGGTGGATGAGTTTAAATACTTTGGATCAATAGTTCAGAGTAATGGTGAGTGTGAAAGAGAGGTGAAGAAGAGAGTACAGGCAGGATGGAGTGGGTGGAGAAGAGTGTCAGGAGTGATTTGTGACAGACTAGTACCAGTAAGAATGAAAGGGAAGGTCTTCAAGAGGGTAGTGAGACCAGCTATGTTATATGGGTTGGAGACAGTGGCATTGACAAAAAGGCAGGAGTTAGAGCTGGATGTGGCAGAGTTAAAGATGTTAAGATTTGCACTGGGTGTGACGAGGGTGCACAGGATTAGGAATAAGTATATTAGAGGGTCAGCCCAGGTTGGGAGCTTTGGAGACAAAGCCAGAGAGGCAAGATTACGTTGGTCTGGACATGTGCTGAGGAGGGATGTTGAGTATATTGGGAAAAAGATGCTAAGGATGAAGCTACCAGGTAACAGGAAAAGAGGAAGGTCTAAGATGAGGTTTATGGATGTGGTGAGAGAGGACATGCAGGTGGTTGGTGTGACAGAGCAAGATGCAGAGGACAGGAAGAAATGGAAACAGATGATCCGCTGTGGCGACCCCTAATGGGAACATCCGAAAGATGATGATTGTTTACATTATACAAAAGATTATATGTGATGTACAATGCCAACATTACATAAATTGTTCAATTCCTGCCTTCTTTAAACCACACTTCTTTTCCAGAACATTTTTCTGCATGTATTGTTCCCACGATTTCCATTTTTTTTTCTTTATAATTTACTCCTACCCTTTCCAAAAGATCCCAGTTCCTGTTCTTTTGTCTCTGTTATAATTTTCAGTAGTTCAGGTATGGTTTGTTTAAACTTTGATTTCCATTTTCTAGTAATTATTTTTTGGCAGGTACCAGAATTAAATGTAATAAGGTTTTGTAGTGTCTGAGCAATTCAGATCCTCTATCCCAGCTCAAAAAAAAGTAATCCTTAGTTGCACTCGTTTGCTCACCCAGTACACCTGACAGAGTACTCTGAAGGGAATGTCTAAAGTCTGCCAACTGATTACACTCCAAAAACATATTGCTCCTAGGTACCTCTTTCTTCCACATTATGCCTCCATCATGTACCATCTACCTGAGGAAAAAATATTTGGAGTCTGCTTGGGGTATAAAAGTGTCTGTGCAAACATCCTTTTAGACATTGATGCATATTTGGGAGCCATACATATGTCCTCCCATTCTTTTTTTCTGAATTGCTGATCTACTCTCTCTTCCCAATCTTTGATGACCTCCTTTGATACCTGTAGTTATTGTGCGATATTTTATATATCCTACTAATTATCCCTTTTTTAACAGCAGCGTCTTCTCTTGATTCAACTTCAAACTCAACCAGGCTGGTCTTTCATTTAGAAATGGGTAAAAGCAAGCAAAATCTGAGGGTAATGCTACTCAATGCTAGAAGTCTAAACCTCAAAATGCACTCACTCGAGGCACTCCTTAAAATGTAGAGCATCAACATCTGTGCAGTGACAGAAACCTGATTCAAAGCTCCAGAGAGCACCCCTGCATTACCAGGCTATAATTCATACCACACCTTTCGGCCACCTAGCCCGAACCGAAACACTAAAGGCGGAGGTGTGTCCATATTCATTAAAGATATCCACACCTCCAAGGTAGTTGCTCAGCATAATGCATCCGAGATTATCCAAGTTCAACTAACTCTGGGCAAGACTGCAATCCAGATTGTAGCTTGCTACAGACCCCCCCTCCTCTTTTCTTGACGGACAGGAAAATATTAGGGTACAACCCAACACACTAATAATGGGTGATTTCAACTACCCCACCATTAACTGGGAAAACTACTCGTGTACCAACTAATTTTGCTTAAGTTTTTCTGGAATTCATAAATTCCAACGCCTTGGATCAACTTATCCACACCCCCACCAGGGGCAGCAATATCCTAGACCTGGTCATCACCAACATGGGCGACCTGTGTTCCATACCAGAGGTCATTTCCTCATTGGTCAGATTTGACCACAAGCTAATCACCCTAGACATCCACATCCTTCCCTCACCCTTCCATTAGGGGAACAATGGTAAAAAATGTTTCCAAAGCCAACTTCACGCTTCTTAAGATAGAAGTTGCAAACTTCGCAACACCTATGCAGATGGACAATAGAGGTACGACTGCTGAATCCTACATAAACGCATTTTGTAGGCACTTACACGAGTGCATGGATCGTGCTGTCCCTAACAGAACCAAGATGCTATCCTCCAAAAAAAGGAAGCCAATCTGGTGGTCTTCCACCATAAACAAACTCTACAACAGAAGAAAGAAACTGTTGCAAAAAAAGAGTAAAATCCCATGATTGGAGGAACTCCCTGGTCAGCCTCAGTAAGAAGCTGAGATCCCTCATAAAATCCTCCAAAGTTAGTTATGAAAACAAAATTGCCACTGATTCTAAAGACAACCACAAAGCATTCTATAGCTATGTCAAGAATCTCAGTGGCACCACTCAGATCTGCTCTGAGTTACAGCACAATGGCACTAAATATACAGAACCAACTGATATTGCCAACATCCTGGCAGATAGGTTCAGTGCTAACTTTACCCTCCTCTCACCCCCTAAAGGGCCCATCTCTATACCGAAAGAATGCAAAGTTCCTGTAATGACGGCTGCACAGGTAAAAACCTCACTCTCCAAAGCCAAGAACACAGCACCCATGGGACCTGACAACATTCCAGGCTGTCTTCTACACGAACTAAAGAATGAACTCGCACCCCACCTAAGTACCTTGTTCGGTCATAGCCTCACCTCAGGCTTTTTGTCCATTGAATGGCACACCACGACAGTTATCCCACTCCACAAAGGGGGAGCCATGACGGACCTCGGGAACTACCGCCCCATTAGCCTGGCAAGCCTGGTCTGCAAGGCCATGGAACGCATCATCATGGAACTCATAAACAAAGACATTGGAGATCTCCAAACTCTGGACCACACACAGTTCGGGTTTGTAAAAGGCAGATCATGTCTCCTAAACCTTATAGACTTATTTGAAGCAGTCACCAAAGCCATAGATGAGGGTAAGGTGGTTCACACAGCCTATCTAGATCTCGACAAGGCATTCAACACCATCCCCCACTCTAGAATTATAGATAAACTCACTAAACTAGGTATAAATCCTTATGTCACAAGATGGGTTGCCAACTGGCTTACTGACAAAACCCACACTGTGGAAGTAGCAGACTCCAAATCAGACTTCAGACCAGTGCCAAGTGGAGTATCACAGGGTTCAGTCCTGGGTCCTCTCCTGTTTGGTATCTACTTCTCTGAAGTACAGGCTAACACAGAAGGCCTTTAGCTAACTAAGTTCACAGATGACTGCAAACTAGGAGCCATAATTGAAACTCCTAATGATGTGGACATCCTACAAAAGGGCCTCACTGAGACAGATGCCTGGTGTCAAAGCCATGGCCTCAAGCTCAGTGCCAAAAAGTGCACTGTCATCCCCTGTGGTTAAAACTCTGTACCCATGAACTACCACATAGGCCACTAAAAGTGTGATGAGACCTTGGGACACAGGTGGACAGTTGTCTCTCCTTTGATAATCACATCACCACAGTGATCAGGAAATCCTTTTATGTGGCACACCTCATCACAAAAGGTTTCTCATCCAGAAAAAAAGAGGTCATCGTTCCCCTCTACTCATCACTCATTAGATCTATTATAGAGTACAACTCCCCTTTTGGTATGTACCTCACAAGACATCTGCAACAACTGGAAAGGCCGCAGAAATACCTCACAAAGAGGATTACTGGCCTCAAACAGATGCCCTACGCAGACCGTCTCAAAAAACTCCAGCTTTACCCCGTCGCATATCACCTACTCAGAGGCAGTCTCTGCCTAACATACAAAGCTATGTCAAACCCAGAGCTGTTGGATATGCTTCACTTAAAGAAATCCCAATCCCTCCGAGCTACACGCTCTAGGGCCTAAACCTTGTCACCACAATAAACAGAACATGCTGGAGGGATAGATTCCTGTCCCAGAGACTTCCCATACTCTGGAAGAGACTACCTATGTCAAAGAGAGCTCCTCATTAGCACTCTTCAAGAAAAATCTTGATGATTGGATGGGAAATAGGAAATTCACCCCGGGGATCACTTCTGTGGCTCTGCTTGACAGGGGCACAGGAAAATAATTTTCTTGGGTGGCGAAAGCCAGGGTACCTTTTTGGCTAGGCTTCTACAGGCCCTAGAGCCAATAGCCTAGTACCTACCTATGAATCTGTGAATTCCCCTATCCTTTTCTGTCTACCTTCCCTATGAGGGATTGATGTCAGAGTATAGGCATTCTCTAGCCTGCAGTTCAAATGCCTTCTTGGCTTCTTCCCATTGTATTAACTTTCCTTCTCTATTCTCAATACTTTTCCTTTGCCAGCTTCCTCCCATAAATTCCAGTCCTCTCTTGCCTATTCTTTGTACCCCTGATCACAGTTCTCTATCGGCAGAATCTCCTTTCTCCATTCCCGTGTTAGCTTAGTTCTTAGTATACTTTTTTTGTACTTTATGAATATAATTTCTGTATGGCTACTGTCATTCTCCTCAAGGATTTCCATCCAAAATCCCACTCTTTCCTTATTTCTTGAACCCCCCCACCCCGTTTCATCGTCATTATCCCTTTCCAGTTTGAATTGTAGACTTCTGCTTGTGTTATGTATAAAAGCCTTAACTGTGTAGCTCTAAAATATCCCTTCAAATTAGGTAATTCTAAACCTCCTTGTTCTATTGGAAGTATCAACTTGTCCCACTTGACTCTTGCCGTCTTCCCTCCTGGATAAAATCGTCTGAGGTGAAGGTTGGCTTTTGCTTTCCTTTGCTGGGCAGATGAGTTCCCTTTGGGGGACAAACCTTCCATTTCATTAAATTTATCAGTATTTTATTACTTTCTTCTTCAGGAAAGTTATTTTAAAGCTAGGATTGGCAAGTTTTAATGAACTTTTTTGAGACTGTAACATTTAAACTGACCACTCATTTTTTTTTCATTCAGTTTAAAAGTATTGTTAACTAACTGAAAACATATTTCTGTGGATAAATTGTTCATTTTTCCTTGATGAAGCTGGCAGAGTGTTTGAAAGTGCTTTTTTTTTTTGTTTTTTTGTTACAGAAAAAAAAAAAACATTTGTTGACTGATAGTATTACTGACATTTGCTGCTTGTCTTCCCTGGGTATGCGGCCCCATCTTTGCTTGACTGTGGATCAGGCTACCTGTCCCATGGTCAGTTCTTCTTCCAGCCAGAAAAAGATAGTTAAGCAAACAGCCTTTGCCCCCATAGCAGGCTAGTAATTTGTCTCAACCGCAGATGGGTGAGTGTGCTGTGACTATTGTTGTACCTCAGACTACTCATCTTTTTGCGTGGCTGTCCCTACTGTAGCACCTACAGCCATTATGGGCCAGGGGTTAGCCACATTCTCTGTGGCTGTTGGTGTCTCCTTACTGAGCACGGGAAAGGGAGTACTTGTCTGGTGCCAGGATCCATCAGATAGCGCATGCACCCTAGACATTGAACAACAAGTACTAGTATAACTTTGTCATAGTTCATGCTGGTGTCACTGACTTGAGGTGTACCTCCCTAGATTATATGAAGAAAGACATTTTGGAGCTCTCAGACTGTATGCCCAAGGCAGATATGTGCCTAGCATTGAGCAGCATTCTGCTTTCTCCAAAGATGATGCCACAATATAACCAAAAAATAGTTGACTTTGATAATTGCCTTAATTTTTGGTGCCATTCGTGGTGTCCAATATTTGTTAGCTGGGGATGATATGATCAACAAACCACACTGCTTTGCTAGGGATGGCATGCATCTGTCCCCTGTAGGAGGTTCCCTCCCTATTGAAATGTTGGCAGTCTGAATGCTGAGTGCTGACAAGCTGAAAATAAGACTGAAAGCACAGGAGAAGAGTGAATGTTGAAAATCACATCAAGGCTGGTAAAGCAGCATCATGTTCAAATAATCGTCAGAATGCCTATTTAGAGGAACTAGAATCTCTCAGTATTAAACCCAGTACCACTTTCCTAGGTGATCTAAACTGTCCAGCTATAGACTGGAAAACCTACACCACCACTACTATTTCATTATAAATGCCCTGGAGCAATTAATTGGAGTACCCAGTAGGGGGGGATAACATTTTGGATCTTGTCCTTGCTAATATGGGAGCATGTTGCACTATCCCTTGCATAGGGTTTCCACCCGTCCGTTTTTTTCCGGACTATCCAGAAATTAAACTGATTATCCTGTAGTCCAGAAAAGACTGTACAAACTCCAGTATTCTGTTCAAAAAGGAAACAGACTTTCAGAGTTTGTAAATCGGCTGATTTACTATGCTTTTTTTTTTTCAGAAAAGCATAGTAAATCAGCTGAAAGGAAGCAGCAGGAATGGAAAAAGAGGGCGTTCCTCGTCGATTGATATCATTGTGACATCACAAAATGGATGGAATGTAGGTGGGGAGGAGTGGGATGGGTGGGGTTACTGATGCGAGGGTGTGGCTTTACTCCGGTTTTAGCCATGATAAAAGGTGGCAACCCTACCCCTGCACATCTTCATCACTTGTTGGGTCTGACTGTAAAGCAGTCTCCTTTGAAATAAAACTGAAACCAGAAATCAATTCTACCCAATGTACCTTTAGATATTTCTTTTAAGACAAACTACCTACTCCTAAGTAATACATTGGCAAGATGTCCTTCAAGGATGCATCTGCAGTCCTTACAAATGGGTTGTCCTGTCGTCAGGCAGCCCTTCGGTCGGCCGGATTCCAAAGTCTGGGTCTGGCCTCGGCTGATGTCACACTTCACCCGACGTCATAGCTGCAGTTCTTCGGGTATAAAGGTATCAGCCGACGCCATTTTCCCCAGTCTTTCTTGCCGCGTGGCGCCCGAAGCAGAAGCTGTTCGCAAGTGCCGGTCGGTCAGAACCAGAGATTACTACTACCGAAGACTTCTAAAAGCTAAGTACCCCGTTGGGGACTCTTTCTTGCCTCAGCCGATGTCAGAAAAAGTGAATAATTGTTTAACTTGTGGGAAACAAATACCTCATAAAGATTTCCACTCTTACTGCCTACCTTGTTTAGGCCCAGACCACGGCGTAGCAGCTTGTCTAGCCTGTGCTTCTTTCAACCGACGGACGCTTAGACGTCGGTCGGAATTTGCTGAGGAGTTTTTCAGCTCCGCTTTTGCTTACAATATGCCGTCGGAAACTCCGACTTCGCAATTAACTAAAAAGCGCAAGGAAAAGGACCGACACTCGCGGTCAGCGGTTTCGGCCGAAACCGCGGTTAAGTCAATCATGAGTGTCTCGGTTTCGGCTGAAACCGAGTCCACGGTTCTTCCTTCGCCGAAAGCTTGCCTCCTACCGAGGCCTCATCCAGCATGGCTGAATCTGCTACTGAAATCCCACCTGCTCTTGCAGGTTCACAGGATTTATCTGATACTATACCTTTAGATATATCTACTCCTGCACGTGGAGCTGCTAGGCCCCTGCATCCATGTCGATTAAGGCTTTTGCCAGGGCTAAAGCAGCAAAATCTACCAAAACTGTGCCTGCTAAGACCCCCTCTCACAGGTCTAGCTCTAGTTCTCAAATGCTTAGTCTAGCAGAGGATCTCATTTCTTTGATCCGGGGATCCCAACCTCACCCTGACAGGGCCTCTCACCCACCTCCAGAGAAGAGGCCTAGAGCAGAGCCCCCTGAGCCAGTTTCTTCAGATTACTCCTCTGATGATTCAGATAATACAAACCCTCCAGAGGGCCCTTATTCTCCTTATGAGGACTCTGATGCAGAAGACTCCATTCCTTCTGCCTCTCCGCCTGAGGAATTTTCTTTTGGGGAAACCTTGCATGCTATAAGGGAACAATTTCAATGGCAGGGCCAGGATTTTTCAGACTCTAGGAAAAGGCTTAGGACCTTTTTGCATTTGCCACAGCATAGGCCTTTAGCCATTCCTCCAGTACTTACTGTTTTGGATGATGCATTTAATGATGCTTGTACTGCTCCTGATTCTCTTCCTCCGGCCCCTGCTAAGCCCGACAGGTACTACAGGGTTCCGGACACACATTATCATTTGTATAAGGCTCCTTTTGCAGATCCTGAAACTATCTCCCAGGGACCCAAGGCTGTAGCAGCTACCTCTGCCAAAAACCCTCTCCCCTCTGAAAGGGAATCTAGGGCCTTAGAGATGGGGTAAAAAGTTTACACTTCTGCTACTCTTTCGGCTAGGGCCTTAAACTGTCAATTCCACATGATTCAGTATCAGGAATTTATGTTAGATCAGTTAACTAAGAAACTGTCCTCGTCTGAACCATTAGACAAAAAATCTGTTCAGGAAATGGTACATAACATTCAGCAGGTCAGTAATCATTCCTTAAAATGCGGCTATGATGCACTGGAGGCTTCCTTTAGATCAGCTATGACTGGTACAGTGATCAGAAGACATGCATGGTTAAAAGAGCAGTTCTTACCAGACCATGTTAAATCAAAGCTCCTAGATGCTCCCATGGATAAGCTCAATTTGTTTGGCTCCCCTGCACAGCAGGTGCTGAAGAAGGTGGAAGAGAAAGCAAAATCTGTCCAGACAGTCAAGGATTTCTTACAGGTCCAGCCTCCAAGGTTTAGTAGGAACTGGCCTTCCAAGAATTGGTCCTTTCCAGACACCTCCAGAGCTCAGAGAGGCAGGAATAGGCGCCCAAGAGGCAGGGGTCAATCCAGAGGTGCCTACAGGGGCGCCAGTGGCAGCCTAACAACCAGCAGTACTGCCACAGATCCAGCCACCACCACTTCCACAGGACAATCACAGTGACTTGGCTCTGAGACCGTCTACCAGGGAACAACTAGAAGCACCCTTAGGCGGAAAGCTAGCCTTATTTTCAGTAAACTGGCATCACATCACAGGAGACAAATGGATTTTACAGACAATAGACCAAGGTTACAGGTTTCACTTCCATACTCTACCAAGGAAGAGAGGAATGCCAAACCTACCTCCAAATCAGAAGTCAAAAGCTCTAGAACAAATACACCACTCACTAAGGATGAGAGCTATAGAAAGGGTACCGTCTATGGAACAAGGGCAAGGATTTTACTCCAGACTTTTCCTGGTGCCAAGAAAAGAAAACCAATGGAGACCTATTCTCGACCTGTCCGCTCTAAACACATACCTCATTGTTCCAAAATTCAAAATGCTGACCCTACAGCAGCTTCTTCCCATGCTGGGCAAGGAGTCTTGGCTGGTAACTCTAGATCTCAAGGAGGCATACCTGCACGTCCCCATACGACCAAATTGCAGAAGATACCTCAGATTTCTTGCAGGATCAGAGCATTATCATTTCTCAGCATTGCCCTTTGGCTTATCTACTGCGCCCAGTGTATTCACGAAATGCCTGGCATCAGTAATTGCTCATTGCAGGCTTCAGGGAATTCAAATTTACCCTTACCTGGACGACTGCCTGTTACAAGCGGACAACAAAAACAAATTAGCAAAAGATTTGAAAAAGGTCATTCAACTACTGCAAGCCCTGGGATACACAGTCAATATAAAAAAGTCAAGGCTGATACCATCCCAAAGGATAACTTTCTTGGGTGCAGAGCTGGACACATCAAATCAAATGGCATACCTCACAGCAGAAAAACAGAAGCACCTTCCTCTCTACTTCATGGCATTAACAAAGCAGAACCAGCTAACAGCAAGGAAAGTCCTGCAAGCCCTGGGTTACATGGCATCCTGCATAATATTGATTCCACATGCCAGACTACATATGAGAAAGTTACAATGGTACCTAAGGAATTTATGGTCTCGGCACAAGCACAGCCTAGAGACCCAAATTCCAATAATTCCATGCCTGAAGCAAGAATTCCAATGGTGGGCTCAGGCCTGTCAATCGAACAAAGGGCTGCCCTTCTACAGCACTCAACCAAGCCAGACTATCACAACGGACGCCTCAGACCTCGGTTGGGGGGCACACATGCTGGACAAGTGCATACAAGGCTTATGGACTCAGGACCAGCTGAACCTACACATAAATCAAAAGGAGATGCTGGCAGTAAAACTGGCAATTCAGACATTCAGACCATTGCTTCGACAGGGTCAATTGCTGATAAGGACGGACAACACCACAGTTATGTGGTACATCAACAAACAGGGAGGTACACATTCATACCCTCTATGCCGGATGGCAATGGACCTCTGGAATGTGGCCCTGAGCTTCAACATTCAGTTACAAGCAATATTTGTACCAGGAAAAGAAAATATACTAGCAGACATCCTAAGCAGAACTACCACGGATGCACACGAATGGATGCTGCATCCAGACATCTTCAAAACCATTACAGGGAAATGGGGACTACCAGAAATAGACTTATTCGCATCCCCACACAACCACCAATTGAAAAAGTTCTGCACGAGGGCATACCACCCACTTGCTTGGAAGGTGGACTCCCTATCTTTCAGTTGGAAAAACCTGACAGCATATGCATTCCCTCCTCTTCCTTTGATGCACAAGGTGCTATTGAAGATCAAAGAAGACCGTCCAAGGATCATTCTGATAGCTCCAGACTGGCCGAGGCAGCATTGGTACCCATTACTGAGGAGCATGTCTCGGGAACAAATATGGCCTCTGCCCCTGGTTCCCTTACTGTTAACACAGAACAACTTCAAAACCCTGCATCCAAACCTAAAAACACTGCAGCTGGCTGCCTGGAACATTGCATAAGACAAAATAACCCAGATTTATCTCAAAGGGTTAAAGACATTATCTTGGAGGCTCGCAGACCCTCAACAAGGAGAACTTATTCAGCAAAATGGAAAAGATATCTCATTTGGAGTGCAGCAAAAGGAGAAAATGTGTCACTGGTAAACATAGCTAACATCCTGGAATACTTGGCAGAGCTTTTTCACAATGGCCTGTCCTATTCTTCCATTAAGATTCATGCATCAGCTATTTCAGCAGAATACAACATGGACCCTCCAGTCTTCTCACATCCTCTACTCAGGCAGTTTCTGAGAGGAATTAAAATGTAAAACCACCAAGGAAGCCACCATTGCCCGCATGGGACTTGAACTTTGTGCTAGAAAAGTTGACACTCCCTCCTTTCGAGCCAGCAGCAACAGCAGAATTACAGTACTTATCATGGAAAACTGCTTTCCTGCTTGCAATCACTTCAGCAAGAAGGGTTTCTGAACTACAGGCATTAATGGCAGTACAACCCTTCCTTATCTTCCATCAAGATAGAGTGTCCATGAGAACTAATCCTACTTTTATGCCAAAGGTGGTCTCCAGGGTATCTTTAAACCAAGCTATCCACCTGCCTACATTCTTCCCCAACCCACAGAACAGGGGAGAAAGACTATTACATACCTTGGATGTACATAGGCAACTGCGCTACTACCTGGACAGGACCAAGAGCAATAGAAAAACTGACCAGCTACTGGTAGCATATGCAGCAGGAATGGAAGGAAAAGCAATTTCAAAACAGACAATCTCTAAGTGGATAGGAAATTGCATTAGATTTTGTTACTCTTACCATGGAAAGACAACTCCAGAGAACATCAGACCTCACTCCACAAGGGCTACAGCCACTACTACAGCTTTTTTACGAGGAGTGGCTACCAAAGACATTTTAGAGGCTGCTACTTGGAGCTCCGTGCATACATTTGCCAAGCATTATAATCTACCCTTATACTCCAGATCCCGAGCAGGTTTTGCCACTGCTGTTTTGCAAGGGATCTTAACTACACCATAATCTTATTATTCCTCCTCCCCCAGTTTGGCTATGGTATTCTACCCATTTGTAAGGACTGCAGATGCTTCCTTGAAGGACATAGTACAGTTTTGTACCTACCATAAATGTAGATGTCCGAGAGGTATGCATCTGCAGTCAGGATTACCCTCCCTCCTTCCCCTCTGTGGTACTCCTAGGGTATTTGCCCATCTTCTAGCTAGCTGGGGGAATCTATTATGGTGTATTTGTTTGTATATATGTATATACATGTTTATTTTTATTTGCTCTCTCTTATTTGGAAACTTTTACATTTATCCAAATTTAGCCTTCCTAGAGGGCACCTGGCATCTGGGGCAAGAAACACTGAGGAAAATGGCGTCGGCTGATACCTTTATACCCGAAGAACTGCAGCTATGACGTCGGGTGAAGTGCGACATCAGCCGAGGCCAGACCCAGACTTTGGAATCCGGCCGACCGAAGGGCTGCCTGACGACAGGACAACCCATTTGTAAGGACTGCAGATGCATACCTCTCGGACATCTACATTTATGGTAGGTACAAAACTGTACTTTTCAAATCCCCACCAAACTCAGATAACTCCACTGAATACGCAGAAGTGTACATGACCACACTATGCCAGCATGTCAACAGCTGCATAGATGCAGCTGTACCCCATAGGAATAAGTGTGGGCCAACCCTCACAAACAGATGCACATGGTGGCACCATAATATCAGTAAGCTTTATAATAAAAGGAAAAGAATTTTAACCAAAAGAAAGAAGAGTAAGTGTCAAAATGTTAGAGCCATTGTCACTGAAATAAACAACTCAGGAGGTTAATTAAATCCATTGAAGCCAAGTTGGAGGCTAAAATAGGTACTCAAACCAAAGAGAATCATAAGGCATGCTTGTCCCTCGATTATACCTGAAACTGGTTCACCTCCAGCTATCACACATGATCAAGCCCTAAAAGTGCTATCAAAAGCAAAAATACTGCATTGATGGGTCCTGACAGTATCCCTGGATGCATCTTAAGTATTATGAAACACAATTTAGCCACACCCCTGATACTGATGTTCAATCTCAGTTTCCATACAGGTTTTGTACCAAGCGAATAGATAACAACTGCAGTCATTCTCCTACATAAGGGAGGACCTTCCATGGACCCAGGTAATTACAGACCCATAAGCCTGACCAGACTGTTATGGAAACCCATGGAAGGACTTGTAGAATTAATCAGTCAGGACACGGGGAACCTCAGACACTAGACCTATACTAGTTCGTATTCCTCAAGGGCAGGTCATGCTTACGCAACCCGGTGGATCTATTGTTTGAGAATGTCACCAAAGCAATGGATGAAAGAAAAACAATGCACAACGCATACCTCGACCTGACCAAAGCTTTTTGACACAATTCTCCATAGAGGCGTAGTAGAAAAGCTAATAAACTAGGAATAAACTCCTATGTCACTTGCTGGATTGCCAACTAGCTCACAGATAGGAAGGACACATAATCAAAATAGGGGAAGTTTACTTCAGAAAGAGGCAAGTCACTGCTAGAGTCCTCCAAGGTTCTGTGCTGAGACCCCCTCCTTTTTTGTATCTACTTTTCTGAAGTAAAAGCTTATACCAAAAGGCTCTAGCTGACTACGTTTGCAGATGACTTGGCCATCCTGCAGAAAAGTTTGTCTCAAGTAAATAACTGGTATCAAAATCATGGTATGAAACTAAATGCCAAAAAATGCATTATAGTATCCTTTGGGAAGTCATCTACCTCAAGGAAGTACCAAATTGACAATACACCCCTAAGTGTTGATCCAGCTGTTTAGGATTTGGGAACTTTTGTGGATAATGACCTAACCTTTAACCAATATGTGTCTGTTGCTGTAAGCTTATAAACAAAGGGATTGCATCTAGATCTAGGGATGTCCTTGTTCTCCGTTACTCAACCCTCAATAGGCCAGTTATTGAATATAATGCCTCCTTTGGCATGTATCTGTGCAGACACGTGCAACAAGTAGAATGCCAACAGAGATACCTTACTAAAAGGATGCAATGCCTAAACAGCATGTTCTACATGGACTGACTCAAAGCCCTGTCACTACACTTTATTTCCTGCAGTCTGCTAAGAGATGACCAATGTCATGAATACAAGGCATTCTCTGAGCCATTATTGACTTATTTACTGCACATCAGCAACTCAGATGAACTCTTTCTAGGGATCTAAATCTCTTCTGCAAAATCAGTAGAATGGTTTGGTGAGATGGGTATATTTCACAGCGGATACTGCTGCTATGGAACAGACTCCACATCCACAGAGTTCATCCCTGTTCATTTTCAAGCGCAACTTACACCTATGGATGGGAAACAGAAAATTAACCCAGGACTACCCCTGAATTACTAATGGACAGGTGCAGCTCCTAAATGAGTTATCCTATGCATGGGTCACCTCAAAATTATCTACGGTATGATCCCAGTTAGTCTCATTAGGGATAATATATAAGTACTGACCATGGGATGGGTAAGGCCAATCTGTAACCAAATGGGATAGGTTATTTCGAGCATAAAAGGGAAATTGGTTTAAAGTGACCCCCAGGGGAAGCTAGCCTAGTACTTGTCTTGTCTATGTGTATTGCATGGATTAGAATAGCATATTGATGGTGGATAAACTCCTAAAAGAAAGTTGTGATAAAGTAATACATTGTGAAGTCCATGCCTTTTATGTTATTTTCAGTTGACTTAATGAGAATTATGAAAAATGTTATGTTTTGAGGCATGCATTTAGTAAATAATTTAACAGAGGCCTTTTTTAATAATCTATGTTTTTATTATTGAATGAATGTTTTAATAAAGGATTTATTAAAAAAATACTTCAGAATGTAATTAAGGCATTAGTCAGCACTAAAGATACTTGGCTACCAGCTTCGTAAAGGTCATACAGGCTTTATGAGGAACTCAGAGAGGATCCTTGCTACAACCAACGGCAAACTCTTAATCTAGACCGCTGACCTCTTTAACATTCTGTAAGGAACTGGATTTGCTGGATCGGTATGCCAGAAAAGCATGAGCATATTGCATCTTGGCTATAAGGAGTTTAAAATTATGCAGTCAACATCATGACTTACCATAAAGCTTCACCATGAGGCAACCAGAGTTAGATGTTCCTTTTGTTACCTGATTACAATAAGAAAGGCAAGTTAGAAAGACAGTGCCACAGTTTATAAGATTGTAGAGGTACAGACCCTTTAATGTACATGTAATGTTGTGGATATTTGACATAAGTAGACAACCCATGTTAATGGGATGTTGTGAGGCACGCTAGGTTAAAGCGCTGAAACAGATTTCTGTGTTTGGAATTGAGTGAGTGGTGCAAGGATACAGACACAAAGTTAGCACTTTTGTTTTATTTAATTGTTACTAGTACTTCAGAAACACAAATAAAAAACTCACTACACTATATTGTTGATACGGTGGGTACACAACAGCCTTCAGCAGTTGGAACTAACGATGTGTTGAATCATGCTTCCAAAGAAGTTGGTAATCCATTTTCACTTGCTGTCAGGACAATAACACCATAAGTTGTTTTGGAAACAATAACATTGTTAATAACTAAAATAGCTGCAAAGGTGATGTTTTGAAACTTGAGCATTGCACCATAAAAATTTGTTTCCTTACAATTACAATTTTTTTTATTTGGAGGAGAGTATTGAGCGCGCATGTGTTCCACAAGGGTAACGGGTCTCTAAATTTCCCAGTTGTGTGTATCATGGAGACTCATTATATAATCAGTTGATAGAATTATTTAAGTACACTGGAATATCAGTAATGAATATCAGTAATGATGGCACTTGTTAATCACTGTAAGGGTAATCTGTCTACTTTAAGGTCCCAGATGTGTGATTTGGACAATATGGTTAAGTTATCTGACAGTTTTCAATATTTGAGTTCACTATATTCCAGCATTGGTGAAAAACCTGATAGGCTTAGAGCTTCTATTATTTCAAGAAAGCAAGGGAAGCTTCATAGAGATGTAGCAGCATATGCAGGGAAGTGTGGGTTCCCATTGAAGTCGCTGCAGGGACAAGGTGCGAGCAGTGACTATAGAGTTAATCAGTCTAAGACTCACGTGCTCACTAATGGTACTGACAGATCGAGTACTACTATTGAAAAACATCTCTTTCTAATACATTAATTTCCAGTGAGTCCGACGATAATTGGTCAATCAACCAATGGCTCTGGCAATTGCAACCTCCTCTTCAGTGACTCTTTTTTGGTAGATCAGTCAGGCAACAAGCGGACACCCAAGTAGTCCAACAACATTCAGACAAAAGGGAAGGATCAAAAAAAGAATTAGACTTTCAGCTGGAAGTTTTAAATCTCATTGATGTTACTTTATCAGAAGATATGATTTCCTTGTTAAGATGTGTTTTTTTTCCTTCATACCTGCTTCTTCTGTCAATATGACTAAGCTCATTATTGACTTTAGACTTTATTTGAGAATGATGTTATGAAGCTGACGACTTTTATTGATGGGCCTAAGAGTAACAGCACCTTTAATCCACCGCTAAATGCCACCCTGCAAGTTATCCAATTTATGTAAAAATGACTTTTTAGAAATAAGTTAAAAGAGCAACATAGTGAATGTTACCTTAGTCCTGGTGAGAAGTCGGTGTTGCACCAACTGGTTAACAAGAAAAACTTGCAGATAATGAGAGCTGACAAGGGTGATCTGTTGGTGGTGATGAACACTATTGATTATAATCAAGCTGTGCACAGTGGATATAAAAAGTGTACACAGCCCTGTTAAAATTCCAGGCTTTTGTGATATAAAAAATGAGACCACAATTAATAATTTCAAAACTTTTCCCACTGTTAACGTGACCTATAACCTGTACAATTCAGTTGAAAAACAAACATATCTGTGGGGGGGGGGGGGGGGGGGGGATATAAAAAATAAAAACGTACAATAAGCTGGTTGCATAAATGTGCACATCCTTAAACTATTACAGCATTCATTCTTCTTGGGTACACACCTGCCATCAGTTAAAGAGACTCTGATTAACCCCAAATAAAGTTCAGCTGTCCTAGTAGGATTTTCCAGGCAATTACTCAGTTGCCTGCTACAGCAAAAGCCATGGTTCGCAGACAGCTTACAACACATCAAAATGATCTTGTTGAGAGGTATCAGTCAGGAGAAGGGTACAAAAATGTTTTCACAGCATTGGATAAACCATCGAACACAGTGAAGAGTCATCAAAACTGGAGAAAATATGGGACAGCAGTGACGTTGCAAAGAACTGGACGTCCCTCCAAAATTGATAAAAAGACGAGATGAAAACTGGTCAGGGAGGCTGCCAAGAGACCTACAGCAACACTAAGGGAGCTGCAGGAATTTCTGGCAAGTACTGGTTGTGTACTACATGTGACAACAGTCTCCTGTATTCTCCATATTTCTAGACTATGGGGTAGGGTTGCAAGACAGAATCCTTTTCTTACAAAGGAAAACAC
The DNA here is from genome assembly GCF_019279795.1 of Protopterus annectens. Lineage (NCBI taxonomy): Eukaryota > Metazoa > Chordata > Ceratodontiformes > Protopteridae > Protopterus > Protopterus annectens. The sequence continues at coordinate 600,843,575 of NC_056741.1, read as the reverse complement.
CCAGGCCCGGCTAAAATTTGCAAAATAATACATTGGGTCTCCCAAAAGCATGTGGGAAAATGTGTTGTGGTCTGATGAGACCAAGATTGAACTTTTTGGCAATAATTCCCAAAGGTACATTTGGTGCAAAAACAACACTTCACATCACCAAAAGAACACCATCCCCACTGTGAAGCATGGTGGTGGCAGTATCATGCTTTGGGGTTGTTTTTCTTCAGCTGGAACTGGGGCTTGAGTCAAAGTGCAGGGAATTATGAACAGTTCCAAATACCAGTCACTTTTGGCCCAAAACTTTCAGGCGTCTGCTAGAAAGCAGAAGATGAAGAGGAATTTCACCTTTCAACTCGACAATGACCCCAAGCATAAATCCAAATCAACAAAAGAATGGCTTCACCAGAAGAAAATTAATGTTTTGGAATGGCCCAGCCAGAGCCCAGACCTAAATCCAATAGAAAATCTGTGGGGTGACCTGAAGAGGGCTCTGCACAATAGATGCCCTTGCAATCTGACAGATTTGAAGAGCTTTTGCAAAGAAGAGTGGGCAAATATTGCCAAGTCAAGATGTGCCATGTTGTGATAGACTCCTACCCAAGAAGATTGAATACTGTAATTAAATCCAAAGGTGCTTCAACAATGTTTTAGTTTAAGGGTGTGCACACTTATGCAACCAGCTTATTGTACGTTTTTTATTTTTTATATTTTTTCCCCTAATAGATTTCTTTTTCACTTGAATTGTACAGGTTATAGGTCACATTAAAGATGGGGAAAGTTTTGAAATTATTTATTGTGGTTTCATTTTTTTTATATCACAAAAACCTGGCATTTTAACATGTGTGCCCTCTTCTTATATCCACTGTGTAATCTTATAAAGGGTGAACAGTGTTATAAGTTGGTAACCACGGAATTCATCCAGAGAAGTTTTGCCAACATAGACTTGAGACTTTTTGATTTGTTCAATCAAGGATGTACTGATTTTCATATTTACAGATCTGATGTTGTCTATTCAGTCTTCATCAAACCTGTGGGTCTCACTTCCGAGCTTGGAACCAACATGGCCGTCGACAAGCTTAGGATCTGAAGTTAGAGCTCCTCCCACCCTACTCGTACTGCCTAGCTCCACTGAGATACCTCAGATCTCATCTGGCATGCTCAGCTAAAGCATCATGATCAGTTAGAGCTCCTCTGCTAGTGTGTTTTTTGGATCATGACTAAATTTTCCTTTTTTCTTCCTTACTTTTCTCTCCAACATTAATCTACTTTAAAAAAAAAAAAAAAAAAAAAAAACTAGCTTAGTTAGTTCCTCTTACGTTTTTATAGTGTGCTGTATCCCTTTGTGTGTGGTCTCTTTCTCTCCCTTTCTTTCTCACCCTGTCAGAGAAAGCTGACAAACCGGTAAGTTTTAAAAAATTCAATTCCTGTGGGCACAAAATCCTTGTATCTGATGCTCACAGGGAGTGTGTTTACTGTCTGGGTCCTGCCCATCTTCAAGTAGATTGCTGTATCTGCAAGGCATTTCTCCCTCGGGCCCTTGCAGGTATATGTAATAAGCTTGGTTTCAGGCATCTTATCCCCCCTCCTTCTCCTGCAGTTGCTTCAGTTTCAGAGGCTCAACCCCCCCCCCCCCTCGGCCAAGAAATTTAAGGAGGCCAGTGACCATAAGAAATGATCCATGGACCCCTCCATGTCTTTGGAGTCGGAGTCTCCTAAGAAGGCCTCAAGACCTTTGGAGCACAGTTCTCTGGTTTTGATACTGGTTTCTCTCTTTCTGTCCCATGCCCCCCTTTGGGGCCAGAGACATTGGCATCAAGATTGTTCCCTAGGGTCATTTCACCCAGGCATCATTCCAGACTGTCCTTGTCTGTTAGGTCCTCTTGGAGCTTATCGGAGAAAGAGCTGGACAGATTGTTCAGGAAGTTTCTCCTTATGCAAATCCAGATGGGGATCCTCCCAGCTCTGTCCCTAGTGGAATCTGTGAGTAGACAGTCTTCCTGTAGGATTAGCTCTTCTTCTCTGCTCCAGCCTACCTTTTTGGAGCTCTTGATACTTTAGCCCTTGGTGCCGGTCTGTTCGCCTTGATGGTTCTGTCTGCTTAGAGTCTGACTGCTTCCTTGACTCGTTTGGTTCTGATCGTGTTTTGGAGCTGAAGTCTTGATGTAGAGTCCAGGGGGATAACTTCCATTCCGAAGCTTTCAGAGTTGTCGCTTCCCCTCTGTGCCTCGGCATTCAATAGCTTGGCGCCGACTCCCCCCTCAGAACAGAGGGCTATTGGGGGGGTATAGGCAACTTGCTCATGATTCCTCGGGACAGAGTGGTCTTTCTCGAGACTCCAGCAGTCCTTTTACCTTTGAGATGGTGGACAGGGTCCTTTCTACTCCTAGGAGACCTTCGGCCTATACCGTTTTGGATCCACCCCTTCCCGTTTTGGGCTCTGTGTCAGAGAACTCTCTTCTGCCACTGGGGCAGCCGGCTCTGCAGAGCCTGCAGTCTCTTTCACCAGGGGAAGCCCATACCTCTTCCGACACCTCCCCGTAACACCCCACCGAGTAGGTTCCACAGAAGAGAAGGTGCAAAAAGAGGCACCTAGATGAATCTCTCATGATGGGCATTGACTTCGATGAAGGAGAGGGGTCCCTCAGATCTTCACCTGATGTCTCATTTGCAGACATATTAGAGAGCTACCTTTCGAACTAAATGTCCTGCCAAGGAACCATCCCCTCCACCAGCAGTCCTGAAAACCAGAAGGATGCTACAAAGCTAAATTTTACAAACAGCATATCTGTCTTGAGCTGCCCTTCGAACTAAACTTCCTGTCAAGGAACCATCCCCTCCACCAGCAGTCCTGAAAATCAGAAGGATGCTACAAAGCTGAATTTTACAAACGGCGTATCTGTCTTGAGCTGCCCTTCAAACTAAACGTCCTGCCAAGGTTAATACCTCCTAATTCTCTCTGTGAATACCACGGTTGCCTGCCTGGGTCTATAGCACATTTAGATAGCCCTTTGATCCCATTTTGCCTAGCCCATATATCCCATATTGCCTAATCAACCCCTTAAACTAATTCTGTTTGGACAAGCTAAAGTACTCCCCGCTACTTGAAATTGGAAGGAAATGAGAAAATATTCATTACATTCTAACAAAAATTGGAAGGTAAAAATATAAGTGTACTCCATGCCCCTGACTTGAAAAGCCTCACCTAAAACAGTTTAATCTTACAAATAAAAAATAAAGAGTCTACCTCATATAAAAAGCCTTACCTATAAAATTAAGATTCAAGCATGTTACTGCAGGTTCCAAGATCCTGTCATACCTCAGATCCCTCCCCTTGCACTGAAACGTATGCGAGGTTAGAAAGGTAACTGCCATTTTTCAAATTTCTAGTGCACCTAGACCCAGTCGGTGGCCCTCTCTCCCTCATGGTATGTAACTAATGTTAAAGCTATCACTGTGTTTACTGCAACAAGTATTTCAATTACCTATCACTGTTTTTGTCTGAAAACTGTTACTGCATTTGTTTCTGCCTGTGTTGAAGTATCACGGATTGCTCAGATGTACCTATCTACTGTTTTTGAAACATATTCTGGCTAGTTTAACTGCAGACTGTGCTTGGGTATATGTAAATGCCGATCGGAATGTATCAAGATATCACGGACTGCTTAAAAGCAGCTAGTTAATGTTTTTTTTTTCTATTAATCTGCCTAGAGTAGCTGTAGAATACAGATTGTGATTAGGTATGTGTAAATGCTGGTCCGAATGTATTAACATATCACGGACTGCTTAAAAGCAGCTTGTTACTGTTTTTTTCCAATTAGTCTGCCTAGTGTAACTGTAGAATGTGCTACGGCATGCTTACCAGTTGTTATCAATGGAACTAAGACCATAAGCACATATTTTTCTGCTGTACATTGCTGTTCCTGCTGCTAGAAAAAGGCAATTAAGCTAGGAACTGAGGCTTTAGCACACATTTTAATGTTTTACATGGCTGCTGCCTCTTAGAAATTGCCAATAAAGCATTACAGCAATGGCGAAAAGTCTGAATACCTAGCATGCTGGTGTGAGCAAACTGTGGAGCTATATAGAGCTATCAACCAACTGTTTAAACATTTTATCAGGCTGTTTGTATAACAACATGTTGAAATCAAACTGTTTTAACAAATAAGCATGCAAGCTATCCATTGTGAAGTATTGTCTAACAAGGTTATCTGGTTAGGAATGAATGCTGTTTGATTTATTGATTTAATCTTAACACTGGGGCTATTTTATAGGCATTATTAAGCTAGTCTCTCATACCTATTCAGTTATTTTTGACCACCAGGAACCATCCCCTCCACCAGCAGTCTTGAAAACCAGAAGGACGCTACAAAGCTGAATTTTACAAACAGCATATCTTTCTTGAGCTGCCCTTCGAACTAAACGTCCTGCCAATGTTAATACCTTCTAATTCTGTCTGTGAATACCACAGTTGCCTGCCTGGGTCTATAGCACATTTATATAGCCCTTTGATCCCATATATCCCATATTGCCTAACCAACCCCGTAAACTAAATCTGTTTGGACAAACTAAAGTGCTCCCCACTATCTGACATTGGAAGGAAATAAGCAAATATTCATTACATTCTAACAAAAATTGGAAGCTAAAAATGTAAGTGTACTCCATGCCCCTTACTTGAAAAGCCTCACCTGAAACTGTTTAATCTTACAAATAAAAAAGAAAGAGTCTACCTCATATAAAAAGCCTTACCTATAAAATTAAGATCCAAGCATATTACTGCAGGTTCCAAGATCCTTAAGACTGGTAAAGCCCTGCTCCGCTTGCCCTCCCTCCGCACCTCTCCCTGCCCCCAATTCTCACCCGCCCCCATTACTGCTGGCTTTATAGCCACAAAACCACACCCCTCCTATCTGACCCTATCAGGATCTCAGCCCTCTTTGGCATCCACCTCTTTCACCCACCTCCACTGCCTATCATTTCCTCCCCATTTCACATCAGTCCCAATCAGTAAGGTACTGCTTATTCTAACCCGGCCCATCACCCCTCTCCCCAGCACTCTGTCCTAATCCATCCTTGTAATTTTGAGGACACTATACTTAATATATTACCTAGTCACCAACTATGTCACCATACAAAACAATATCTCCACTCTCTGTGTTACCCTTCATATTAATCCCATACCTCCTCTCCATGTATGAAAATTTGCCTTACCTTGGTTTTCACTATCCAAATTGTCAAACCTCCCCAGTTATGCCAAATATGACAGCCCACCCAATAGGAACTCCTACACCCAACTCACTCTATATCTATAACAGTGCATCAACCTATCCAACCTAAATACATCAGCTCAAAGTCTAAACAGTACCAAAGACTTGTATACATATTCCTGAAGCTAATCATAAACCTTCGCAATAACCTCACCATGGACGGAGTTATTCACCCGAACCCTGGCCCTTCTACCTCCGATAGCATAACCTCTAACGAAAACAACCCTACCAAAAAACATTCACAATAAGGTCCCCCAACTCCCTCCTGGTTTGCCATCTAAACATTAGGAGCTTAAATAATAAGGTACATAACCTACCTGCCCTTCTACAGGTTCAGTCCCCTGATATTTTGTGCCTAACTGAAACCTGGCTAAAACCAGCAACCTCGGATGATGAAATCTTACCACCTGGTTACAATATACTTAGACGTGACCGTATAACTAGGAAGGGAGGGGGTGTAGCTGTACTATTCAAATTTACGCTAAATGTTGCCTTAGACTCCATTCAACCACTCCAGATCAATAAAGCTGAAATACTTTCCACCAAGTTCCAAATCAACAAAAACAAATGCATAAATATTGTATGTTTGTATATTCCCCCAGGGAATAATACTAACACGCTAGAGGATACCCTCCACTGGTTATACTATAATTATCCGCCTGAAACCATAGTACTTGAAGATGCTAATATTGACTGGAACACCTGCTCCTCACAATCTCCTACCACCCATGTAAACCTGTATGGGTTCACACAGGTCATATCTACCCCCACCAGATTAGGTAAACGTAATCAAAAGAAAGTACACTTGACTGGATCTTAGTCAACAGCCACCCACAAATGTACACATCATGAACAATCCCTGACGACCTCAGTGATCACTTTCTCACCTTTATCTGCCAACACAAATCTTATAACCCCCACCAGCCCACCTACAGAACCATAAGAAATAATAGAAGCTTTAACCTCAAAAAAATTCAGGATGAACTTAAATCATGCAACTGGTCTCCCAAAACAACTGACATTAGACAAAGGGATTGCCTACTTTAACAGTAAATTCCTCTCCATCCTTGATTTTTGTGCACCTGCTCGCTCCACTAGGATTAACACTAAAGTTGCCCCATGGCTATCTAAAGAAACCAAATAAAAAATTGTAATCAGGAATAAAGCACGGGCTACCTGGCATGCCACAAAAACTCCTATAGATCAAATTAAATTTCGGCAATTAAGAAACGAGACTAAAAGATTCATCTTACTGGACAAAAAAAACTATTGCTTTAATCTCCAGCAAGGCAACCAAAATACTCCTCAAAAATTCTGGGCAGGCATAAACAGACTATTACACCCAGGACAAACCACTACTCCACCTTCCTCAGTTGCTAACACCTTTAATAGTTTCTTTACGGAAACTATCCAAGTCCTAGCTAGCCAGCTACCCTTAAACTCCACTAACACTCAGGATACCAATCTCAGTACCCAGTCCTCCTTCAGCTTCCAACCTGTCTCCACATCTTTCATTTGTAATCTGATCAAAAAACTAAAACCTACCACCCTAGCCGCTGACCTTCTCCCAGCTGAAAATTTACAAAAAGCAGCAGATTCCATAACATTCCCCATTTCCGTTCTAATTAATCGATCCATATCTGAAGCCAAAGTCCCCTCTATCTGGAATATATCTCATGTCATACCTCTCCATAAAGGTGGGAACTCTACCGAATTATCTAACTATAGACCCATAGTCATTTTGTCACCACTGGCAAAAATCATGGGAAAGTGTGTCCACAAACAACTTCTGTACTTCCTAAACCCAGAACAATCTACTGGCTAAATCTCAGCATGGCTTTAGACCACATCACAGTACCACCACAGCCCTCCTCTCCTTCACTAATGATATAAACCATAACAGAAACAATAACACGCTATCATCAGCCCCCTTTTTTGATCTTTCTAAAGCTTTCGATATGGTTAACCACCATCTACTTATTCACACCCTGAAAAAAATGTCTCTAGGTCATCACTCCATTCAGTGGTTCCAATCTTATCTTCACAATAGATAACAAGCCGTACTATGGCAGAATACTCTATCCAACCTCTTACCCAACACCCTAGGTGTCCCCCAGGGGTGTATTCTAGGACCACTGCTGTTTTCCATATTTATTAATGATCTCCATGCTATCATCCCAAATGCTAACTGCATTCAGTATGCAGACGACTCCACATTGATCTGCACTGGTACTACCCAGGCCGAGCTGCAGTTAAATACTCGGTGTACTTTCAACCTAGTTGAATATTGGCTTGCTGACCGATGTGTTATTCTAAATCCCAATAAAACAAAGCTACTACTTTTCTTCCCACCCAAAAATCCCCGGTGATATCTTTCTCCATTAAGTCTAGCAATGGCACCATAGTCTCCCCAGATGAGCACACAAAACTCCTTGGGGTAATTGTTGACAACAACCTCAAATTTGATGCTCACATTAATAAAACAATAAAATCCATTAATAAAAAACGGGGCTCACTATATAGAATAAAACCATTCCTAACGCCACCTGCTAGGACTGCCATCACTCTCTCCCATTTGCTCTCCACCCTCTTCTATGCTTCCCCTATACTTGCAAAAGTAAGTAAAACTGAACTCAACAGACTATCTGATGGCTACAATAGCATAGCTAGATTTGCCACTGGTCTGCCCTACAGAACACATCACTGCATAAACTTAAAAAAAATCTAGATTGGCTAGAGCTAAGTAGGCAGATTCAGTATAACCAACTCACAAAGTACTTAACCAACCTGAAAATAAACCTGCTATGAAAAACATAATCTGTCCCCACACCAACCTCAGACCACTTCATTCATCCAATAGACTTTTAGTACAAACTACCAAATCCAACAACTCTGCCAGGGACTCCATGTTTGCCAGCTCTGTAGGCAAAACTTGGAACTCGCTACCTGCTGACATTACAGTATACACTACCCTATCTTAATTCAAGAAAGCCCTCAAGCAGTACTTCAAGACTCAATGGCTATGCCCTTGTGCTAAGCCTGACTAAATATTTGGTAACACTGGGGTACCAGTAGTATATTGTTAATGTATATCTACTGAATTGTAATTTAGTTAACCAGATGAAATGCATGTTAGATTAAATAACCTACACTCCAAGTGGCTAATAGACTGTGTTTAAATTGCTTGTAATTGTTCTTTAGTGTGTACTATGTCAATTTTTGCCTGTGTAACTTTTTTGGAGCTTTTCTCCCTGGGCCTCCACTGAAAATGGACATGTATCCAGTCAGACTATCCCGGTCAACAAATGTAAAATAATAGAAAATAAATAAATAATTTTATTTATTTATTTGCCAGAGGGGTGGTTGGTTGGCCCCAACCCCCCACCCTGGATGAGTTGTTTGGCCCCAAACCCCACCCCGGATGAGTTGGCGTATTTGGAGGCCTTAGAGGCTGGCCCTTTTACATCCTAAGTCCCTCCCCACAGATGCCCTTGTGGACCTGGTATCTGCACGGGCATGGAAGCAACCAGATGCTGCAGAACCTGTACCAAAAACAGCAGACAAGATCCTTAATGCTACCAAGGATAGACCTCACCTGGAAAAAGGGCATTTCAGTAGATCCCATGAAGGTGGCAGTGGCCACCAAGAAAGATCTTGCACAGGAAAGCTGTACTGTTCATCCCCCTAACAGGGAGGCTAGGGTTATGGACAGATTTGGAAAAAGGGTCTGCACTTCTTCCACCTTTGCCCTTAGAGCGTTGAATTACCTTGCCCATTTTACCCGGCTTCAGAGGGACGTAATTAAGTAACTCTCTAGCTTTGGCCCTGAGTTCATGATGCCAGAGGATTGGACTTCCTTTACCTCCTGTATGGCCACTCTGCAGTCCATTTCCAGCACATCCATGAGGCTTATCCTTCACGCAGTTGAGGAAACCTGTAGGGCGGCCAGTTCTGGCATTGCTATTCGGTGCCATGCCTATATGTGGCTATGTAATTTCGCAGAACCTTCTGGCTTTTGTCAGTACCCCCTTTGACATTTCCTCCCATTTTGGACTGACTGTATGTAACACATTCTCCCACAGAGAGAGAGAGAGACAGAAAGACCGCGTGTGCTGTCGAGATCCATTTCTCTACCCTGCAAAGGTCCTTCTGCAGGAATCTGCACAGGGGAGAGAAATTGAGGTTCAGAAAATTCCAGGGTCCTGTCCAAGACAGACACCCAGGGATATTTTTTACCCAGGAGCAGAGGAGGGAATAATTCCATGGTAGAGTCTGCCATTGGGACAGAGGGGGGGTCTGCAGAAACAGGGGTCTTGGGATTCTCCTTCGGAGAAATCCTTGCAGCATCCTTGAGGTGTTGCCCGACTGCCCCTCTCTGGAGGCAGTCAAGGGACGATGCTCCATGCGCCTAGATGCCTGGTTAGCCATCATGAATGACTGATGGGTGCAAGGTGTTATAGCCAGAGGGTACTGCATTCCTTTTTTAAATCCCCCCCAAGACCAAACAAAACCTCCTCAATGTCTCACCCAATCAGAGGATGGCAGCAACTTTGTAAGTCACAAAGTTGCTCCAAAAAATTCGTCCAGGTGGTCTCCTCAGACCAGCAAGGATCAGGAATTTACTCACAATTTTTTTTAGTTCCAAAGAAAACGGGAACTCGCACCCATACTGGACCTGACTTACCTGAACAAATCAGTGAGAGATGCAAAGTTTTGGATGGTCACAGTTCAGTCCATCCTTCCCCCTTTACAGAAGGATGATTGGATGTGCTTGATAGACCTGAAGGACTCATGCTATCACATCAGAATGAACAGATGCTCCAGAAAGTATCTCTGTTTCAGGCAGTGAGCCAGTCAGTACTTCCACGTGCTTCCATTTGGTCTCACCACAGGCCCCAGAGTGTTCAACAAATGCATGGCAGTGGTCACAGCTCACCTCAGACTGCACGGATTCCACATGTTTCCTTACTGAACGACTGGCTCCTAGTCACACCAACCAGCCTTCTACTGATCCAGGCCAGGGATTTTCTCCTGCAGTTAAGCCCCTACCTTAGGGATCACCATAAACCTATAGAAGTTGCAGTTGTAACCTGTGCAAATGATATATTTTATAGGGGCCCCTTGGTCACAACCAAAACCCTGGCCTTTCTTTCACTGGACAGGATTCTTTCTCTGCAGACATGTATCAAACAGATGTTAGTGGTACCAATCCCTACAGTAAGTGTGTTTCTCAGGGCTCTGGGTTCTATGGCTGCAACAATTACTTTCCTACCAACAGCTTGCTTACACATGAAAATTCTCTAGTGGACATTCTGTCCGGTGGTCCCTTCTGCATCACTCCCTCAGTCATCTTGTGGAACTTTTTCGGGTGTGCAGGAGCTCTCTCTTGTAATGGCTTCACAATCCAGAAATGTTGCTCATCTTTCTCTATTATAGATGACAAGCAGGTGGGGTATTTCATTTACATGTTCTAATACATAGAAACACATCAGGATGGGACCGCAGCATCATAAAATATAAATAAACTGGTTAACAGACAGAGCTTACATACATACATGCTTACATCTCAACAGCTTACTATAAAATGACAGTCTGACTCGCACTTGCTCCATATTTATACACTTGTGCAAGCCCTTGGATAGCTTCTTAAAGGTACATACACACATTGATCTACAAGAAATATCTCAGGGTCGACCTGTCATTCTTCCCACCCCCATCACCACATCGACCACGGACACCTCCCAACTGGAGTGGGGGGGAGGCATTACCTGGGATGGACAGTCCAAGGCAGGTGGATGCCCCAGGAGACCAATCTGCATGTCTGTGTTCTAGAGATGATTGTGGTTCTTCTAATGTTACAAGCCCTTCACTCCCGTCTTCCTCTGGGACAATTGCGATTCAGACTGACAACATGTCTGTTGTGTGGTATCTCAACAAACGAGGTGGAACCAAGTCCTACCCACTTTGTCGAGAAGCGATGAGAGTGTTGCAATGGGGTCTCTCTACCAACCGCTTTCTAGTTGCGACACACATTCCGGGGGGAGCACAATATATTGGCGGATAGGCTCAGCAGGGTTCTTCTGATGCCTCACAAAGTGGTCTTTGAATCAGTCAGTGGCAAACTAGATCTTCATCAGATGGGGTCAACCCTGCTGCAACCTTTTTGCCTCCCCTTACAGCAACAAGTACTTTGTCCTAATCTCTCCACAGGGACAGTCACCAAGCGATGCTCTAGTCCATGCTTGGCCTCCCAGTCTACTTTATGCCTTTCCTCCTGTCCCCTTAATTCCCAAATTTTTTTCAGAAGGCACACAGGTTGAAGAGGAAAGTGATTCTCATTGTCACTTTTTGGCATCGACAAGTTTGGTCTCGCCTAATTTGCCTTCTTTGGACCCTGGAACCATGTGAGGACCTTCTGTCTCATCTGTCAGGGCAAATTCACCCAGATTTTCGCACTTTACGACTAACTGCATGGTTTCTCAAATTCTAATGATGGCTAGACAATCCAGGCTTTCTTCCCCTATGCAGAAGATTATTATTTCTCATAAGTCTTCTACCTGAAAAATGTATAAAAGTAAGTAGAAAAGGTTTTCTGTCTGGGCCCAACAGCATCAAATTGATCAGGTTACAGCACCCATTTCGGCAGTCTTGGATTTTCTGTCATGTCTTTTTCATTCAGTGGCCAGTTTCTCTACTGTCAAAGTTTAGTTAGCAGCCATTTCTAAGTTTCACATTGGAGAGAATGATACGTCTTTGGCTTCTTCCAGACTTTGCAAAACCTTTCTGAAGGGTACTTTCCTTCTCCAGCTTCCTATCAAGGATCCTGCTCCTCTGTGGGACCTTGCGTTAGTTCTCCAAGCCTTGACTTTACCTCCATTTGAACCTGCCACTACGGCTGAATTGATATTCCTGTTCTGGAAAGCAGCCTTTCTGGTGGCCTTCACTTTGGCCAAGATGGTTTCTGAACTTCAAGCGCTTTCTTCCAAACCTCTCTATCTTATTTTCCTAAAGACAGAGTTACTTTACATACTGATCTGTCTTCCTTAACAAAGGTTGCATTGGTTGATACTATTAATCAATCTACTAATCTCCCTGTATTTTTTCCAAACTTTCAAAATAAGGTTAAATATATGTTGCATCCTTTGGACATCCGTAGACAATTGCGATTCTATCTGGATAGGACAAAATCTTTCAGTAAGTCTGATAAGTTGTTTGTCTCTCTCTCAGAATACAGAAAAGGGAAATTGGTTGTTAAAACTACTGTTAATCATTGGCTAACAAGCTGCATCATTCATGTGTATTCTTTGAGTAATGTTTCCCTACGTAAACCAGTCAGAACTCATTCCACAAGATTTATTACCACTTCCCAAGCTTTCTGTTCTAGGGTTTCTTTAGAAGATATTTGTACAGCTGCATCATGGGTGAACTCCCACACTTCCATTTTGCCGTACAAGCTTGACATCATATCTAGGAATAGGGTTGCATTTGGTTCTGCAGTGCTCCAGAATATCCTACAAGTCCACACAGATCTATGTAGCTGGGGACTCTGCCCCACAGGTTTGATGAAGACTGAACAGACGACAACAGATAAAGAAGTTGTATACTCACCTTAAAGTTCCATCTGTGTTCTCTGCTTCAGTCTTCATCAACCATCTCTCCCCTCCTTATCTTTGAAGGACCTGACAGATTATATTGGGAACCTTTGTTCCTCTGCTGTGCTCCTGAGCAACTTTTATGCTCTGTTTCTTTTTGGAATGCAATTTATTTATAAAATATTTACAGCAAATTCGATCTGAGGTATGGGTAGGGTGGGAGAAGCTCTATCTTCGGACCATAAATGGCCATGTTGGTTCCGAGCTCGGAACAGAGATCCACAGGTTTAATGAAGACTGAAGCAGGCAACACAGATGGAACGTTATGGTGAGTACATAACTCCCCCCCCCCTTTTTTTTTTTTGCAAGTGGATTATCCAAAATGGCTGTATTTTTTTTTTGGGAATATCGAAGGTGCATAAAGATGGTGTCAAACCACCATTTAGGCCCATTGTGTCAGCCAGATTGTCCAAAACTGAACCTATTTCAGTGTGGTTAGATCATGTGTTAGACCCTGTTGTCCAGGACTCAAAGTTCTATTAATAACATTCCTGGAACCTTTTAGAACAGTTGAGAAATGTGACTCCACCTAATGAAATTTTTTTTTTGCATCTCTAGTCATGACATCCCTCTACACTAGCATCAGTCAAGAAGTTTGATGGATCTTGTGCTGGATAATAATTTTTTCAAATTTAACCAGTTTTACAAACAGATATTGGGTATTGCTATGGGGCCCCAGCTTTCACCAATTTGGTTATGGCTTTGTGGGAATTAAAAATTTTCATTCAGCACCGAAATGCATTTAAGATGTTTGCTTATTTTCGATACATTGATGATTTGTTTCTTTTATGGAAAGGTGACTATGATGAATGCTGTTCTTTTGTAAATGATTTGAATAAAGCCACAGAATTTTTGAAATTCAGCATCAGTGGTTTTGGTGATAGTATTGACTTTTTAGATATTCATTTGTCTTTTGATCATGAGAAGGGTATTTTTCAAAGTAACATATTTAGAAAAATTAGCTTTGTGAACCAATATCTTCACAGGGATAGTTTACACCCTGTACATATGAAGAGAGGTGATATTAAAGGCCACTGATGGAGTTTTTTTTTTTTTGAGGGAAATGTCAAAACTCGGAATTTTTTTGTGACTAGAGGTTATGAGACTTACTGGCTTGTTAAAATTGAAGAGGTTCTTAAATTAAGGGAGGGTTCAGCACATCCCATCCTTAGCAATGCATGTAATGTGTATAGTTTCTTTGATACCTGATGTTGCAAAAAAATAAAAACTTTATTTTGAACTTTCCTCTACCTATTTCAAATGAGATGTGCCTCATAAGGGATGTTATTGTTGACAGCTGGAAAATTCTACTTGGGAATCCAGAGTTGGTCAGTGTTATAGGTGTCAAACTTTTTTTTTTTTTAAGAAGTTATTCAACATCAAGTCCCTTCTTGAGAGAACTAGTCCTGTAAAGCTTCAACATGATTATTCTGTTGGTTTTGGTACTTTTTCCTGTGGACGCTGTAAGCAATGCAGATACATTAGTAATTTTTTATCAGTTGAGTATAAGCACTGCAACAGAGTAATATGGGCCAAGGGAAGATATAGTTATATTAGTAAGAAAGTTGTTTATACTGCTAATTGTAACACCTGTGATGGTTTTTACATTGGGAAAACCATTAGATCTTTAAACAGGAGAATTTACGAACATTTTCTGGCCATTAAGAAAAAAGACCAATAAAATGCTTTGGCAAAGCATCCCAGTATGTGTTTGGGTTCAAGAAATTGTCTGTTTTGTTTTAGATACTGTAATATATGAAGGTTTTTGTGTTGATTTTAAAACTTTATTTGAATGCTGGGAAACTTCTTGGCAAATGGACATGCAGCTGATCGGATACCTGGTCTTAATTAGATCATTAACATCAAATTTTTTTTTTTTTTTTTTGCAGATTACAAGATATTAACATTATTTAATCATTTTTGCTGTCTATTATTATTTCTGTAGTCTGTTTGTTGTTTGATTTTTATTTATTTTGTAGGTTATTTGTTACTGATGTAGTTTATATTATATTAAGTTTTAAATGAGTGAGTTCTTTAAGAAGACCGCGTTCACTGTTACATCATTGACACCTATGTCGTTATTGTCCTCATTGCTGTTTTCACACGTGATTTGTGGGTTTGGTTTTTTAAATAGTGAGTTTTTGATTTGTGTTTCTGAAGTAGTTCTAGTAACAATTAAATAGAACAAAAGTGCTAACTTTGTGTCTGGATCCCTGTACCGCTCGCTCGATTCCATTTAGTTTTTAGTTTTCTTGTTGCTGAGTTAATGTTTTTTTTACTTGAGATTTCTGCGTTTGTTTTTAGTTGCTGTAGTGCAAGCACCAAGCCATTGAGAAATTAAGTGTTTTGGGGGAAATATAGTGTCTAAAATTGCTGTTTTTAGTAGAATTCCCCCTCCTCTGAGGTACATCAATCTCAGAGTTAACATGTATACAAGTACTGGGAGAATAAGGGTGCAGGGGACTTAACACCCCCATACACTTTGCTATTACATCTGGAAAATTGTGTTGACTCTTTTATTTATTTATTTATTTATTTATTTATTTATTTATTTGCATTTGTTAACCAGGTAGGTCCAGCTGGGTAAGAATTACCCTTTTTCAGTGGAGACCTGAGGGGAAAAGCCCCAAACAGACATATGAATAGAGACAAATTAACAATTACAGAGGAAAACAATATTATGGGTACAATGGATAAGAAAAACAATGAAAGT
Organism: Protopterus annectens; assembly: GCF_019279795.1. Lineage (NCBI taxonomy): Eukaryota > Metazoa > Chordata > Ceratodontiformes > Protopteridae > Protopterus > Protopterus annectens. Next base: position 600,827,955 of record NC_056741.1, on the reverse strand, counting down.
TTGAGAATTTGAGTAAGGTAGGCCAGAGGCATGCATGCAAAAGATTTATGAAAGGTGTTCTGAGCAAGATCTCTGAAATAAGTTAAAGTAGGCAAAGAAATGATGATTTAGGTGTGGAGTTAGTAGTGTGGGAGTTTTAGGTGGGAGCATGTGAAGGACATTACCATTTGGAGGAGAGATGGGAGAGAAGCATGGATTTGAAATTGTTGTGGTTAGGTATATTACGTAATGGTGTGGGGAGATTGTTCCATAGTTTGGCTGTAGTGTGGGATAGTAGTAGTTTACCAGTTGGGTGGATGGGTTTGTGTACATGCAGGAGGTTTTGGCCTGTGGATCTCGGGGTACGGGTAGGTGTGTAGGGTGTTAGAGATTTAGCAAGAGAGGGGGTTTTGGGGGTTTGAGACTTGCACTGTATTCCTGAAATTCTGATAAGTACCTGGTGAAATGTATCCTTAGGGTATAAAATACCAGCTTTTGGATGCCACAGTTATTCAGGACAGCTTTTCATCAGTTAGGTGATTATATACTTGATTTGGAAAAGAAAGGGAAAATGTGTGTCTTGGGGGGAATAAACATGTCATGTCCCATCTCCTTAATTTTGGAGAAATTACTCTGCAGGCAGAATGTTGTTCTATAGAAAAAATGTTCTCATCCATCAACTTTGTGACCATAAGCAGTATATAAAAAGTACCCCCCCCCCACCTCCAGTACAGGGTCATAGGGAAAGGCCATAGACTAGCAAAAGATCTTCTGTGTGATGTTGCACCCCCTCACTTCTGGCAAATAGCTTCTGGTAAAATCTATTTTCTTTGCACATAGACAAATTGGTATTGCTAACAGTAGTGCCATGTTATATAATAACCTTTCTGTAGAAGTTGCAGGCTCATTCTGTTCCATGTAACCGTAATCACATCAGGTAACTGAGACAATGCTATTGGTGGATCATTTGTTATTATGGAAGGCAGTACAGTGGTTGATTGTCATCTGAAGAAATCAAAGTTTCTATTTCAGGTTCTTTCTGATCTCAGATAAGGGCAGTACTCTAAGACCAGTGCTAAGTGTATCAGACCTGAACACATCTGTACAAAGGACCTCAAGATAGTAATAATAAAAGCATATCTGATGATGTCTTTTTCGTTTGTTCCTCAATGGATGGATCTTCAGCCTTGACCTTGGATCTGACTTCGGCCACCCTAAACTTTAAGATCTGTAGCTCAGGCTCCTCCCCTTACCCATAATCCACCTCTTGTCCCCAACATAACTCAGACCTCGTTTGCCGTTCAAGTACAGACATGTTCTTCACTCATGCTTGCCTCTGCTAAGTGCTTTGATAATAAGAAAAAGACAAACTCTATAACATTTTTTTTAGTTAGTAGTAATTTATCAGCAGTAGTTGTGTACTATTTCTTTTTCTTAGCCCTTATGTTTGGCCTTAGGCCAACAGGTTGTTAATGAAAGGTATAATAAACTGGTGCTTAAGAGACTTTTCCTGCCTGTGCAGGAGAACCATCCAAGGAGATGTTTGTTGTCTCTGGAGCCTTCCTGTCTCCCCAAAACCAAGGGAGGGTGGAGATAAGCCTAGGGAGAAGAGCAAGGAGCATTGAAAGCACTCACCCAACTGTTCCTCCTCATTGGTGGCTTGTCTGGCTTCACTTAAACTTCATAAAGCTTCATTTCCAACCCCTCTATCAGATCCAGTACTCAGTGGATCACAGACTACTCCCTTGCTGGAGCTTAGATTTTATTTCCAGAACCACTCTCTTCTAGACTATGCTCGCCTTTCTTGCAATAGAGACCCATTCATAGATCATCCAGACTTCCTTCCAACAGATCTGTCTGGTCTACCAGAAGCCCGACAGAGGCTGATTTGGATAGGATGATGAGTAAGTTCTTGGGACCCAAATTCATTTGGGGGTGGTTCAGCTCAACCACTCTGACCTGTAAGTTTCATTCCTTCCCCCTACCTATGGTGACTATGAGCCCAATTTGTCTTCTGGCTTTAGAGACTTTGGATCTGAGTTTCTCTTGGGGATTGTCCTCATCAGACCCAAAGTCTTACTTTGCTTCCACTTCGACTACATCTCTGACTCGGCTGGTTCCAAGCATCTCTGATCTGGAAGGATCTTGAAGTTGAAGTGTTAGCATTGGCTCTGGGAGTCAGGGATTGACTATGAAGTTGTTGCCCTCGAGGCCTCTGAATCAAATAGCTTGGCTTCACTGATGGCCTCAGAGCAGAGTCTGAGTGGTTCCCAGGATCAGCTCAGTTTAGAAGCTTCGGCTCTTACTTTAGCAGTGTTGGGTTCCCCCTTGGCTTCTACCTTTGAGGTGGTAGAGAGAGAGCTCTCTCCATTTCTGGAGAATGGATTTCCCTTAGTCTCTTGGCTGTTTGTATTTCCATCAGAACAGCTGGTTCCCCCTGAGCCTTGATACGGTCCACATTCAGGATCCCTCTCAATCCTCAGAGTCTTGTCTAGAGCATCCCCCTGCAGAGGCTCTTCCGAAGCATACATGCAAGAGGAGGCATGTTGATTCCCCCAAGGAGACTCACTGAAGAAGCAGATTTTGATGACTGGAAAGGGCTCCCCAGATCACGTCTTGAGATAGAAGATTTCCTCGAATGAGACTAACTTTTTGAGACGGAAAGGAGGTTGGTCCTCCAAAGTCCCGTACCAGTAAGAATCCTTGTTTTGTGAAGCCTTTAGATCCAGCTCAACTGCTGCTTTAGTGGTCCCCACCGACTGATGAGATGGTGGACTTATTAGCTCAGCAGGCATGGAAGGAGTTGGACATGACTGAACCTATGCCCTGAAAACTCGACAAGTTAATTGTGGCACTGAAGGTTCACCAGTATTGGATCATGGTCCCAGCAGTGGATGCCATGTTAGTAGTGGCAGAAGCTAAGAAAGAGCTGTCCAGAAAGCTTTTTTCTGTCCATCCCCCTAGCAGGGACACTGGATACGTTTGGGAAAGGAGTTTATGCTTCAGCTGCTTTTGCTTTGAAGGTGCTGAATTATCTGGCACGCAAAAGGTTTCAGAGAGATTTAACCAAGGAGCTTTTCAAGTCCGGCCTAGGGTCTATGTCTGTGGAGGAAAAGAAAACCGTGGACTCGTGGCTAGCCATCCTATCATCCCTATTGGATTCCATGTGCCTGGTATGTAGTGTGATTGAGGGCATTTCAAGAACCACTGGGACAGGCATTACTGTAAGGAGACTTAAATGTGCTTATATGACTTTGTGGAGCTTTTCAAGATGTCCTTTGTCAATACCCTTTTTGATGGTTTGAGCCTTTTCAGACCAAAGTCAAGGACATGCTTTCTAAGAGTAAACAAGATGTGAAAACCCTTTCTGCTGTAGATATATAATTCTCTACCCCCAAAGGTCCTTCTCTGGTAACCAGAAGGAGTAAGAAGATCTGGTTCAGGAAGTCTCAAGGTTTTTCCCTGAACACTCCTGGAGATAAACCCTCTGGGCAAAACAGAGAATTCTAATGGCAGACATCACCCATGAGGCAGAAGAGGCCCACAAAACCAAGGCTTCAGGGCTCCTTTCTCCAAGAGGCTATATCAGCGCTCTTGAACAGTTGCCTGGCTGCCAAGCTCTGAAGGCAGTCAGGGGTCACACCTGTCTCTGTATCTGGAAGCCAGGATATCCATCACCAAAGTTATCTGGGTGCAGAGAATTACAATTAGAGACTATAATATTCCCATTCTTTATCCCCCCTTCAACAACAAAATACACCAATGTGCCACCCTCTCAAAGGAAGGCAGCCACCACTGAGATAAAAAAAAAAAAAAAAATAAAACTGGTAGACAAGTGGAACATCCAGGAGGTCCCCCAAGACCTGTACAGATCTCAACTATACATAAGGTTCTTTTTAGTGCCAGTGAAAAACTGGAAACTCATTCACCTCAACAATTATGTCAAATACACAAAGTTCCAGATGGTCATGGTACAGTCCATCTTCCCTCTTTTGAGGAAAGATGATTGGATGTGCTAGACAGATCTTCTGGATCCATACTACCACATTATGATAGGCAAGTGGTCCAGAAGGTTACTTTGCTTCTGGCTGGGAGCCGGTCATTTTTAGTTCAGAGCCCTTCCCTTTGGTCTCCCCAGCCCCCCTGGGTGTTAACCAACTATATGGCAGTGGTCACAGCTCACCTCAGACTGCAGTGGTTCTGGACGTTCTCATATCTAGATGACTGGCTCATTACTGCTCCTACCTGGTCTTTTCTCTGTCTTGCACCAGTTACTATCTGCTCCACCTTTACTCCCAGTTTGGGCTCATGATACATCTGGACAAATTTCAGTTTGTTCTTCTTCAACATTGGAATTCATAGGTGCCCGTTTAAATGCAACATCCAGGATAGAAAAACTGGCAGACTATCCACCCTATACGCAGGCATTAAAGGTTCTGTCCTGCCCAACGCCACCAGCCAGTTGGGTTCTCCAGCTTTTGGGATTGATGGTTGCATCCATCACACTTTTCTGTCAGGCTAGATGGTACATGAGTGTTCTATATTGGATGCATGCTGTACAATGATCCATCAGGTACCAACCCATGAGTTTTCATGTTCATCTGACAAACTTTTGCAGGATACATAAAATTTGTAGGATTCAGTTTCCCAAGGTATCTCAAAGCTGTCCATTTGTACTCCCCTCCTCCAAGGCCACTGTGACCGTGGACCCTTCCCAGTTAGGGTTGGTGGCATTGTATGGGGAAGGTGGTCCAAGGTAAATGGTCTCCCGAGGCCAGTCTCCAGATCAGTGGTCTACAGTTGAGGACAGTTCTCATAGGATTGTAGGCCTTTTTGAGCATTTTCCCTTTAGGGATGATTTCTGTCCAGATGGGCATCATATCTGGTACATCACCAAACAAAGGGGAACCCATTCTTATCCATTATGTCGAGAGGCGATGAAAGTCTGGCAGTGGGTGCTTTCTTCCGATCACTTTCTGATAGCAGTGCACATACTGGGGAAATGTTTGGTGGGCAGGTTGAGCAGGTCTATCTTCCTACTTCATGAATGGTCCCTCAGTCTGACAGTGGCAGAACAGTTTTTTTGTCGATGGGGCTAGCCTTGTTGTGACCTTTTTGTATTTCCTCACAATACCAAATGCGTTAGGTTCTTTGCCTTGATCTCCTCCCCCCTCCAGGAAGGGGAGTCACTGAGGGATACTCTGACAAACATTTGCTCCCCCCAGTCTTTCCTCCTACTCCTCTGATTCTAAAGTTTATGCAGAAAGCTTCAAAGAGAAAGATTACAGTCATCTTCATTGCCCCATTTTAGTCTTGTCAGATGGAATTTCCATTTCCCTGCCTCATTTGATTCCCCCCATCAGTTATCCGTTTGTTTTCTTCACTTCCAGTGACGATTACTCACTGCAGGGTCTCTTCCCCAGTAACCCACATTCTTACTTCTTCTCAGAGACCATTTACCAGGAGAAATAAGAAAAGAAAATGGAAGAGATTTTTGAATTGGGGCACTCAAAGGAATTTGGATCCCTTTTCATTCTGGGATTTTCTGGTATCTATTTTACAAACTTGAGCCAGCTATTCCATCATTAAGGTCCAGTTATTGGATATTTCCAATTTTCATGTTGGAAAGAATCATTTAACATTAGCTTCCTTTAGACTTAAAGCTTTCACAAGGGGCACCTTCCTGCTTAGACGCTCCCTTAAGGAGCTTACTTTGGATATGACCATTTTGCTTCAGGCCTTGACCCAGCCTTCCTTTGAACCACCCACCAGGATGGACATTAAAATTTTCAAATGGAAAATGTTTTTTCTTGTGGCAATAACTTCAGCATGGCGACTTCAGAGCTACAGGCACTATCCTGCAAGCTGCCTTATATAGTTTTCCACAAAGATAGGGTGTTCCTCAAAACCAATCTATCCTTTGTTCCCAAAGAGGCCTTGGTGAACCAGTGCATTAATCTTCCAGTTTTCTTTCCTAATTTTTCTACTAAAGAGAAGTATATGCCACACTTGCTGGATGCGCATCACCAGCTGCCCTTATATTTCCATTGTACCAAATCCTTCAGGAAGACTGATCAATTATTTGTTGCCTTTTCTAAGGCCAAAATGGGCCAAGGAGTTTCCAGAGTTTCCTTATCTGGATGGCTATCAGGTTGTATTTCTCATGTATATAGAGAAAAAGGCTTGACTCTGCCCAAATCAGTCAGGGCTCATTTAACTAGTCTGTCTCAACTTCCTCAGCCTTCTTTTCCAAGGCCTAAATGGATGACATTTGTGCGGCAACCGCTTGGTCCAGTGTTCATGTATTTATCTCTCATTATAAGCTGGATATGATCTGTAGGTGTAGGGTGGCCTTTGGTTCAGCTGTCTTCCAGAATATCCTTCCATCCATTCCTCAACAGATGAGGGAGAGTTCTCAGATACTTATACTTTGGGCTGATCTCATGGAAGTGACATCAGATATGAAAGTTCTGTACTTACTGTAATGATAGAGCTGTCATGTCTGCTTCCTTCCGTACTCAATTCCTCCCCCTTCCCCCCCCCCTTTTTTTTTTTTTGAAAATAATCCCCTTGTTTTGTGGTATGATAGTATGGTCTGACTATTGGCTATTCTTCTCTTACACTCATTCAGCTCCAGAGCAACATCTCTTCAAGGATATCAGCTTTGATATTTATGTATTTTTTGTTCTGCCTGGTGTTGTGGATGAATTTGATCTGAGCTAATGTTGGGGATAGGAGGGAATTATGGGTAAGGTGAAGAGCCTAAGCTGTCATGAAGTCGAGAGTGGTTGAGGTTGGACCCAAAGACACATCTGTTGAGAAGGATGGAAGCAAACAACACAGATCTGTCATTATTGTGACTATAACTTTTGATCAGATGTCAGTCTTCACTCATTCTTGATGAATGGGATTCTGTTCTGACCTCTCGGAATCGACTCGGCCAAAAAACTCTCCAGCTAAGACTCTACCCACAATGCCCCTCTCTTTGTTACCCAAGATCTCGTTTGCCGCTCTGTTAACAAGATGTGTCCGCCGATTTTCTCCAGCTAAGTGCTTAATTTGTTTTATTCTTTCCCCATTTTCTATATATATTACCTTCTCCATTTTATAGAGCACTTCATTTGCTACTCTATCGTATTGTCTAGTGTGGTGTGTTTGTGTCTAAATCATCTCTACCCTTGTTTCCTTTTGGTATTTTTATTACTCTCGTTGGTAATTTTTCCTCCCCCTTCTTTCCTTTTACCTCTTGGTAATCTCTTCATACTATCGCTGGTATTTTCTTTCTGTTTGCCTTTATAAGTATTTCTCCCTACCATTGTTGGTAGGTTTTTCTTCTTTGCTGTCTTCCCAGTGTGAGTGTGTGTGTGTGTGTGTGTGTGTGTGTGTGTGTGTGTGTGTGTGAGTGATTCAATTAAAATGGCAGAGAAACAAAAAGGCACATCTAGGTTTAAGCAGTGCCAGGATTGTGGCAGAAAGATACCCAACTCTGGGCATCTTTCCTGTGTATATTGCTTGGGTGCTCCCCATCTAGACACCAACTGTAAGATCTGTCTAGGCTTTAGTTCTAGAACCTTGGCAGTGTGACAAAATAAGCTTATTTTAAAGGGGTTATTAAAAATCCTCCTTTGAAGAAGCCCTTTCTAAGCCAAAGTCTTCCAAAATTGAATAAAAAAAAATTCATTGCCGAGCTCACCATTGGCAACGGACTCCAAAAGGCATACGTTTCTGGTTCTGTCAGTCTCTTCAGAAATGAAGAGTAAGGTACCAAAACTTGTGAAATTGCCTTCAGCAGCAGCAGTTACGACCTGCTCGGTACCGACGGTACTTGCACCGATCTTGACTACCTCGACACCAACAGTCTTGTCAACACAGACCTTGACAGTATTGGCACAGACAGTTTCATTGGCGCCTGCTACTATTACCTTCCACTTGGTTCCAACTTCACCATCTGCTCCGCAGCAGACTGTGCCGAAAATTGAAGCATTTGTACCTCCCAGAACAAGATACTCCCCCCTCCATAGTCCCCTTTTTGGGTCAACTTTCCAGTCCATTTGTGGATAGGCCTGAGTCTCCCCTTGGGGATGTTAGTCTGTTCAGCCAGAAGGCTTTCTGAGATGGACATGGTGAGATTAGTGGATCACCTTTTGGCAGCCAGGGGTCTTCCCGCACCAGTTCAGACCTCACTCCCTCTTGGAGCTGAGGTTTATTCTTCCCAGGACTCCCACTTATATTCCTCCTCCCACCTCCCTTTTGTGTTTGGAGCCCAGCATTTCGATTACCCTGGCTCCAGCTGCTATGGTGCCGACAGAAGCCCCTTCTTCGGTATCGGGATCGGCTGTGATGTCTTTAGCTCCCTTGGAACCAATAAACTCACAGGGCCGTAGTTCGGCTGTCTGTTCGGAGGGCTTCGGTTCAGTACCAGTTGTTTGTTCAGGACTGTCCTTGGCTCTTGGAACTCTGGCAGTTTCGGACTATTCCCCGGTTCTGGTTTTGGTGGGCGGTCTTCCGGAGTGGGCTGTGACCCAGTTCCAAGATTGTCTTTCTCAGTTCTGGGCTCCCATTCCTCTTCTGGTGGGTCTGCCTTCCAGATCATGGAGAGAGCTTTAGCCTCAGCGGGTTCTTAGCTGGCCCCCTCTTCCTCGGAGTGTCACATATTTGTACCTTCTGAACCACGATTGTCACCATCTGTTATGTCGGGACAGCGGGTGCCGAAATGGCAAGATTTCCCAGTTCAACGCCCCTCTTCTTCAGAGTCTTCCTTAGAGATCCCCACTGAGGAACCATCCTGTAAGAAGACTTGCAAGAGGAAGGATCTAGATCTAATGTTATCCCATTTAACATTCATCACGTCAAGGTCGGGGTCTTGGGTCCAATATCGGATCCGAGCCGGCATACTTTAGACAACAGCTTGGCTCAAGCTCCTCCCTTCCCATAATGCTCTGCTGCCCCCCTCCCTCCAGAGCTCATTTGCCACTTTTGCTACTCGGATGCAGTGTCCTCAGCTCCTCATGGTTTGTAAGTAGGTGCAATCTATCTCTGGAATTTTTTTTCTTTCTGTCTCTTCAGGCTCTTAATCTTTTTTAAATTAGTATCCTTCTAGTTAACTTTCTGGTTCCCCAATAAGTTTCCCCTCCTGTTTTGTTTCTGTTATCTGTTTGGCGCCCATTTTGCTCCTGTTAGAGCTACCTGTTTCGGTTTTCGTTATTGTACTTGGCTGTTTACTGTTTCTGCTAGTTAATTAACTTGCTTGTGTTCAGATGGATTTTTAGGGCATATTGGACCTCGGGTTGTGTTTCTGGCTTGTGGTTTTGTTTGTCCCTTGGGTTTTGTTTGCCTTCGGCATTCTCCATATCGGAGAAACCCTTAGGTTTTAAGAGGTGCTCCTCATGTGGTCGAAAGATGCCTGTCTCCCTCTCACACGAGGAGTGCCTGTATTATCTCGGCGGTGACCATCTGGAGGTTGCATGTGGCATTTATGCCGTGTTCAACTCCAGAGTCTTAGTCAACTGCTGAAACAAGCTTTTATTGAAAGGCATGGTCAAGGGGGCCCTTTGGTCGAAGAAACCACGACCAAATTGGGCTCCTCTGAACATAAGAAAAGGGATCCCTCCTCCTCCTCCGTTTCCTCTGGGGAGGTTCCTTCTAAACGACCCGGGCTGTCTGATCTCAGGTACGCAGATCCAACTTCAGCTGGTGTGGGGTCGGATCTGAGAGCCTCGGATCCGAGGACTTCCAGGGAGTCCACCCCTGGATCCAAGGCCTCTGGTTCCAGGTCTTTGGATCTGATGGCCCCTGGCCTCGACTCCTGGATCCAAGGCTTCTACCTTGAGGCCTTCGGATCCAAATAAGGATACACATGCTATGGATCCGACCTCCTCCGATCCGAGGGTTTCGAGACCTGTCTCCTCAGATCTGAGAATTTCGAGACCTGTCTCCTCGGATCCTTTACTGTACTCTGTCCCGAGCCGGACAGATCTGAAAACCTTGCGAGATCCCTTTGTCATGGAGAAATTTCCTACGGAGCCCTCCGGTGTGTATCCCCCTGCACAGGGCCTGTTCTCAAGATCGCAGGAGGAGATCCTTGAGGTCTTGGCACGGCTCTCCAGAGAGTTCCTCCATCTCCTCCCAGTCTTCAAGGAGTATTCTCTCTCTAGATATGGACAGGATGATGTGGTCCTTCTTAAAGGCTCAAATTGAGTTGGGGCTGTTGGCTTCCCCAGCCCTCAGGCCCAGGGAACCATCTCCCACTCCCCACTTATTCTCCTCATCCAACCTTACACGGATTGGATTCTTAGGGACTGGTGGCCCCCCTTTGGTTCCTCTCCCTTCAGGATCTGTGGCCAGTTCTGTTTCCATTCCCCCGGGACAGGCAGCCCCACCAGTTTGAGTTGCTGCCCTGGAGTCCGTGGGGCAGGCTCTGGTCCGGGTTTGTTGGACCATTCTCTGCCCCTTGGTGCTTCGGCACTTGACAATTCTGGGCCAGTGCCGTCCCGAAGGTTGGGGGGGGTCTGGTGGGGTCAGCCTCCTCTTCTGTTGTGGTGTTATCAGGGGGAGAGGGGGACGGGGCCTCATCCAGTCCCTCTGTGTTCTGGGCAGCGGAAAGATCCCTCTCTGCGGTCAGAGTTGCCTCCCCCGCTTACTGTCTTCCTTTTCAGCCCCAGAATTTGAGCAGACAGACTCCTCTTGCTCTCGGTCAGCCTGTCCAGTCTAGCCTCCACAGGGATCCTCCTCATAAGGGGTCCCTTCTTCTTCTGAGTTCCCTCCATGGAGGGAGTTCCTTGGAAGAGGACATGTAAGAGGAGGCATCTGGACTCTCCTATGGAGTCCCTTACCAAGGACACGGATGCCGATGAAGGGGACAGGTCCCCAAGGTCACCGCCCGACGATGTCTCCTTCAGAGATATACTGGAGCTCCTTACAGCCAAGGGCAGCTGCAGCCCCCATCCTCAGAAGAATCCATGTTTCTGGAGGATTTTGATATGGGCCCATCTACCTCTTGGGTGCCCCCCCCCCCCTGCTGACCCTTTAATTAATCTTGTTGCCAGCAAGGATTGGAAGTAGTCAGATGCCATGGAGCCAGTGTCCAAAAGAGCTGACAAGTTTTTAAGTCCCCCTTCAGATAAAACCTACTGGTCCAAGGTGGTCCTGGTTGATGCTATTGTGGTGGCTGCCACCACCAAGAAAGAACTGGTGGAGCAGAGTTAGTCTGTCCACCCGCCCAGTTGTGAATTGAGAGCTCTGGACAGGTTTGGAAAAAGGGTGTTCGCATCGGCTTCGTTCAGCCTGCGAGCCTTGAATTATTTAACTCATTTCACATGTCTTCAGCAGAACTTGATTAAGAAACTTTCAACTTGCCTCGTGGAGTCCGTGTCTGAGGAGGAATTTAACTTAATTTCTCCCAAGTTGACCACTCTTATTTCTATAGCCAACTCATCCATGAGGTTAATCTCCACTATTGCAGAAGGTTCCTCACGGGCAGCCAGTACAGACTCACAGGGGGAATGGGAAGATGTGGGTCCGCAAGGCACAGACTTCCTTTCAGGAAGCTTGCGACAATTTCTCTTCCAGGGGACGGGGGAGAGGTTTCAATGGGAGATGTCAACCCAGAAGCAGAGGAGGCCCGCAAAACCAAGGTTCCAGGGAGCCCTTCACTGAGAAACCTTTTCAATGTCCCTGAGGCGTTGCCTGGCTGTCCCGCCCTGGAGGTAGTTGGGGATCGCTTGGCTTTGCACCCTTCATCCTGGGCAAATATCACAAATGATCGATGGGTGCTAACAGTTATATCCAGGGACTATTGCTTTCCCTTTTCAGAAACCCCACCAAAGAACAGAACTCTCTCAAACATACCATCCAGTCAGAGAAAGTTAGCCCGGCTGGAGATCTCCAACCCCCTTCAAAAAAGAGCCATCCAAAAGGTCCCCACAGGACAGAGAGGTTCTGGAACTTACTCCCGCTTTTTTTTTTAGTACCCAAGAAAATGGGGGACCTTCTTCCCATTTTGGTCTTCAGCCTTCTAAACCTGTTTGTCAAGAAGTCAAAGTTTTGGATGGTCGCTGTGCAGTCCATTGTGCCTCTTTTGCACAGCAATAACTGGATGTGCTCTGTGGTTCTCCAGGATGCTTATTACCATATCAAGTTAGACCAGCAGTCCAGGAGATTCCTCCGCTTTCGCTTGGGAGACTATCATTTTCAGTCAGAGCTCTGCCCTTTGGCCTCACCACAGCCCCCCCCCCCCGGGTGTTCACCAAATGCATGTCAGTAGTGGCAGCTCATCTCAGGCTGCATGAACTCCAGGTGTTTTCCTACCTAGATGATTGGCTCCTCACAGCCCCTACAAAGTATCAACTGCTGGAGAAGATACACCTCCTGTTTCATCTCTTCGATCAGTTGGGGATAATCAGTCTGGCCAAATCTTCCTTGATCCCATCTCAGCAATTGGAATTCATAGGCACTCAGTTGGATACCACCTTGGAGATTGCAGCTCTTCTTCACAGACATGTGCTTCTTATTTGCTGTCATGTTCAGGTTCTCCTGGAGTAAACTTGCCCTCCAGTGTCACACATTCTCAGGGTTCTAGGTTCCATGGCAGCGGCCATTTATCAAGTCCTATTTGCAAGGTAATACATGAGAGTACTTCAGTGGACTCCAGCAGTCCAGTGGTCCACTCTGTCTCATCACCTGTCAGTCCCCACTCATCTCATTGCAGTTTGTCAGAAACACCTCTTGTGGTGAATGCATTCGCCAGACCTCTTAGCGGGCAGGTCTTTTTCCTCCCCAGTTCCAGTGGCCACGGTCACTATGGATGCTTCCCTCCTAGGGTGGGGGGCATTTTCAGGCAAAGTCTGTCGAAAGGACGTGGTCACATCCGGAGACCAAACTGCACATAAACATTCTTGAGATAAGAGCAGTATTTCTATCGTTGCAAGCCTTTCAGGACTGCATCCTTCCGGGCATGATAGCAGTTCACACAGACAAACATGACTGTTGTGTGGTACATAAGCAAGGAGGCACATGTTTTTATCTGCTCTGTCACGAAGCCATGAAGGTTTGGGAATGGGTGATGTCCTCGGGGTGCTTTCTCATTGCAATGCACATTCCTGGAGTATCCAGCGTGCTGGCGGACAAGCTGAGCAGGGCTATTCTGACCCTTCACGAGTGGTCCCTGAATCCTGTAGTGGCGAAGCATATTTTCCATCGGTGGGGTCAACTAAGTTGCAATCTGTTTGCATCCCCTTTCAATTACAAATGCAGCAGTTACTTTGCCTTGATTCCCCCCCAGAGAGGGAGACCGTCAGGGACGCACTGACTCACGCTTGGCCTTCGGGTCTTCTTAATGTGTTTCCTCCGTTACCCTAAATTCCCAGAGTTCTCCAGAAAGCCAGATACTTCAGGACACAATTAATCCTCATTGCGTCCTTCTGGCCACAGCAGGTGTGGTTCCCCCCTCTTTATGTTCTCATCTTAAGCACCCTCCTTGGGTACTTGATCCGATTCCAGATCTAATCTCCCAACCGTCGTTTCTACCGCTTCCAAATCTGCAGACCCGTCTGATAGCATGGTTTGTTCACTTCCAGTGATTTTGGCTAAGTCCAGGCTAATGTCGCCAGTGAAGGACATTATACTTGCTTCCCAGAAGTCTTCCATAAAGAAAGTTTACAAGAGTAAGTGGAGGAGATTCTCAATCTGGGTGAAAGATAGGAATCTCGATCCCTTTTTGGCTCCCATTTTTGAGATTCTCCTTTTCTTGGCCTCTCTTTTTAAGGAGGACACTAGTTTCTCTATGATGAAAGTTCAGCTGGAAGCAATTTCAATTTTCATATCAACAACGATCCCACCTTTTCCTCTCAGTTCTGCAAAGCCTTTTTGAAAGGTGTGTTTTTGTTGCGTCCCCCCCCCATCAAAGACTCTTCTCCCCTGTGGGATCTTTCTTTCGTGCTGCAATCTTTAACTAAGCCCCCTTCGAGCCTGCTGCATCCTGCAATCTTAAATTTCTGTCCTGGAAAACTGCTCTGTTAGTAGCCATTACTTCAGCTAAAAGAATATCAGAGTTCCAGGCTCTTACTATTAAGCCTCCCTTATTCAATATTTCATAAAGACAGAGTGGCTTTGAAACCCAATCCCTCTTTTATGCCCAAGGTTGCTTCAGAGGCCAATCTCAACCAATCAGTCCAGCTACCGGTGTTCTTCCCTAATTACACCAATAAGGGAGAGTACTTTTATATGCATTAGATGTTCATCGTCAGCTTTGTTTCTACCTACGTAGAACTAAATCCTTTTGGTTATCAGACCAGTTATTTGTGGCCTTCTTGCCTAACAGAAAGGGCCAAGCAGTGTCAAAGATTGCTGTTTCCCGTTGGATTTCTGAGTGCATTTCTTTCATTTACTCCTCATGTGGTTCTCCCTTGTCTGGACCAGTTAGGGCTTATTCCATCATAGCGGTGGCCACCTCAGCTGCATTCGTAGCCCGCCAGTCTTTGGATGACATTTGTGCAGCAGCAACTTGGTCTTCACGTCATACTTTTTTCTTCCATTACAGATTTGATCAGATTTCTAGAGGAAGGGCTTCATTTGGCTCCATGGCATGTCCTTCCTTCAGGCTACCCAGGGTTTTGGGCAGCTGAGGACTCTGACCCTGATGTGATGAACGGTAACTGGGATAACATCATATTAATAGTTATGTACTGACCAGAACTTAATATCTGTGTTATCCATAGTCACCATTCGTCACGGTCCCACTCTCCGGCTCCCTTCCTGAAGGATTAGCAGGCTGTTGGTGAACATTTGTTAGTGGCAAGCTTTTGTCTGTCTGTCTTCCTTCTCCTGTGCAAACTCGATCTGAAGGGTTAGATGGCAGTAGAGCATTATGGGAGGGAAGGAGCTTGAGCTAAGCTGTTGTCTAAAGTATGCTGGCTCGAATCCAATGTCGGATCCAAGACCCCGACCCTGATGTGATGAATGGTGACTATGGATAACACAGATACCAAGTTATGGTGAGTACATAATTATTAATTCTTCAGAAGAATCTGTCACTGAAGACACCGACTACAGTGAAGGGGAGGGTTCCCCCCCGTTCATTCCCCTGAAGATGTCTCATTTGGAAACATCCTGAAAATCTTAAAATAGAGGGGTGATTGCAAGTCCACAAACCCGTCCTCAGAGGAATCTATGTTATTGCAGGCTTTTGGTGCCCTTCCATTTACTTCCTGGGTGACCCCACCCGCTGACGATCAAGCTTATCGCGCATCAGACGTGGAAGGCTCCTGATTCCATAGAGCCGATTCCCTGGAGGCAGGACAAAATTTTATCTGCCCGAGAAGACCAACCATATTGGGGAAAGGTTTTAGTAGTAGATGCTATGGTGGTGGCAGCAGTCAACAAAAAGGAACTTTCTGAGGAGAGTTCCACTGTCCATCCTCCGAACCGAGAATGTTGGATGACGGACAGGTTTGGGAAGCGGGTCCTTGCATTACTGACCTTCGCTTTTAGGTCCTTGAATTTCATGGCGCACTTTACTAGACTCCAAAGGGATCTGATAAAGGAGCTATCGGATACCCTCGCTGTAGCTGTGTCTGAAGAGGTGTGGGATAAAGTTGCCTCTCAGCTTGCCACCCTGGAGTCTGTTTTGAACTTGTCCATGTGGCTCATCGCTCATGCCGCCAAAGGAACGACTAGGGCAGTGGGTTTAGGCATTGCCATAAGGTGTCACACTTGGATGTGCTTGTGTGACTTTGTGGAACCTTTCAAGTCTTCCTTCGTCAGTGCTCCTATTGACGGATCTTCTTTGTTTGGCCCCAAAGTTAGAGAGACACTAGCCAGGTGTGAAAAAGATGGAAAGACCCTCTCTGCCATGGGCATTTGTTTCTCTACTCCTCATCGATCCTACTCTAGGAATCAGAGGAGTGGAAAAATGTGATTAAAAAAGTCTAAAGGGCCCTTTCAAGATACACATGGCAAATACTCCCCTCGAGGCAAAGCGGGGAGTTCAAATGGAAGACTCCCTTCGTGGCAGAGGAGGTCCACGAAATCAGGGCTCCAGAGATTCCTTTTCTGAGCAGCCCCAACAGTGCTCCTGAATGGAGGCCCGATTGCTTACCCCTGGAAGCAGTCGGGGGAAGATTTTCACTGCACCACTCAGCCTGGCTATCGATAACTTTGGATACTTGGGTGCAGAGAATTATCACCAGAGGCTACCAAATTCCCTTTACTCTCTTCCCAAAGATCCCCGATATTCCACCCAGTCAGAGAGACCAAGCAGCCGTAGGAATTCAGAAGCTTCTAGAAAAGAGTCATCGAAGAAGTCCCACTATACCAAAGAGGATCTGGATTTTATTCAAGATTCTTTTTAGTGCCAAAAAAGACTGGGGACTGGAGACCAATTTTAAATCTCAGCCTTCTGAGCAATTTTATTCAGCAAACAAAATTCTGGATGGTCATGGTTCAGTCTGTCCTTCCCCTTTTAGAGTAGAGTGATTGGATGTGCTGTACTAGCCTTCAAGACGTGTATTACTACATAAAGATTGGCAAACATTCCAGAAGGTTTCTCTGTTTCCGGCTGTGAAACAGTCCTTTCCAATTCAGACTGCTGCCCTTCTGTCTCGCCACAGCCCCCAGAGTGTTCACCAAAGGCATGGCAGTAGTAACAGCTCACTTGAGCCTACACGGATTCTGAACATTTCCATACCCAGACAACTGGCTCCTGACCGCCCCAATCAGGTGTCTACTGCTTCAAACCACAGACTTCATGCTGGACCTCTTTCAGTCCTTGGGAATTACGATCAGCAGAGAGAAATCACAGTGGACTCCAACACAAGACCTAAGAATTTATAGGAGCACTCCTCAATACAATTTCTTGTGTAGCATCTCTCCCTCTACACAGACTACTTGTACTTGTGACCTTAATTTTCCAAAAACAAGGTTCCTGCTTTTCTTGTTGTGTAAGCTCTGAGTTCTGTAGCAGCCACCATAACTTTAGTGCTCCTTGCAAGGTATCACATGAAACTTCTGTAATGGCTGTTAGCGGGGCAGTGGTCAGTACTGACACAGCCAGTGTCTCAACAGATATTAATAATGAATTGCTGCAAGAAGGATCTATCCTGGTGGATTAAGCCAGAGGAGAATTTATGGGGCCGCACCTTTACTCCTTCTACGCCCTTTGCCGTGTGACCACAGACACTTCCCAGATCGGTGGGTGAGGCATTATCTGGGAAGAACAGTCCAAGGCACTTGGTCCCCTCAAGGCCAATTTGCACATCAGTGTCCTAGAATTGAGGGCAGTGCTTCTAGCGTTGCAAGCCTTTCAGTCTGTCCTTCCTTTGGGGGCAATTGCAGTCTGGTCAGACAACCTGTCAGTCGTCTGGTACTTCAACAAGCAAGGTGGAACTAGATCCTACCCATTGTGTTAGGAAGCTCTCAGGATATGGCAGTGGGCTATCGCTTCCAACTGCTTTCTAATAGCAATGCATATCCTGGGAAGTTCCAACGTGATAGCAGACAAACTGAGCAGACACATCCTCCTGCCTCACGGCTGGTCTCTAAATCCCAAGCTGGCGATAAAACTTTTTTGTTGCTGGGGCCAGCCTTGCTGCGATCATTTCACCTCTCCAGTGAACAAGTGCAGTAGCTACTTTACCCTTATTCCCCTGCAGGGGGAATCCCCCAGGATATACACTCCTCCACAATTGGCTCCCAGGACTACTTTATGCCTTTCCCCCATCACCTCTCATTCTCCTATTCTTGAAGAAAGCCCAAAGATTGAGATGCAAAGTGATCCTCAGTACACCCTAGTAGCCCTGTCAAGTCTGATTCCCCCTTCCTTTGGCCTCACCTGATTCACCATCCTTGGATTCTGGACCCAGATCCAGACCTGCTGTCTCACCTGCAGGGACTGGTGCATCCCATCCTTCACAATCTCAAGCTGACAGCTTGGTAGCTCCAATTCCATTAATTGCCAGGCAAATTACCTTCCCAGTACAAAAATTCCTTCTGGCTTCTCATAAACCATCCACCAGGAAACTTGACCTTAGCAAGTGGAAGAGATTTTCGATCTGTGCTTGTATGAATAATTTAGATCCTTTTTCAGCCCCGGTTGACAAGGTGTTGGAATTTTTGGCTTCCCTTTTTGAAGTGGGAGCTTCTGCTTTCGCCATCAAAGTCCAATTAGCAGCCATTTCCAATTTACACAGTGGGTTTAATGATCATCCTCTGATTTCCCATCCATTATGTAAAACTTTTCTTAAAGGCTCTTTACATCTAAAGGATCCTACAGCTGCATGGTATTTGACCCCTTAGTATTGCAATCCTTAGTTCTTCAGCCATTTGCGTCAGCAGCTACTTGTGATCTTAAGTTCTTATCATGGAAAACTCTGTGTCTGGTGGCCGTTACTTCTGCCAGGAGAGTTTCTGAATTGCAGGCATTGTGTGTGAAACAGCCCTGTATGATTTTTCATAAGGATAGGGTGTCATTAAGAACCAGTACTTTTCTACCTCAAGTGGTTCAGAATCTAATATTAACCAGACTATAGATTTGCCAGTCTTCTTTCAAATTTTTCAAATAAAGGTGAATATTGCTTAAATTAGTTAGACGTTCACAGACAGTTAAGTTTCTATCTGGACAGAACCAAATCCTCTAGAAAATCAGATCAGTTGTTTGTGTCCTTTTCAGGCACAAGTTTGGGTAAACCATTCTCGAAATAATCTTTAAATTTGTTTAAATGTTTGTACATTATATAATTAAATAATTTAGTGAGAGTATGATATTTATTGAAATACATTAAAAAAAAAAAATATATATATATATATATATATATATATATATATATATATATATATATTTTTATAGTTATATATCCATATGTATTTTTTATATAAATTATTATTATGCTTTGGCATTAAACCTTAAAGATTTAGTTGTGTATTTAAGAATTTTAACACTCTCTCTTTATATTTAATTGCTGAATTATTTAAGTGGATCTTGTTGATGTAATTACTAATTGCTTGCTGTTTGTTTGAATGTAAAAGTGGTTGAATATTATTTGACTGTGATCCTTGAAGGCAAATTGCGAGGTACCAGTTTGCTGTAACTTAATAAACTAGTGGTTTTTGTGCTGAACCAGTGTGTTTCGTTTCATTCTCGAAAGTTACCTTATCAAAATGGCTTGGGGATTGTTACTTTTATTTACAGTCATAATAACTTCAAGTTGCCTGCGCCAGTTAAAGGGCATTCCACCAGATCTATATCCGCTTAAGCTGTTTTCCACTGTAAGGCTTCCATGGAAGAAATTTGTGCAGCTGCAACCTGGGCTACTCCCCATACCTTTATCACTCATTACAAATTGGATATCGCCTCCAGAGAAAGAGCATATTTTGGCTGTATGGTGCTCAAGAATGAATGAAGATTGGCGACATCAGATAAAGAAGTTATGTTCTTGCCATAACGTTCCATCTGTGTTGTCAATCTTTTTTTCTTGGCAGCTCACCCTCCAGACCCCTCCTAAGGACTTTTGAAGGTTCGGACCTTTGTTTTGGGTGGTTGTTAGGTTTCAACTTAGACAGGGCTTCTGTTATCTTTCTAAACTTAGCTGCAAACTCGATCTGAGGTAATGGAGAAGGAGGCATTGTGGGTAGAGTCTTGGCACGAGAGTTTTTTTTGCTTGTGCGAGCTGTATAATGGCTGAGCCAGTTACAAGGGGTCAGAACCGAGTCCCATTCATCAAGAATGAATGAAGATCGACAACACGGATGGAATGTTATGGTAAGGACATACCTTTTTTTTCTGCTTGGTTGATGTGTATTTGATGTGTGGCATAATTGATCTTGGATGAAACTTATTTTCATATCCCAGTAAAGTTGGAGTACAGATGATGCCGTATTTTTTAGCTAGATCATCGTCATTTTCAGTTTTCAGCTGTGTGATTTGAGTCGGGCACAGTCCCCAAAGCATTTACCAGATGTTTATAGTGTTTTCACATCTCAGGAAATGAATAACATTTTCTAGATCTAGATGAACCCCCCACCCCCAAAGTCGAGGCACAGGAAGCTTGCAGCTTGACAGCCTAACATTTTTGATGTCATCAGAGATCACAGAAATCTAGAACAAAAGATCCTAGACTGCTGTAACTTCAGTGATCTTTCTGGAGGGTCTTTCTGTTACGAGAAATAGAACCAGTCTCCCTTCCTTAAGTTTATTTCTCTTTTTGTGTAACCACTTTGAGTTCTGAACCAGTATTTTTCCAGAGCTGCAGTACTGCATTCTGGATTTCTTTTTCTCATTGTTTTGTTGATCTGTGTGGGGGTGGGGATAGCCTTTGGACTTTGCATTTTAAAATCCATAGAAACCTCTCTACATTATACAGGTCAAACAGTCAAGTGCATTTTTTCTTTACTGTTGTCACCATTAGTCAGGCCAAGGTGATATTGGACTAACTTTCCTTCTAAAACTGTGTCCTAGAGCAACAAAATCAAGACTTTCATCTATTAGCTCAGAGGCCTTTTAAACTGCATTGTTCCTTTTACTTCTCTCTGTCAGCAGATTTGTGGTTGTTTAAGTTAAGCCACTGTTTTTCTTTGTCTCTTTGCCAAGGTTTCAACCTGCTTTGTTCACCATCGCTAATGCTCTGGCTCACTCTGCTCCCCTAGCCCCAATTTCCACCCACCCCCTTACTATAACTCTACATTTATACTTCCATAGCATCACCCACATATTCCTCAAACCAATACCATTAGTTGCCTCCAGAAGAAAACAGTCAGTAAAATTGCTCCCAATAGTAACACCCACTATTGTTTACCACCCAATACTCTCTTTCAAACTGCCTTAATCTTTGCCCCCTTTAACTATTAAATTACATATCTACAACCTACCCAGTACCCTCCTAACATTTTCTAATCCTAATTTATAACAAAGATAAAACCCAAGTTAAATAAAGATGCTCCTAACTCATATTATTTTACTATTCCTCCTCAGTCTACTGGCCTTTTCAGGTCCACATCCTTCAAATACTTAAGACTTCAACCAGTCCTCACAAAGAATATTAGCATCTTCCTACCCTGCCTTTCCTCCATAGCACCTTATCTTTATAAGCAAACCATGTGTAATTTATTTCTCTTTAAATATCTCAACATTAAGTATCCAAATTTATGATTAAATACCAAACCAAGACCAAAATATAACTGGCCACACTCTTCCTCTGCAACATGTCAATTTAAAAAATAGCAGAGATACTCACCCCAACCCAGGTCCCACTGTTCATAAATCCATCACTTCCAACCCCAAAATAAACCAGTCACCCAACACATCTCAGCAAAAAACAGAACCCAGACTTAGCTTACTAAATATGAAACTACGAAGTATGTGCAATAAAATCCATGTTGTACATGCCTACCTTGCCACATACATTCCTGATGTAGTCATAGCTACTGAAGCCTTTTTTAAAAAAAGAAATAAATTATAATGAAATCATCCCCAGGATACAATATACTTAGGCATGATGGACAAAACAAAGTGTGCAGTTAGTGTACCAATCCTCTATAAAAAAAATCCCTAACCATCAGCTTACTCCCACAGGAAATACCCAAATTTAACAGTGCTGAACTAAAAACACTCCTAAACATCAACAATAGTAAACCTATATGCTTAATAGCAACTTATGTTCTACCAGGGAATAACAGCAATACGTCTGAAAGCATGTCGTACTGGATAACCCGACAAATTAACCATGTAACTATAAATCTTGGAGAGTTAACTATAGACTGGCAACTCATGAAGTCCACTAACCCCACTGAATCCATAAACTTGTTTAACTTCAGACAATTAAAAACTACACCTAATAGAATCAATGCAACATTAGACTGGAATTTTGCAAATAAACCAGACAAACTGACAAAAGTAGGCTGCCTGTCAGAAAGCATATGTAACCACATACCAGCATATGCTATTAGAACTCACCATAACCTGTATAAACATACCTGTAATCAAATATGAAATACAACCAATTTCAGCAAAGATATTTTAACGAAACAGTAAAATAATATAACTAGAATATACTTGGAACAATACCAGCAGATACTGCTGTAGAACACTTTAATATATTCTTAGAAACCTTAACGCTTGTATTATGCACTGGTGCTAGGTTATTTAAGTCCAATCCTGCACCATGACTGACAAAAAAAAAAAAAAACAAACAAAATCATGACAAATAGGGATAAAGCCTGGACAAAATGGTATAAAAATGGAACTCAAAATGCCTTTCAGCAATTTAGACATCTTAAACCTTGCAAAAGTCCATGTCAAACAGGATAAACAAAGATATTATAACAACCTACAAGTCAAACATATAAAAACAACCCAAAACTTTTATGATCATCACTAAATAAACTGTTCAACTGCGGTGGTGGTGCTGCGGTAGTGTTGTCGCCTCACAGTAAAGACGTTGTCCTGTTCGATTCTCAGCTAGAGCGTGCTTCAGGGCCGGCAACTCGGCACATAAAAATCTACTGCCAATCATTAGTGGACCGGAGTTCCACTGTGGCGACTCCTAACCGGGAAAAGCCGAAAGACACAACAACTAAATAAACTGTTCCACCCTGGCAAGACCACCAGTCCCTCTCAAACAACAGACAGTTTGACAGATGCTATCTCCACACAGTTTAATTCCTACTTTTATACAATCAATATTGCCTCTCTCAGACACTGATACATCTGCCCCCTCTCCAATGAAAAGCACCCACAGCTCTTCAGTCTTAGTCCAGTACCCATCTCGCCCATAAGGAAGTTTATCCTTAAACTAAAAACTACTTCCGTAGCTGTAGACCAACTGCCCACAGACTACCTAAAAATGGCCACAGAAGTCCTAGCTTTCCCTGTGTCCATAATAATTACTAGGTCCATAGCAGAAAGATGCATCCCACCACTGTGGAGCAAATTCTACATCATACCATTGCACAAAGGCAGCACATCTACAGAATGTAATAACTATAGACCAATAGCAATTCTCTTTCCCTTCCAAAATATTACAGAAACGCACGCATACATATGCACACGGCATAGTGGTGCAGCGGTAGCATTGTCACCTCACTGCAACAGGTTCTCCGGTTCGATTCTTGACTAGGGTGCTTTCTGTGTGGAATCTGCATTTCCTCCCTTCGTTCATGTGGGTTTCCTCCGGGTGCTCCGGTTTCCTCCCACATTACAAAGACATGTATCTATAGTGTTTCTCCCTGGGCCGCTGCTGAAAATTGGCTTTGTTCCAAGTCAGACTTTCCCGGTTAACAAATGTTAAATAAAATAAAAAAAAAATACTCAGGTGATGCAATACCTAACTTCAAATAACCTGCTGTCAGAAACACAACATGGCTTCAGGCCCCAGCATAGCACCACTACTGCTCTACTACATTTTACCAATATAATAGACCAACATAGAAACAATGGTCTGCTTGTGTCCACCATGTTCTTAGACTTGTCAAAGGCATTTGATACTGTCTTGCACTAGCAACTGCTCGTTCGACTCTCTTCAGTAGGACTTTCATGATATTCCTTGTTGTGGGTTCTTAGTTACCTATGTGGAAGGCAACAGCCCGTCGAATGGCAACAAACCTACTCATCCTTTCAACCAGTTACTACAGGTGTACCTCATGGCTCTATCCTGGGTCCTCGTCTATTTAACGTATTTATTAACGACCTCTGCACCTCCACTCACCATGATAGTTTAGTTCAGTATGCAGACAACTCAACATTCTGCGGCCTCAGCAACAAATAAACTCCAAGACATTGCCCCCAATTTTTTTTCTCTGTAGAACCTGGCTCAAAGAATTAAATCTCCAACTCAACCCCAAGAAAACTTAAGTTAATGCCTTTTACCTAAAAAAGTTGCCAAAATCAAAAGCAGTTTTTACCATAAAGTCAGCAAGTAATACTGTCATTAAAACTGTAACTCACAGTAAACTTATAGGCGTTATAATAGATGACACTCAAATATGACCAGCATATCCTGCACAGCATTAAATGTACACACCAGAAACTAGACTTCCTTTATGGTATCAATGAATTCCTTACAGATACTGCAAGCAAAACTCTAGCCACCACCTTCTTATTGCCAACTTGCTTATATGCTGCTCCTATCCTAACAAACGTAAACGATACTCAAAGAAAGAAACTTGCCTCCTCCTCCAATAAAATAACTGAATTTGCCACCTGACCTTAACTACACAACTACTTAACATATTCACAATTAACTGCAGTACACAAACTCAGTCATCCAGAAAATTGCCCTGCACTGCATAACTTATTGTTGACCCAGTGTCCAACAAGGGACCTCTGCTCTACTAACAAATTATTATAACTTGCAAATAAGTCAAATATTGCAGGAAATTGGCTCTACTCCCATTACGTTGCTAAAGCCTGGAATAGTATCCTCACACACAAAAAAACTCAGACAAACTCAGTAGTTTTAAACCACTGCTTAAACAAAAACTTAAATAATCCTGGTCCTGCACATGCTTATCACAAGGTTGAGACTTTGTGTTCACTGTTTAAACAGAATACACTCCACTCTCTCATTGAAATGAGATAACATTTTTTTATACATAACTGCTGCCTATGCAATTCACTAAGTTGCGTGTGGGCTTTCTCTTTAGTAACTTCCACCTGTAAAATCTTAAAATGTATAAATGTAACTACTGTTTGTGTATAAATGTAAATAGAAATGTAACTACTTTGTTTAACTAGAACTTAGTATAATACATTGTAAGCAAATGGAGCTTTTCTCCCCTGGCCTCTGCTGAAAATGGGTGTTACTCAGTTGATCTTTCCTAGTAAACAAAGACAAATAAATAAGTAATCGGGACTTCCGAGCCCACGCTCCTTTCCGGTCCAGAGCTCCACGGTCCCTGTCTCCCCCAGGTCTCCTGGAGGATGCCTGGCCGGGCCATGCCCTCGGAGCCTCTCAGGTAAATAAATTCAGAATGTGATGCCAAGAGTTCCATCAAAATAAGCCCATTACAGCAGGGCACTGGTATATATGTCATTTTGCTTTTTTGTGTTTTACATAAGACTTTCAAGGAAAGACCACAGTGACCTCAGAAATATATAGCACAAATTTGGAAATTCCACAGGTGCACTAATCCCTTTTCCCAATCGTGTAAAGAATTTATGTGATGAACATCCATGCAACTCTCCAAGGGATGCCTTATCCTCTGACGGACTGGATTTTGCTTGGAGAGACCATTTCTGCAGCCTTTCAGTTCAGGTTATTTGGTCTCAAGACAGACTACTACTTCACATCAGCGTGAAAGAAATGAAAGCAGTGTATTGAACCTTTACAGGTTTTTCAGGACAAGTTGCTTCCTCCCTCTTATCTTTGGAGGTAAAACCACAGTTGTGGTACATGAGAAAGAGGGTACCAGATCTTTCCAAGTCTATGGAGAGCGAACTTTCTTTTGGTCTTGGGCAACTTGGCTGTCAGCAGTCCTTTTTCCTGGCTTAGACTCAGCTAGCAGACTACTTCAACAGACTGTTTATTCCAATTCGCAGATGGAAATTTTATTGAAAGTCTTTGAAATGTTTATTGATGTGGGTCCTGTCTGAACTTGACCCGTTTGGCCCACTGCAATAGTCTGCCTTAGTCTTATTGATTTCTGCTACCTCATAGTCATTCTTGAGAATAAATGCATCTGAAGTAGTTACTTCAGTTGTTCTGCAACCTGTTGGTCTCGGATCCGACCGGCAGCTTTCCAAGCTTCAAGATCCGAGCTCCTAGCTCCTCCCCTCTACCCATAATCCCCTGTCACCACCACACTACCTCAGATCGTTTTTGCCGCGGCTTGATCACAAGCATCTTGAGAAGAGCTCCTGAGCTTAGTAGCTGGGAAGTGAATTTTTCTTAAATTTTTCTTAAAATTTTGACAAATTTAAAAGAAGAGTGTGTTGAGAGAGTGTTTTCTCTGCCCTTTTTTGTTTTCGGGATTGCGTTTTGTTCAGTTAACCCTCCCCTAGGTGTTTGGGTGTGTGAGTGTGTGTGTTAGGAAAATGGCCGAAGGCCATAAGGCTATTTTTTCTAAGTGCACTGGGTGTGGCCATAAGCTTTCCCCAGCTGATGGCCACACTCAGTGCGTTATATGCCTGGGGGTTGCCCATTTGTCTTCAGACTGCCAGGTTTGCACAGCCTTCAACCCCCGGGCTGTGAGGGACAGGAGGAACAGGCTTATTCTGGCGGGATTGCTTCCCCCGGAGGAGGCCTCTTCCTCCTCTCCCTCCAAGGTGCAGGCTTCCCAGGTAGCTTCGGCACCCCTGACTCCCTCGACTCAGGCTGGGACTCAACCTCCCACTTTTGCCTTGAGTACGAGGGAAGTTCAGTCTTCTCCTTCTAGGGAAAAGCACAGGGAGAAGCACCGACACAAGAGGCGAGCCGAGCCTCATCCCTCGGCTCCGCCATCGAAGACTGCTAAATCGCCCCCGAGGGTGTCCATACCTTCTCCTTCTTGGCTCCGATCCCCTTCCTTCTCGCCGGAGCTGGAGGAGGAGCTCCTATCACCCTCGAGGTCGTCGAGGCGGCCTTCCAGGCCCGCCTCTACGACCTCCTAGATCTACTAGGTCTCTCTCCGACGCCGATATGGACAGGATGATGCGTCGGTTTCTGCAGACCCAAATGCAGATGGGGGTGCTGTTGCCTCCCCCCCCTACAGGGGGGGGGGGAGTGCAGCTTCTATATTTGCCCCGATTTCTCCTTCTTCAACCCGGATCCGGGTTTTGGAATCTTCGGATCCAGGCCCTTTCGGAGCCGGGGTTTTGTCGGCGCCGGTGGCCCAAGCCTTCTCCACGCCGACCATACCCTCGAGTATCTCGGATCTGAGTTCTCGGGGCCGGGCGTCGGATCCGTGAGAGCGGGTGCCTCTTCGGCGCCTCCTATGTCGGAGAGCATTTCCCTTTCGGATCCGATGGCTTCGGCTCCGACCCCGATCCCTATCTTGGAGCCGAGGACACTGCTCTCAGGGCCGAAAGAGAGTAGTTCTCCCTCGGCGTTTGAGGTAGTGGAGAGGGTACTGTCGAGGTCTTCCAGGTCCCTGACCCGGGCTTTGGATCCTTCCACTCCCTCACTGCATACGGGTCTACCTTCCATCATCCTTCCATCGGGACAGCCTGTTCAGACCCTCCAGTTGGTTCCCTCGGAGGAACAAGAGGCCGTTGACGAGCCCTCTTCTGATAGTCCCACAGAAGAGGTGCCTCGTAAACGGACGTGTAAAAGGAGGTACATGGACTCCCCCGAGTCAGTCACCACAGATACGGACTTAGAGGAAAGGGAAGGTTCCCAAGGTCACCCCCCGAGGATGTCTCCTTTGGAGACATCATGGAAATGTTGCGTATTAGGGGGGGGGGTGGTCTGCCCAAAAACCTTCCTCGGATGAGTCCGTATTTCTGGAGACGTTTGAAGCGGGCCCATCTACCTCCTGGGTGTCCCCACCGGCAGAGCCCCTGGTAGATCTCCTGACTACCAGGGCTTGACAGGAGCCCGACACCGTGGAGCCTATCCTACGCTGGCTGGATAAAATCCTTAGCCCCCCTTCAGATAGGCAGGCTTGGGCCAAAGGGTCTCCAGTTGATGCCATGCTGGTGGCTGCTGCCACTAAGAGAGAACTCTCCCAGGAGAGCTCCACGGTCCACCCGCCGGACAAGGAGTCCTGAGCGCTGGACCGAATAGGGAAGCGGACCTTTGTTTCAGCAACCTTCTCTGTGAGGGCGCTGAATTATATGGTGCATGTCATCAGGCTGCAATGGGATTTGATCAAGTAATATACTGCAGCTCCACCATAGTCCATGTTGGTCGAGGACAAAACTGTGTTCTCGACTCGTATGGCCACTCTCAAGTCCATCTCAAATACGTCCATGCGGCTACTGTCTTATGCTACGGAGGGAGCTGCAAGGGCCAGCGGGGCAGGTGTTGTCTTGCGACGCCACGCCTGGCTCCGCCTTTGTAATTTTACGGAACCTTTCAAGGTGTCCTTCGCGAACGCACCCTTTAACGGCTCTTCGCTTTTTGGCAAGACCGTACGCGATACACTAGTCCAAAGCGAGAAGGACAGGAAGACCCTGTCTGCCATCGGAGTCCACTTCTCGAGCCCCCAACGTTCCTTCTCAAGGAATCAGAGGGGGCAAAAGAAGCTGTGGTTCCGCAAGTCTCAGCAATCCTATCCAGCTTCGGACTCAGCGCCCTCCAGAGGCAGAGGGGGGCAGGGTCGACGCCGGACCAGAGGCAGAGGGGGACCGCGTAACTTCGGGTCTGGGGAGCCTTTCTCCGAGAGACCCGCGCAGCAGCCCTGAGGGCTTACCTGACTGTCCAGCTCTGGAGGCAGTCGGGGGACGTTTAACGAAGCACCTGTCAATGTGGGAGTCCATCACGAACGATCGATGGGTGCTCCGAATTATATCCAGAGGCTACAAAATTCACCTCCTATTTCGTCCTCCCTCAGTTGGTCGCCTCCCCGATGTCCCACCCAATCAAAGAGAGGCGGCGACCATAGAGATTTCAAATTTGTTAGGAAAAGGAGCCATCCAGCGGGTCCCGCCAGACCAATCCAGATCGGTCTACTACTCAAGGTTCTTTTTAGTGCCAGGCCCATTCTAGACTTGTCCGCCCTGAACATGTTTGTCCCCAAAGAAAAGTTCTGGATGGTCACTCTACAATATATTCTCCCCTTAATGCAGGAGAATGACTGGATGTGTTCTATAGACCTCAAGGACGCGTACTACCACATTCTAATGGACAAACGGTCCAGGAGGTTCCTCCGCTTCTGGCTAGGGGCCAGTCATTACCAGTTCAGGGTCCTTCCGTTCGGACTCACCTCTGCCCCCAGGGTGTTCACCAAAGTCATGGCAATGGTTGCGGCCCACCTGAGGCTTCAGGGCATAAGGGTCTTTCCGTACCTAGACGACTGGCTCCTCACAGCAACCAACAGGCATCAACTTTGTATCGCGAGGGACTATGTTCTGTCTCTTGCCGACAGCTTGGGCATTTCAATCAACATACCAAAGTCTTTTCTTCATCCTGTGCAAGCATTAGATTTCATAGGAGCCAGGCTAGATTCCCGGTCTTCTCGGGCCTTCTTGACCGAGGACAGGCTGTCCAGCCTCTCACTCCAAGTTTTGGCTCTTCTTCACAATAAAGCTCCACTGGCAGAGTTAGTCCTGAGAGCACTAGGCTCGATGGCAGTGGCTATTGGCCTCTGTCTGTCCATGCTCGCCTAAGGATGCGTATATTACAGTGGACACTCCAAGTTCAATGGACACTGTTATACCATCCATTGAATACTCCCATTCCCCTGAGCAGGGTTTGCAGGGAATCCCTCCTTTGGTGGCTTCACTCCCCAGAACTCAGGCAAGGGAGTCCCTTTGTGATTCCCCCTCCCCAGGCCACGTTAACCACGGATGCTTCTCGCCTAGGGTGGGGGGCATTGGGCAGAAACGTCCAAGGTACGTGGACCTTGTCGGAGACCGCCTTGCACATAAATGTTCTGGAGATGAGGGCGGTGCTTCTAGCGTTGCAGGCTCTCCAAGACCTTCTACCTCTAGGAACGATTGCAATACAGATAGACAATATGTCAGTGGTCTGGTATATAAACAAACAAGGGGGAACCAGAGCCTACCCTCTTTGTCGAAGCCATGAGAGTTTGGGAATGGGCGATATCCACCAACCGCTTTCTGATAGCAACGCACATTCCGGGATGATCCAACATCCTGGTGGACAATTTGAGTCGAGTAATTCACAGTCCTTACGAGTGGTCTCTCAATCCGAAAGTTGCGAAGGAAATTTTCCACAAGTGGGGTTGGCCTCGCTACGATCTCTTTGCTACTCCTCAAAACACAAAATGCAGCGAGTTCTTCTCAATTCTTCCCCCAGAAGGGGAGACCCCCAGAGACGCTCAGATTCATGCTTGGCCTCCCGGTCTACTCTATGCTTACCCCCCGCTTCCGCTCATGGCGAAGTTCATTCAGAAAGCCGCACGGTTGGGGAGCAAAATATCCTCATAGCCCCATTCTGGCCTCGTCAAATCTGGTTTCCATACCTGCGGTCTCACAGTCTCTCCTCCCCTTTAATCCTGGATCCCATTCCAGATCTGATCTCGCACCCAACAGGGTGCCCAACACCGAACCTGGTAAACCTCAAGCTCGCGGCTTAGTTGATCCAGTTCCACTAATGGCAAGGACTCCAGGTATCTCGTCACCAGTGAAAACTATTCTGGTAGCGGCTCATAAACCATCCACCAGGAAAATCTATAATAGCAAGTGGAAACGATTTTCTATCTGGGCTAACAGCCAGGGTCTCAACCCTTTTACTGTTCCGATTCCTACAGTCTTGGATTTTTTGTCCATGATATTTGAACAAGGGGCCAGTGCATCAACGGTGAAAGTACAGTTGGCAGCAATATCCCATTTTCATGTGGGAGACTGATTAGGATCCCTAGCATCTACAAAATTGTGTAAGACGTTCTTGCATGGCGTTTTCCTTCTCAAGCCACCGGTGAAATCTGTGACTCCCTCTTGGGACTTAACCTTTGTTCTGCAAGCCTTAACGAAACCTCCTTTTGAACCTGCAGCTTCTGTACCCCTTAATTTTCTGTCCTGGAAAACAGCATTCTTGGTAGCCATAACTTCTGCTAAAAGGGTTTCAGAGCTCCAAGCTTTGTGCATGAAACCTCCCTATCTTATTTTTCACAATGACAGAGTGTCTCTCAGGGCTAACCCGTCTTTTTTTACCAAAAGTGGCATCTGTGGCAAATATCAATCAGACTATCAATCTGCCAGTGTTTTTCAAGAAATTTCAAAATAAGGGAGAATACATGTTGCATACACTAGATGTACATAGACAGTTGCGTCTTTACCTGCACAGGACCAAAGATGTTCGTAAGGCTGATCAACTGTTTGTGTCATTTGCTCCTTCATCCATGGGAAAACCTATATCCAAAGTGACACTGGCTAATTGGATTTGTCAATGTATTTCTCAGGCTTATAAGGCATCGGGCAAAACAACCCCATTTAAAATTTGTGCACATTCCACACGGTCCATCGCAACTTCTGCAGCCTTCTGGTCCAGGATGCCGTTGGACGACATATGTTCAGCAGCCACTTGGTCTTCTGCCCATACGTTTATTTCTTATTATAAGCTGGCCATGATATCTAGAAGCAGGGCGTCCCTTGGCTCCGCGGTGCTTCAGAATATCCTTCCATAGGCCACCCAGGTTTCTTTGTTAAGCTAGCTGGGGACTCTGTCCCACAGGTTGCAGAACAAATGAAGTAACTACTTCAGATTTAGAAGTTATGTACTCACCATAACGTTCCATCTGAGTAGGTACTTCATTTGTCTGCAACCATCCCCCCTGCCATCCCCCTAACCTGTATCAGGTTTCTAGGATCATTTATGATTCTTGAGAATATCTGAACCTGTTTATTACAGGTTTATCATGTGATACAGCAAAACCGATCTGAGGTAGTGTGGTGGTGATAGGGGATTATGGGTAGAGGGGAGGAGCTAGGAGCTTGAATCTTGAAGCTTGGAAAGCTGCCTGTCAGATCCGAGGTCGGATCCGAGATCCACACTTTGCAGACAAATGAAGTACCTACTCAGATGGAACGTTATGGTGAGTACATAACGTCTAATTTTTCACTGTCGGTGACTTGAGCCTTGTTTTATGCATTCCTTTCATTCCCTCTGATTTAGAAGGTACAGTTGAAATTGATGCAAGACAAAAAAATCTCATTCCGATAATATTTTCTCAGCAGATGTGGTTGTGGTTCTTGTTAATACTAGTCAGTCTTCTTCAATGCCCCCCCCCCCCCCCCCCCACCATGGAGCAAAATCCCATGTCTCTCAACTTGAAAGATGGAATTTTTTTCCTCCTGTTCCCTTCTCTAATGAATTCCTAAATATCCTAAAGGAATACAGAAGGTTCACTCCAAATAAATCTTGTCTACAAAAATGGAGGACATTTGTGTGTTGGAGTGCCTCAGTGACCTGGACCCAATAAACTGCTTAGTCCTAAGCTTCCTAGGTGGGTCTATATTATAAGCCTGATGGTTGAAAACATCGAACACCATATGGTCAGTCTTCAAACATCGAACTTATAAAAATAAATAAATAAATACCCTAACTGGTTTAAGCAGGGGGGCAAGCCCCCCTGCACCCCCCACACCCCCCGCTACTTAAATATACCAACT
Organism: Protopterus annectens; assembly: GCF_019279795.1. Lineage (NCBI taxonomy): Eukaryota > Metazoa > Chordata > Ceratodontiformes > Protopteridae > Protopterus > Protopterus annectens. The sequence continues at coordinate 600,795,779 of NC_056741.1, read as the reverse complement.
CCGAGACAGCACTACATTGCAGTAGATGGAAATCTCCCTTTACGGAGATTTCCGTTTACATGTTCGATGTGCGCTTTCGCTCTTCTAGTGTCGACAATATCAGCTTCAATATTGTCGGCTTTCGAGAATATAATATAGACCCTCCTAGGTTACCCAAACTTTGTTTGGCTCCAAAATTCACAAAATGTTTCCATCGTAGTACACATTTGTTTGGAGTTTGTCCATGTACTAGACTTTTCATAAATAGCAGCTTTATCAGTTTATTAAAGTCTTCTTGTATTTAAGACTTCCAATAATATATGTTGCGCCTCTTTCAAATCTGAAGTTCTGGTCGAAAAAGCTAACCTAACATCCATTTGAACCCAACTGATGTAGCTAACATTATGCACTTATCTTTTAAAGCACACTTTGTCCTTGCTATATTCCCAGGGATATGGACTTCAGAGTTACAATCCCTGCTGTGTAAGACCGTTCACACAGTCTTTTGTAATAACAAGGCATCTCTGAAGATTAATCACACCTTCATAGCAATGGTAATATTGGCAGTATGTCTCTGCCAGTTTAGTGTACTCCTATTTTTTTACTCGCACTACCAAAATTAACTTCCATTATTTATTCATTTTTTTTTTTGTTTGGGCTACCAAAATGCTTATGTTAGCTAGTCATAGGCAGGAGAGCAGATGAGCTTTTTATTTATTTTAAGAAACTGAGTGAAGATTTGCGTGAAACAAAACATTGCGGCTGGTGTGCTACTGTACTACCTTTTGCAACAATAAGTACAGTAAACTTACAGAATACCACCAGATTGCATTCCATTAGAACAACTTCAGCAGTTTAATTTAGGAGCTGCCCCATGGAAGTGCTATTCATACTCTGTCCAAGCACTGCTAATTGGAACTACTGTCTAGAGACACAATAGGTTTTGGCTTAGTTGTGCTGCAGGAGATCATTTTGCATCTCTCCCAAGTACTGCTTGGGATTCCACCAAAGTGCAGTGATGATACTGATGTTCTGCATGTTTCACTGTTGCAGTCATCACATTTGGGTTATCTGCCTGTAGGTAGCCCTCAGCCGGCTTGAATACCAGAGTCTTGAATTCCTGCGTTGGATGCTGTCTCTTCTTCCATGACGTCAGGTTGTCAGAGGTATAAAACATGCAGCCAGTGCCATTACATCTGTCTTTCTTGCCATGCGGTGCCCGAAGCAGAAGTTCGCAAGTGCTGGTCGGCCGACTCCTGAAATTTTCGTTTTCAAGTTTCAGAACCGAAGTCTTCAAAAAAGCCAAGTACCCCATTGGGGTTCCTTTTTCTTGCTCTTAAAAGATGTCAGTAAAAGTTAACAATTGTATTACCTGTGGAAAGCAAATAACTCATAAAGATTTTCATTCGTACTGCATTTCTTGCTTAGGCCCAGACCACGACATCCCTCGCTGTCGGTTTTGTGCCTTGTTCAACCTGCGAACTATTCGTCGTCGGGCTATATTTGCAGCAAATTATTTTGGTAGAAACGGCTTCGGTAAGCCACCCGACTACCGATATTCTGAAAAAAGTAAGGATAAAGACAGAGACAGACCACATAGGTCCAAAACTGCTGACGACGCTTCCGTTAAGCTAGTCGTCAGTCCGCCAGTACTCAGTGAGGCACTTTCGCAGCCCCTGATACCCGCTACCTCAGATTCGCAGGCCTCTACTGAGACCCATTTGGAGTCCGGTATGCTGCGAGATGCTTCTTCGACTATGGAACCTGCGGATGTCTCTACCTTCGATGGGTCCAGAGTCGCTGTGCAGACACCAGCTTCTGAGAGTGCATTCAGGCCTACAAACTTGCATTTTAAACTGACGCCATCTTCTTCATCCAGGCCTAAAACTCGACCCATGCCTAGAAAACCGATGTCCAAACCACATGCTCAGGCCCATATGCCTAAAAAATAAATGCTTAGAATGGCTGAAGACCTTATTACCTTAATTAGGGGAAGCCAGCCTTCCCCCTCTAAGAAACCTAGAACTGATTTTCCTTCTGATTCTTCTGATCAGGAATCTGATCTTTCTGTTTCTTCTGATTACCAGGATTTGCGTTTATCTACTTATGAGGATTCTGATGCAGAGGACTCCATTCCCTCTGCTTCCCGTCCAGAAGATTTTTCCTTTGGTGACTCCCGTCCAGAAGATTTTTCCTTTGGTGAAACCTTGCACACTCTTAGGGAGCATTTCCGCTGGGAAAGCCAGGATACTCTGACTCCAAAAAGGGGCTTAGGGAATTCTTACTCCTCCCTCAACACAGGCCTTTAGCTATCCCTCCTGTTCTGGACATTGTTGATGATGCTTTCTTGGAATCTAGCCTTTCCCCAGACACTTTACCTCCAGCTCCCAGGAAACCTGACAGGTATTACATAGTACCTGACTCTCACAAGTTCCTCATCAAGAATCCTACTGCGGATCCAGAGACCATTTCCCAAGGGCCAAAGGGCATTAAGGCTACTGCTGCCAAAAACACTACCCCTTCTGATAGAGATTCTAGAGCCTTGGGCAGATCGGGTAAGAAGGTGTATACTTCTGCTACTTTGGCCATTGGGGCTTTAAATTGCCAGTTTCATATGTTAAAGTACCAGCAGCATATTATGGGACTACTTAAACAGAAAATGATGTTGATTCCTGACTGTGCTGAACACAAAGAATTGCAGGATTTAATGCATTCTGCAGAACAAGTTGGTAAACATACTTTGCAATGTGGTTTTGACTCTTTAGAAGCATCTTGCAGGGCTGCTGTCACTGGGTCTGTACTTAGAAGGCATGCTTGGCTTAAGGAGCAAAACTTGCCAGATCATGTTAAAGCTAAATTACTGGATGTTCCCTTAAACCAAGACCGCCTGTTAGGCAACAAAGCAGAAGTAGTTCTCAAAAAGATGGAGGAAAAAGCTAAATCTATGCAAACTGTTAAAGATTTCCTGCAAGTACAGCCTCCCAGATTTAGTAGGCATTGGCCTCTTCCAGGCCTTCTCAGTCCAAACCCAGGAACAGCAGACCACCTAGGTTGCAGTCTCAGGCTACGCACAGGCCTAAGCAGTGGGGGGCTCCCACTTCCAAAGCAGGGAGTAGTAAGACACCCCTCTACGGAAAAATGGCACAATGACTTAACCTTAACCCTTCCAAGCCCTGATCAACTGCCTGCTCCCTTAGGAGAAAAGCTCGCCCTGCATGCAAAAAACTGGGAGCTCATTACCCAGGACTATTGGGTTCTGAATATAGTTTCCAAAGGATACAGATTCCACTTCCACACCATACCAACCCCAAATGGTTGGCCAGACCTACCCCCAAATCAGTGCGCAGAGGCTCTACAGCAGGTTCTCTCTCTTCTAAGTATCAGGACTATTCAACCTGTCCCAGCAGAAGAAAGGAGACAAGGTTTTTATTCAAGACTTTTCCTGGTACCCAGAAAAGACCGCCCCTGGCGTCCTATCCTGGACCTCTCTATTCTAAACACCTTTTTTGGTAATCCCAGAATTCAAAATGCTAACACTTCAGAAGCTGCTTCCTGTACTAGGCAAAGATGCCTGGTTGGCAACCTTGGACTTAAAGGAAGCTTACCTGCACATTCGAATAAGGGAATCTTGCAGGAAATACCTACGCTTCAGGGCAGGCTCCATGCACTGTCAGTTCTCTGCGCTTCCCTTTGGCGTATCTACTGCGCCCAGGGTATTCACAAAATGTGTAGCTCCAGCCATTGCTTTTTGCAGGCAGAGAAATATTCAGCTATACCCATACTTGGACGATTGTCTGATTCAGGCAGAAAGCCAGGACTTGCTATTAAAACATCTGGCATTCGTAAAGAAACTTCTAACCTCATTGGGGTGCACCATTAACAAATATGAATCTCACTTAGTACCCTGCCAACAGATTGTATTCCTAGGACCAAGCTTGAACACAACTTCCCAGATGACTTTCCTCACTCCAGAGAAACAAGTTTATTTAACAACCTACTGGCCACAAAGACCCAGCTATCTGCAAGGAAAATTCTGCAAGCCCTGGGGTTCATGGCCTCTTGCATTCTACTAATTCCATATGCAAGACTGCATATGAGGAAACTACAATGGTATCTAAAAAGCCTATGGTGTCACCATTCTCAGGACCTGGACTCGATGATTCCTTTCATTCCTTGTATAAAGACAGAGTCCCTTTGGTGGGCAGAGGTCTGCTACCACAACAAGGGGCTCCATTTCACTCTACCCCCTGCCGCCCAAACCCTAACAACAGACGCATCAGACTACGCATGGGGGGCTCATTTGGCATGGCAGTGCATCCAGGGCAAATGGAACCCGCGACAGATTCACTTGCGTATCAATCAAAAAGGAATTTTAGCTGTACAGAATTCCATGACAGCCTTCAAAGACCACATTCTTCCAGGACAATTATTGGTAAAGACAGACAACACCACAGTTATGTGGTACATAAACAAGCAGGGGGGAACCCACTCATACCCTCTCTGTGGAACACAGCCTTGACCTACCAAGTGCACCTACAGGCTCAATTCCTGCCAGGAAGCTAAATTCTCTGGCAGATGACCTAAGCAGAAATCTCATGGACCCACACGAATGGAAACTGGAACCAAAAATATTCAACCTCTTGAGGAACAAATGGGGGACTCCAGAGATAGACCTGTTTGCCTCCCCTCAGAACTACCAATTGGACAAATTCTGCACAAGGACCACACAGTCAAGCTTGGAAAGTGGATGCCCTTTCCTTTACCTGGGAAAGCCTCTCAGTTTATGCCTTTCCCCCTCTGCCTCTCCTCTCGAAGGTTCTGCAAAAGATCAAACATTACAAGCCAAGGACAATACTGATTGCACCAGACTGGTCACGCTAGCACTGGTGTACCCCCTCTTGCGCAGGATGACACTGCTGGAACCATACCACCTGCCTCAGACCCCTTCCCTGCTGTCCCAGCAGGCGGGCTAGATTCTGCACCCTCAGCTTCAAACCCTGAACCTTGCAGCCTGGCTAATTCCTTGAGCTCTCCAATAGCATCCCTCAGTAAGCAGGTGCTAGATGTCATTCTGGAGGAAAGGAGGCCTAGTAATAGAAAATCCTATGCTGAAAAGTGGAAAAGATACTGTTCCTGGAGCCATACACAGGGGATGGGCACAACGGTGCTCAGCTTACCTCATATACTTCAGTACTTAACAGAAATGTTCCACAGGGGCATATCCTTCTCGTCAGTTAAAATTCATGTCTTTGCCATTTCAGCACATTATAATACTGAACCACCCCTCTTCTCTCACCCCCTGCTAAAGCAATTCCTCAGAGGGGCCAAAAATTTAAGACCCCCCCCCCAGGAGAGCCCATACTCCAGCCTGGGACCTTAACTTTGTATTGGAAAAGCTCACTCTCCCTCCTTTTGAACCAGCTGCAACTGCAGAGTTGAAATTCCTTTCTTGAAAACAGCCTTCCTTCTAGCCATCACTTCAGCAAGAAGAGTGTCTGAATTACAGGCCCTCATGGCAGTGGAGCCCTTCATTATCTTCCATTCAGACAGAGTTTCCCTCAGGACTAATCCTTCCTTTATGCCCAAGGTGGTGTCTAGTGTGGCCCTTAATCAGTCCATTCATTTGCTTACCTTTTTCCCGAATCCACAAAACAAAGGAGAACGAATACTGCACTCTTTGGATGTGCACAGGCAACTTAGATTTTATTTGGACAGGACTAAGCCTCTCAGAAAATCTGAACAGCTGCTAGTTGGCTTTGCTGCTGTGGCAGAGGGGAAGGCCATTTCAAAGCAAACTATTTCTAAATTGATAGCCCATTGCATTTGTTTGTGCTATAAGCACCATGGAAAACCTACCCCACAGGGGATAAGATCATGTTCCACCAGGGCTGCATCTACCTCTACAGCCTTTCTCAGAGGTGTCCTTACCAAGGACATCCTAGAAGCTGCTACCTGGAGCTCTGTACATACCTTCACCAAGCATTACAACATGCCTATTTTTTTTCTATTTTTTTCTAAATCCAGAGCTGGTTTTGCCACTGCAGTCTTGCAGGGCTTAATAGCTGGCCGTAATGCTCTCTAACTTCCTCAGCTTTAGGAATCAACCCAAATGTGATGACTGCAACAGTGAAACACAAAGAACATAGTACAGTTGTGTACACTTACCATAAATGTAGATGTTTGAGTGTATTCACTGTTGCAGTCCTGGTTATCCTCCCTCCAGCCCCCTGACTTCTCTTGGCTCTACCTTTCTTCTTGTTTGGTGTATTTAAGCTTTCTGGTAATTTTACTTTTTGAAGGAGGGGTACCATAACATATAATTGCTTCCCATTGTGGGGGCACCTGACATCTGGGGCAAGAAAAACTGATGTAATGGCGTCAGCTGCATGTTTTATACCCCTGATGACCTGACGTCATGGAAGAAGAGAGAGCATCCGACGCAGGAATCCAAGACTCTGGAATTCAGGCTGGCTGAGGGCTACCTGCAGGCAGATAACACAAATGTGATGACTGCAACAGTGAATATACTCCAGCATCTACATTTTTGGTAAGTGTACACAACTGTACTTTGCTGTGACCCTTCTTGAGGATTCTTCAGTTGTATAAGGTACTTACCATGTAGATCTTCAAGGAGATGGCACTGATATTAAGTATCCCCACATTCTTTCCCTATTTAAGGTGTTCTGTATGTAGTTATTAACATTGTTTTGTTTTCTACGTTTTAGCAGTTCTGTGTATCCAGTTACATTTGGGATAGTAGTTGGTGTTTGTTTACCATAGGTATTCATCCCTGTGGAGATACTAGGCTTGACGAACTAAAGGTAATTCATAGCAGCAGAACTTGTGAATCTCACATTACCTGAGTCATACCTACATAGATGGCAAGACTAACACTGGTTGTTGCAGGGAGAATAGGTACAGCTGTAGAAGTTTAGCCAGAACACAGGATACAAAAAGTGAATAAATGCAAGTGTTAATGATTTACTGTTATAGTGATCTCTCCTTAAGGATTTATTGTTGTGGCAGGTACCTTGCACAGTTGTGTTTTTTAGCCTTGTCATCAGTTGCTATGATAACTTGCCCACTCAAAATAAAGAGGATTAAGATGGGGTTATCCATCTACTGTGTTATCAAAATGGATTCAAGAAATTGAGAGAGAGCTTAGCTCTGTGGCTAACAGGAAGTTAGCCCTTACTGCAGCTCAGATGACCAGGGTCCAATCAGCAGTTCCAGCACTGGAGGAGCCAGGCAGGGAGGGAGAGAAGTCAAGGGGCGTAGCCCACTCCCATCACCCAGAGGATATGAGAGGGTTCATTTTTAATCAGGGGTGCACTGGATTGTGCAGTCTCCCTGGTGGATTCCATAGAAACCCCAGCTCTTGCTATGAGGGGAGGGGCAGGTCCACTTGGAGGGATTACTCCTTGGGAAAGTGAAGGGGCATCTTTGGTGAGGGGACCATTTAAATACTTCTCCCTGGTGCTAAGTGCACTTAAATCAGAGCCGCCGAAAAAATGATGGAAAAAAGTCCTAACCTCCCTTTATGACTATCTAAATGCCAGCCCTCTAGATCAACCACTACCCTTGTGGTGGGGAACCAGTGGGATGATTGTCCAGGAGGGGATTGATTGTCAGCAAATCGCAAGAAGAGTCTTTGGGAAAAAAAAATGAGAGGTGAATTTCTTGAATCCACTTTGAAAACACGTTAACAGCTAGTTACGGTTTGGAGACCAGATGAGAATTTCTTTGTAGTAAATTTGGAATTTCAGCTACATTGATATATTTGTTTTTTCAATTTTGTAAAAAAAAAAAAAAAAAGTACAGCAAATGCTTCTTTACTCAATCAACAGGTGTAAAGGCTATGTGGCACTTATTGCCCCACATTTTGCATCTTGTTTGTCTGGCAGCACAAAGTATGTTAACAGCTGTTAAAGCTGTCAGTTGGTTTCCTTTGCAGTTTTTTGCTGGCTGCTGTGGTTGTGGCAGTGTGAGCCTCAGTAATATCAAAATTTATGAGAGTCCTGCATAAACAGTTTTGCAAAGGTAAGCTTCTTGTATAAGAGCCTTGATGTAACTAGGTTATTTTGATTTTCAGTTTTGAAGCCATAATCTCCTTACGTTATTAGAAATGCTTAGGAAATTGTGCAATACTAACAGTCTAACCCAAGCCAACTTGGCTGAGTGTATGTAAATGTTTAGATATGTTGTTAACACATAGAGGTTTGTTTTATTTATTTATTTATTTTACATGTGGTTACTGTGACGGTCCGACTGGGTGAAGATCTATTTTCAGCAGAGCCCCAGGGAGAAAAGCTCCACCTGTATTGTAAAAGTACATAAAAACTTACTATTACAAAATAGTCAATAACATTTTTCTGACAGTATACATATTGCAAAAGAGAGTTTTAGAAAGAAGCAGTAAGTATGGGCATTGTTAGTAATTCTAATAGTAAGAGGAAGTGAAATCCAGATTTTTGCTACATAGTGGGAATATAAGGAATCACCAGTAGTGCTGGTTGATTTACTCACTTGTAGTAGTAGATTTATTTTCAGATCTAAGACTGTGGTTAGTAAAATAAGGTTTTAAAATGTTTAACAGAGCTGGAGTTTTTTCAGCCTGATATAGTAGTGCGTGTGTCACGATTAGTTGATTGTAGGATAGTTTTGGTAGTTCTAGCCAAGATAGTTTTTTCAAGGAGCAACAGTGGTGTGTCTGATGTGTACAGTCAGTAGCAAATTTTGCTATATTATTATAGCATATTTCAAGTTTCTGTACATCTGTCTTTTTAAGATTCACAAGAATTGGGGAGGCATATAGCAAGGTTGACAAGAGATGGGTTCTGGAAATAATAATCCTAGAAGTATCCAAGTATTTTTTGTTCCTATATAATATGTCCATTTTTTATGAACTTTCTTGATTGTTTGGGATAGGTGTAGATCAAGTCTTAGATTATTACCAGTTGTAACACCAAGTAATTTTACTTGAGATTCAGGGGTGATTTTTGTTATTGCAAGCAGTAATATAGAAGGTGGTAGGGATGAGTGATGATCTAGTAAGTTGGAGTATGTTTACTGTCCTGATATTCTGCTGTGAGTCTGGCATTATAGCCTGTCAACAGGTGAGTATGTGAAGTGTGAGGGTGGCTGCTGTACATTATAGTTTTAAATTACCAAGTTCAACTTCTGTTCTTTTTTTTGACAGAATGAATCACTGAACTTTTATTTATCTGTTGCCTTTTGCATCTGTATGAAATTGTGTACCAGGTGTATGCCATGTTTTTTGAGTAGTAACTTTAATCTGGGCTTTAAAGTCACTTTTATGTTACATATCATATTTGTTTTTTTATTTTAGCTGTGTTGGCGTGGAGGAGGAACAAGCTGCTGATATTGATGTATATCATTGTCCCAACTGTGAGATCACACATGGACCCTCAGTTTGTAAGTCATTTCTAGTGTTGCGTCATATGCAAGATTTTGTGCCACACACAATAGTAAACCTAATATTGCACATTCTGTAAGAGCACACTGTCTTCCTCTACAAGTTAGTGTTGTTTTCTTTTTGATGATGTCCTTCAAGAATGCAACTGCAGTCATAACGTATGGGTTGTCCTGCCTCAGGCAGCCCTCGGTCGGCCAGATTCCAAAGTCTGGGTCCGACGTTGGCTGATGTCGCATTTCTCTCCGACGTCAGAGCGGCTGGAGTACATAAGCATCAGCCGACGCCATCTTCTTCAGTCTTTCTTGCCGTGCGGTGCCCGAAGCAGAAGCAGTTCGCAAATGCCGGTCGGTCAGCTCCTGTATTCTTCGAAACCGAAGTCATCAAAAAAGCTAAGTACCCCGTTGGGGACCTTTTCTTGCCTCAGCCGATGTCAGAAATTACTGAGAAAGTAAATAATTGTTTGTCTTGTGGTAAACAAATACCTCATAAGGATTTCCACTCTTACTGCCTCCCTTGCCTTGGCCCAGACCATGACGTCTCGACCTGTGCCGCCTGTGCTCTCTTCAACAAGCGCACTCTCAGGCGCCGGGCGGAGTTCGCTGAAGACTTTTTCGGCGATAAATTTGACTATACAATGCCGTCGGAACATCCGACAACGCAGACTCCTAAGAAACGAAAAGACCGGGACCGACATCCTCGGCCCGCGTCTTCCACCGACACCACGCCAAAACTAACTGTGAGTGCTCCGGTTCCCTCTGAGGCGGTTATTCCACCGCTCCGAACCGAAGACACCGCATTACCGATACTTCCGATACCGGAGGCCACTCCGACGCCAGTTATTGACTTTCCTCCGGATACTGAAACTGAGGACATGCCTGAGACCATTGCTGATGATAAGGTTACTCCTGCACGTTGAGCGGCTAGGCCTCCCATGTCCATGTCTATCAAGGCCTACACACGTGCCAAAGCAGCCAGCAAGTCCAAGCATCTTTCTGCTAAAGCCTTACCTCAGCCTACTCCTGAAACTCAAATCATGGCTATGGCCGCAGATTTAATTTCCCTGATCAGAGGTTCCCAGGCCCATCCTGAGAGAGGATCCCAGCCTCCTCCTGATAAGAGGCCCAGGGTTGAACCCTCTGACCCTCTTCCCACAGATGAAGATTCTGAGGACTCTGTTCATTCCGAAAGCCAGGAAGAGCCCTTCCAGACCTATGAGGATTCAGATGCAGAGGACTCCATTCCCTCGGCTTCTCCTCCTGAGGATATGTCTTTTGGGGAAGTTCTGCATTCCATGAGGGAGCATTTTAAGTGGCAAGGCCAGGAATATTCAGATTCCCGAAAGCCTTGAACCTTCCTTAAAAGCCCCAACACAGACCCTTAGCTATACCTCCTGTGCTTGATGTTTTGGATGATTTATACTCTGACTCCAGTGTTACCCCTGATACTCTTCCTCCTGCTCCTGTCAAGCCTGACAGATACTATAGGGTCCCAGAAACCCACTCTCATTTCTTTAGGGCCCATGCTGTTGATTTAGAAACAATTTCCCAGGGGCCTAAAGGGGTTTCAGCTACCACCTCCAAAACCCTTTGCCTTCCGACAGGGAAGCGAGGTCCTTAAAGAGATGAGGAAGAAGGTCTACACCTCCACTACTTTATCTATGAGAGCTCTCAATTGTCTCTTTCACATGTTTCAATATCAGGATTTCCTGTTAGATGATTTACAGAAAAGATTGGCCTCCCCTGAACCTTTAGATAGGAAGTCTTTGCAGGAGGCTGTACACAATTCTCAGCAAGTTAGCAATCATTTTCTACAGTGTGGATATGATGCATTGGAAGCTTCATGTAGGGCAGCTATGACAGGGCGGTCATTCGTAGACATGCATGGTTAAAAGATCAACCTTTACCAGATCATGTTAAGGCAAAGCTTCTTGATGCACCCTTGGAAAAGAGCAAGCTTTTTGGTGCTAATGCTAAAGACGTGTTAAAGTCCATTGAGGAAAAAGCCAAGTCAGTTCAGACAGTCAAAGATTTCCTCCAGGTTCAGCCACCCAGATTCAGCAGGAACTGGCCTTCTAAAAACTGGTCCTTTCCTAATCCTGAAAGATTTCAAAGGGGCAAAAACAGGCGTGCCCGAGGAAGAGGCCAATACAGAGGATCCTACAGGGGACGACAATGGCAACCAGCAAACCAAAGAAGTGACACAGGGGTTTCCCCCGCCCCACAGGGACATTCTCAATGACTTTCCTCTAGTTCCGCTGACCAAGGAGCAAGCAGAAGCTCCCTTGGGCGGAAAATTATCTCTGTTTACAAAAAATTGGCACAAACTGACAAAGGACAAATGGATTTTGGACATCATAGACCACGGTTACAGGTTCCATTTTCATACCTTGCCAAGAAAACTGGGCATGCCAAACCTTCCACAACATCAGAGGGCAGAGGCTATCAAGCAAATTTCTCTGCTTGCTCAGATCAAAGCAATAGAAAAAGTTCCACAACAAGAACAAGGTCAGGGGTTTTACTCAAGACTGTTCCTTGTTCCAAGAAAAGAAACTCAATGGAGACCAATACTGGACTTGTCCGCTTTAAACACTTTTCTCATAGTACCAAAGTTCAAAATGCTGACTCTACAGCAACTCCTTCCCATGCTGGGCAAGGGGTCTTGGCTGATTACTCTGGACCTCAAGGAGGCATACCTGCATGTCCCTATCAGACACAGCTGCAGAAGATACCTCAGATTTCTTGCAGGGCCAGAGCATTATCAATTCTCAGCATTGCCATTTGGCTTATCTACTGCGCCCAGAGTATTCACGAAATGCCTGGCTTCAGTAAGTGCTCATTGCAGGCTCCAGGGGATTCAAATCTACCCGTACCTGGACGATTGCCTCATACAAGCGGACGACAAACTAACTTTGACAAAAAACTTGAATTATGTCATACAGTTACTACAGGCTCTGGGATACACAGTCAACTTTCAAAAGTCAAGATTTTAGCCATCCCAGCAAATTACCTTCTTAGGAGCCAAACTAGACACAGCCTCTCAAATGGCCTACCTGACAGAAGACAAGCAAAAGAAGTTAACTCATTACTTCAAAAGTTTAGCAAAGCTCACCCAGATGACTGCAAGGAGATTCCTACAGGCCCTGGGTTAAATGGCATCCTGCATTCTCCTGGTTCCACTAGCAAGACTACACATGAGAAAGTTTCAATGGTACCTAAAAAGCTTATGGTCTCAACACAGCAACAACCTAGAAGCAACCATACCGCTCATTCCATGTCTTCAAAAGGAATTTCTATGGTGGGCCTCAGTAAGCCAGTCAAACACAGGTATGTCATTCAAAAAACCTCAGATAACACAGACCATGACCACAGACGCCTCAGACCTTGGATGGGGGGCGCACATGGAGGGCAGATGTATTCAAGGACAATGGTCTCCAAAGGAAACACATCTGCATATCAACCAAAAAGAAATGTTGGCAGTAATGCATGCTATCGAGGCCTTCGGACAACAACTACAACCAGGCCACCTAATAATACGAACAGACAACACCACTGTGATGTGGTACATAAACAAGCAGGGGGGCACTCATTCTTACCCCCTTTGCAGACTGACAATGAATCTTTGGGAAAAATCACTGAGCCTAAACATACAGTTGCAATCCCAGTTTGTTCCAGGCAAAGACAATGTTCTGGCGGACAGTCTAAGCAGGAATTTCCTAGACCCCCACGAATGGAGGTTACATCCAGAAATCTTTATACGATTCACTTCGACATAGGGCAGGCCGGACGTAGACCTATTTGCCTCCCACCTCAATCATCACTTACAAAAGTTCTGTTCAAGGACATATCATCCACAAGCATGGAAAACAGATGCTCTCTCATTCAACTGGAGCTCCCTAAAAATCTATGCATTTCCACCTCTGCCACTGATGACCACAGTGTTACTAAAGATCAAAGCAGAGCAGCCCAAGGGGATCCTAATAGCTCCAGACTGGCCAAGACAACATTGGTACCCACTACTACGGAGCATATGTCACAACAAAACGTGGGCCCTCCCCCAATGGCCCCAACTTTTGACTCAACACATCTTCAGGACAGTTCATCCCAACATCCAGACGCTACAGCTAACAGCTTGGGAGATCGCATGAATAACCTCAACCTACCTCTTTCCAAGGAAGTTCAGCGGATACTGACAGAAGCCCGCAGACCATCCACCAGAAAGGTTTACTCAGCCAAATGGAAGAGATTCTGCATTTGGAATACCACCAAGGGTCATGATGCATCACTTCTGAGCATCCCACTCATTCTGGAATATTTGGCAGATATGCTACATAATGGGCTCTCATACTCCTCTATAAAAATACATGCTTCAGCTATCTCAGCTAGATACAACACTGATCCACCTGTGTTTTCACATCCCTTGTTAAGGCAATTTCTTAGAGGAATCAAGAATATAAAGCCCCCAAGAAAGGCACCAGTACCAGCTTGGGACCTCAACTTTGTCCTAGAAAAATTGACTCTACCCCCCTTTGAGCCAGCAGCTTCGGTGGATTTACAATTTCTTTCCTGGAAGACAGCTTTCCTGTTGGCCATTACTTCAGCAAGAAGGGTTTCAGAATTACAGGCCCTAATGGCTATACCACCGTTCATAACCTTTCACAGAGACAGGGTCTCCTTACGAACCAACCCAACCTTTCTCCCAAAAGTGGTATCTAGGGTCTCTTTAAATCAAGCAATTCACCTGCCTACCTTCTTTCCCAATCCTGAAAACAAAGGGGAAAGACTGTTGCATACCTTGGACATTCACAGACAACTTCGCTACTACCTGGACAGAACCAAGACCAGTAGGAAGTCTGATCAGCTTTTTGTAGCTTTCGCCCCTGGAGTACAAGGAAAAGCAATTTCAAAACAGACAATTTCAAAATGGATTGGACATTGCATCAGATTCTGTTATTCCTTCCATGGAAAGAGTGTGCCAGCCAATGTCAGACCACACTCCACCAGAGCTACAGCCACCTCTACAGCATTCTTAAGAGGGGTGCCTACAAAAGACATTCTAGAAGCTGCTACATGGAGCTCTGCGCATACATTTTCCAAACACTACAACCTTCCTCTTTATTCCAGATCCAGAGCAGGCTTTGCTTCGGCAGTCCTGCAGGGATTGATAGCTACACCATCCTTTTCTTAGAGCATTCCACCTCCCCCAGCTAAGCTATGGTATTCAACCCATATGTTATGACTGCAGTTGCATTCTTGAAGGACATAGTACAGTTTTGTACCTACCATAAATGTAGATGTCTGATAGATATGCAACTGCAGTCGGGTTATCCTTAGCTGGGGATATCTGTTATGGTGTATCTGTTTATTGCTTATTTATTTGTCTGGAAACCTGTTTTATCTTCCAATTTGATTACCGCCTTCCTTGGAGGGCACCTGGCACCTGGGGCAAGAAACACTGAAGAAGATGGCGTCGGCTGATGCTTATGTACTCCAGCCGCTCTGACGTCGGAGAGAAATGCGACATCAGCCGACGTCGGACCCAGACTTTGGAATCCGGCCGACCGAGGACTGCCTGAGGCAGGACAACCCATATGTTATGACTGCAGTTGCATATCTATCGGACATCTACATTTATGGTAGGTACAAAACTGTACTTTTTGTATGGAATATCATTTTTCAGGTTGTTTTGGGCCATAGTGCTGCTTTGGAATGCAGGTAACTAACTGGTCATCTGCAAAGCCACCATGCCCCAGCAAAAAATACAGTCAACATGGCAAAGTCCACCAGCAGTGAAACTGACTACTGTACAGTTGCAAAAAAAAAAAAAAACTAGGGATGTTTGGCATTGTTCTTGACAGTAAGTCGGCATGCACCGTAGCTCCTACTGCTAAACATGGGCATCATGCTGAATGAGCATTGCTTCACCTAAAATGACAGATGCGTACTTAGGGGGTTGCTGAGGGAGGACACTGGGTTCCAAGATAATGAGACTTTTTTTACAAGACCATAGCTGCTTAAAGCTCCGTCAAGTGGACTGATGACAGGCAGACCTTGCATGCATAGAAGTCAGCTGTGTGATTGTCGTTTTGTAGTGACACTCTGTATGTGAAAACATAGACAACAGTGTCCTGCTTATTGGCAACCATGTTCCTGTGATTGCTGGATTTGCTATGATGATGCTTGAATACAGAGCTGGGAAAAGTTTATGAACCAAGAGTCATCTGATAGTAATTCATTGGTCAAAAGACAGTAGCTAAGCAGGGACAGTACAAAAATGCAAGGCTTTTTGGGGAATTATTCCCAAAAGATGGAGACTGTGATTTGTGTGTATGTGTTATTGGATGCCTGTTTGTTCATTCACTCTCATTTGACTACAGAACGTAGTTCATTGTAGAATGCAAGATAGCTGGGTTAGGTTGAGTCTACTGCAGTTTTATGGTTGGATTTGCTTGACCACTAGGTTATGACAGATGGCTCTGCTTTACTTTGTACTTGGTAAGCATAAATCTGATGAGAGTGTCCATCCTCTGTAACAACAGGACCAGTTCTGCAGATGTTAGCTGTGTTTGGCACATAAAACTTTCCCAGGCTGCATTGTACTCTACCCTACTGTAAAATATCCCTCTCTGCGAAGTCTCTCCTGATCAAAGCAGAGACACCATGTGATCCAGGGTTGCTGTTGCATTTTCTTTTTGTAAAGTATGATTGAAAAGCATGTTTCAGCATTTTAGTTTTACTTTGTTCCCTTTCTGTTAACTTCCATTTCCCTTTTATAGGGTTTGCTAATTATTATTTTTTTCTTGTTTGAAAAAAAATGCATACTGTGTAAGCCTAGACCAATCTCATTATACCATAACAAAATGGGGGTTCAAAAGGTGTGCATTTCAGAAGGAGCACTAAGTGACTTTTTTTTGTTAGTAGGGGACACCTACAACCCTTGTAAATGTTAGTCTATGAACATTTTACTAAGGAAAGAACAGAAAAGCAGTAGCATTATTTGATAAAATATTCTTTCAGCTAAAGAGTCAGGTGATCCAGATGGCTCATGCTGTAGTTCACCTAAACAATCTACTGTCTCAGGGCCTCCCTCCTTTACATAAATTAAAACAAAAACCTTCTATTGCTTTTGTTGTGTTTTAGTCTGACATCTTTCTTCATTCAGCATCTAGCATGGAAGAGCCTGCTTCAAAATTTTCAGTAAAGTGGCTGACTTTCTGAAGCAGTGGTTGTACAATCAAATAAGAGAGCTTCCCCTTCTGCTGAGTACTGTAGACTAGCTGCTGCCAGAACTATCCCTTCTTCTTTCTTCACTGTTACTGATTGTGACAGGCTTGCAGAGGTCATTTCAGGTACTGCTGTGCCCCCTTCCCCCTCTTGGATACAGGACTTGCTCCTGTCTTTTTCATCCCATTCAAAAACTCCAGAAGTTCCTTCATCAGGATTACAAGTTTTCCACCTAGTCCAAGTCCCCAAGTTACTGGCTGTGTTTCTTACAATGCTGACCCTGATGTCAGGGTCAGTTTTAGTGCCATATGTGATGTCCATTTTGACGCTGTATGAGTCTGGTGTAGATGCTTCCTGCACTGGGAACACTTATGATGTTGCTGTCCTTGCTAATTCCTGCTACATCTTACCAGGTCCATACTGGTTGAAGCTCCAGATGGATGACCACAGCTGGATGAAGTGTCAGTCTTATAGAAAAAAAAACTGGTATTTTGCAGTGGGTCAAGCTTGTCACCTCCTTTTCTTATATGTACACTAATGCTTTGGTCACACGACTGGGTAGAAAAAAAGAAATTAAAAAAAAAAAAAAAAAAAAAGAATCACTGCTGATGCTGTAATGGAAACAGCAGTGGTAATGATTTCTTGTGTTGGGAAAAGCAGTCAACAAAGTGCAGCTTGTCCAGTTGTAAGTGACAAGTTGCATCCTGATACCCTCCACATTGTTCTACCTGTAGAGGATCCATCAGCATCCATTCTCTGGACTTCAGTAGTGCTTACATGCTTGATGCCAGATATCAGGATTCCAGGGCCTGCATTGACTTCAGCTTTTTTTTTTTTTTTTTCCATCTGTGTTTGTGCAGGCCTGTCTGGCCTTATGGTACTTAGCCTTGGCTGCAGCTCCTGGTGTTGACTGTGTTATTGAACTAGGCCACTTTGTCAGGGTTTCCCTGAACATCATATACCTCCCCCACTGATAGTTCTTTTGGCTGCCGAACAGCTGTCTTTAAGCCTTATGCCTTCTTGTTCATCATATTTTGCAGGGTAGACTGTCTGGAGCCCTTGTAGAGACTATCAATGAGGCATCTTTTACCAAGAGGGTGTCATCATCCTCTTCAAACCTTCCTTCACTGCAAGGATTCATTATACCTTTGTATGATTTAAAACACCTATCGGAGACACTTGTGGAGGATGATTATTATGATGAGTACTAACTCGCCCCCTTCCCTCGATGGACCTGTGTTTTTGAAGTACTTAAGAGATGGTGAGTTGTGAGGAATGGCCAACCAATGCTGCAGAGCCCTATCTTCAGAGGAGACTGGAGATTCTAGGACAGTGATGGTGAACCTATGACACGCATGTCAAAGGTGACGCGCCATGATGTTTTGGGTGATGCACCAAAGCTCACCAATACCAGAGTTACCAAAGAAACTGAAAGAACAAAAAAAAACAAGAAATATGTGAGCCTGCACTTACCTATTAAAACTCAACAACAAAAAAGTTATTAATTGATGTTAATCAGAATAAATGCAATGAGTTCCATATTTTTTTAGTTCAATTCAAAATTACTATTAAAAGCTGGGTAATTTTTGGTGCACTATTTTAAGCCCACTTATCAGTGCGCATATCGTTTTCCCTATTGTATCACAGATTTTTCCTTTACTTTTATAATACATAGCCTCACATAATTGGACTGTATTTTTCTAAATAAATGAATATGTAAAGAATTGTTTCTCTTTTGTTTTTTTCTTTGGGGGGGGGGGGGTGACACGCTAGCAAAGGTATGCTAGGAGTTTTCCAAATGTTTGACACACCGAGCCCAAATGGTTCGCCATCACTGCTCTAGGAGGCCTGTGAGTCCATCTTCCAATCATCCTGGTTGGTATTTCCTTTGGTGGAACATCTTAACGAGTGTCACCAATGTTGTTTGTTAAAACTCTACACAGTAGCTGCAGTATCAAACGAGCTGGCTACCTCCTCAAGAATCCTAGTGAGTTAACTTATTTGGACTGAGAATATTCTAACCCAGCATCCTGATTAATCCAACAGTTCTTAAGAATGGTCTTATTTTTCACAGCCCACCTGTCCATCCCCTGAACAAGGAGAAAAGAGTGATGGACAGGTATGGGAAACATTTATTTACTCCTTAACTGGTTTTGAGTGGTACTCCTTTGGACATTTGTACAACTGTGCCTAGGAATACAAACTCGGTATAAGGAAAGCAAAAGTAAGGTGGATGCAAAACTACATTAATTATATGGTGGATTTTGAATGCGACTCAGTGATGAAATGCACCAAACTGTTGAGGGATTGCTGGAGGGGCCTGTCAAAGAAACATTCTCTCTAAATTCCCAGACTTGCCTTGAACATAGTGAACCTCATGAGACTTTGTAGTGCTGCTGTGGGGATTGCTAGATCTACAGATCTGTTATTGCTGTTCACTGGCATGCAGGATTCTGCTTGACTTTGCTGAGGGAAATGTGGAAAAGAGAGGAAGATCCTATCAGCTGTGGTGTCAGGATTCAGCCATGTCAAGGCATCTTCCTTAGGATGCATAGAAGTCAGCCTCGTATGTGGTTTAGGAGCAGCACGCAAACTAAGTTAAAAGAGCAAGCAACAAGGACAAAGCTCAACTTCCAGCAAGCTTGCAGGTCCTAAGGCAACGATCCTTATCAGAAATTAGGAGACTGTGGTTCATTCATAGGTGGCAGCTGCATTCCTGAAGCCTTATCTAGCTGTCCTGCTATGAGAACAGTCAGGGGTCACTTGTCTGTCCACCTCTTTAATTGGTAGTTCATCACAGTAGATAAGCGAATAAAGACACTCGTATCTTGAGAATATAAGATCCCCTTCCAAGTATGATCAGTGCTGCCCCTTCCTACCTTTGCTTGATGTCCCACCCTATCAGAAAAAAATGCAAGACAGAAAGTGTCCAGTCTCCTTTCAGAAAAGTACCTTTGAGAGATCTCACCCGATCAGATAGGGTTTGGATATTGTTACACACACTTTTTGGTGCCTTAGAGGAAAAAAAGGGACTTGTCAGTTTGATGGTGCCGAAACAATGCATATATTTATAGGGCTATCCATGGGGGGGGGGGGGGGTGAATAGAAGAAGCAGTCGATGGCCAGCTTTCCTATGCTGAGGGTGCAAGGGAAAAGCACGATGTCTGGGCAAACTCTAGTCTCCTAAAAAAAAAAAAAAAAAGACCTCTCCGATTTCACATGGGGGGGGGGGGTGACTATGCTTTCTTGACATCATTGCACTAGCCACGTCCACAGCATGGGTAAGTGCCTGGTTGTCACAAGTGTGGCTGCTTTAATACTTCATTCCAGAAGAAATCTTCTGTATGGTCATGGTGCAGTCAGTTCTTCCTTGTCTTTGATAAAAAGGCTCATTTGTAGCACCAGGACACCTGTTTGCACATTTGAATTTCCAAGGAGTCAGAGGTTTGGAGCCAGTCTTGATCAGTTTCACATGTTTCAGTTTGGTCGCACCTCTACTCTTATGATGTTCAAATGCATATCCATAGTGGCAGCCCATTAAAAGTTGCAGGGAACCAAGATCTTCCCATTTCTGAAGAGCTGTTTCCTAACTGATTCATTGGTTTGGGATCGGATTGTTTTTTATTGATTCCTTGTTCAGAATTATTATCCTCTTGGGGTGTCACAGTGAGTCTTGCAAAGTCACATTTGTTACCATCGTAACTGTTCACATTCATTGTCTGCCATCTGGACACCACTGTTTGCATAGTACACCTGACACTGGTATGGATACTTTCTCTTCATGTTCAAATAAGGATTATAATTCCAAGGAAACTTCAGCTTAGGTTTGACTGAAGGCTCTGGTTTTAATTGTTGCTTCCATTCCCTTGGTACCATATGGCAGGCATTGCACTGAAGGTGCTTCAGTAGACAATCTGGCCCCTTTACTTCTGAGTACCAGACTATTTGTTCAATCAAATCAAGAGCTGTAAGTAATGAAGGTGGCATTTTCAGCAGTAGATGTTTACAGTCAGTCTGATTGTAGGAAATGTGTGTTTATTTATCTACACTATTTGCTTCAGTTACCACAAGATGCATCTGTCATAAGGGCGGGGAGATGGTAGATAGCATTTCATGGCATCTGAACATCTCGTGAGTCTAACCTCCACATCAGTGTCGAGGAAGTGAAGGCTGTGATGTTCATCATATTGATCAATGCTGCACTAGTCTAAGCTGTATATGTTATATCATGTATAGGATGTAATAGCTGACCAACTTCCAAAGTTTCAGGGCACCTTCAGTGCTCACAAATCTTGAGCTAAGCTAAGTAAAAAGACTGGCTTGGGTACCAAGCCCTTCAAAGCTTTTCTACTGCTGAGTAGAGTGCTCTTGTGCAGGCTTACGAGGATTGACAGTCAGTTAATGTTGTTCCATTACTGGGCAGATAAATTTGTCTTTGGGGAAAAAACTTCCACATTACTTTTTTATTTAAACTAGTTCTATTAAAAAAATTGTTTTAAAGCTACAGAAGAGTATTTTTATTAACTGTCACGTTACTTTTATATACTTTTAAAAAAGCTTGTGTGTTTTTTTAATTTTGTGTAAAAAATTTTAAGTTGTTTAAAACTACTGTTTCTGTGGAGAAACTGTGTTTGTTTTACTTTTTGATGCTGGAGAAGGCACTTAAAATTATTTTTTATTTTTATTTTTTGGGGGGGTGATTTTACTGTGACTTTCTTCTTTTCCGAACTATTACCGCTAAACTTCCAAAGAAGCAAGCACTATTTTCAGCTTGACCATGGAACAAACTACCAGTCCTTCGGGTGGACCTTCTCCCACCCACAAAAAGAAAAAGTTAAGTAAACAGCCTTTGACACCACAACAAGCTAGTAATTTGCCCCTGTGATGAACAACCACCTGGCCAGTAATCATGAGCTTGAATCCTCCACTGGCACCAGTGGGGGGCATACGCTGGGAGGATTACAAGTACACACATAGTATTTCCAATTTCCCTTAAGAGCACACAGAGACCACAGTCAGTCAGGGGCTGGTTTCTCTCTCCTTTCTCCAGATCCCCAATAAGACTCCCCACTGGCACAGGTATAGAGTTGAGATCAAAGCTGAGTGACCAAGCCAAGACCTCCAGCACCCTCTCTGTCCAACCAGTGCTTCCTGTCCTGCCCAAGTAGCTGACACACACACACACACACACACTCTTTAAGAAATTTGATTCACACACACACACACACACACACACACACACACACACACACACACACACACACACACACACACACACACACACACCTGGGAAAGGCTAGCACAGATTTACTAACTATGCCCCTGTCTGCCCAGACTATTAGGTAGTTACAACTGCCACCAGTCACTCCTTATCAGCTACTTTAGGGCCCTTAACAAAGGGTGTCTAATTTTACTGTGTAATATTGATAATCTGAAGTAGTTAACTTCATTTGATCATCAACCTGTGGGTTCCGGATCCGAGCCGGCAGCTGACCAAGCTAAAGATCCAAGCTCCAAGCTCCTCCCCCTTATCCATACTACCATCCAACCTCCTTCCAATCCTTAGATCTCATTTGCCACGGCTTTGCCAGCAAGAGATTTCTGAGCTCCAAGAGGTTAGTTAGGTCTAAACTCGTTTTTTCGGTGTGTGTGTGTCCTTTTTGTGTGAATAACTACATATTCTTCCCCTTATTCTCTATTGGGTGTTTTTGGGTGCATCATTTTTTACTTTTTTGTAGTTTAGAGAGTTGCTTAACTCCAGTTGTGTAGGCCTCCCTTCCTGCCCTTAGCGAGCGTGTGTGTATGTATCTGCCCCTGTCTTAGCTGTCTAAGCAGGTATGTCTGAAAGTCAGAAACCGACTTTCTCTAAGTGCACAGAGTGTGGCCATAAGCTATCCCCGGTTGATAGCAACACTCTGTGTGTAGTCTGTTTGGGGGTCCCCCATTTATCGACCGGCTGCAAAATTTGTGTGGCCTTTAATCCCCGGGCCCTGCGGGATCGCAGGACCAAGCTGATTCTTGTGGGTCTCTTACCCGCAGAGTTGGGTACTTCTTCTTCTCCTTCATGTACTTCTTCAGCCACGGCTGTGGCTTTTCAGCCTTTCGGCCCTCCTCCACTGTCCGGGACTCACACTCCCAGCTCTTCACAGGGAGAGAGAGAGGCCAAGAAAGACAGACATAAGGAAGAAGTGAGAGAGAGAGAAAAAGAGAGAGACTGAGACCGAGAGAAGGGTCGCAAGAGGCAGGCTGACTTGGGACCGTTGGCCCCTCCTGCCAAGGTGTTAGTGTCTCCACAAAAAACTGCAAGGCCGTCTTCCCCTTGGCTCCGTTCTCCAAGTTTCTCCTCGGAGCAGGAGGCTCGGCCCTTTTCGAGGTTGTCTCCTCATCAGCCCTCCCAGCCAGTGTCTGTGGCATCCTCGAGGTCTACTAAGAGCCTCTCTGAAGCTGATATGGACTGGATGATGAGGAGGTTCCTGCAAACTCAATTGCAGATGGGATTGTTGCTGTCTCCCCCCCCCCCCAAGCCGGAGCGGGGAGTTTGGCCCTGACATTCGCCTCGATAGCTCCTTTTCTGATCCACCCGTGGGATTTGGAGTCTATGGATCCGAGGAGCCCCGGAGTCAGGGAATCTGTGCCGATGGTACCTCCTACCTCAACGCCGGTTATGCCCTCGTGCCTGTTGGATCCGAGCTCTCGAAGCCAAGATCTGGGCATCTGATCCAAGGGGATGAGTGTGTTTTGGCCCCATTGTGGTCAGGGCATACTGTCTCCTTGGGCCCGGCCGTGCCAGCCTCGGCTCCAATCCCTTCATCAGATTTGAGGGGTACGGCTACCCACACCACCAGCTTTAGGGAAGCCGGTTCCCCTTCGGCTTTTAAAGTTGTGGAGAGGATTCTCTCTGGAGGATCGAGACCCCTCACTCTTTCTTTGGAGTCCGCCCCTGCTTCTATGCAACTGAGTTTGTCTTCCATTATCCAGTCCCCCTAGGGACAGGCTGTATCCGGTACACCCCAGACAGTTCTCCTTGAGGAATAGGAGACGGTTTGTGAGCCTTCCCCGGAGAGTCCGTCCGAAGAGGTCCCTTGCAAATGCCTGCGCAAGAGGAGGCACATGGACTCCCCTGAGTCCCTCACGGAAGATACTGACTTGGAAGAAGGGGTAGGTTCCTCCAGATCACCCCCTGAAGATGTCTCCTTCGGAGACATTATGGAAATTCTTCACCAGAGGGGGGGTTGGTCCGCCCAAAAACCTACCCCCGGACAAGTCATTATTTCTGGAGACGCTCGATACAGGCCCATCTACCTCTTGGGTGTCCCCCCCGGCCGACCCTCTGGTGGACCTTATCACTACCAGAGCCTGGACGGAACCAGACACTGTGGAGCCAATACCCAAACAGCCCGATAAGGTGTTGAGTCCTCCTGCAGACAAAGCCACTTGGAATAAGGGTTCCCCCTGTTGATGCCATGGTGGTGGCCACCAAAAAGGAACTCGCCCAGGAAAGTTCCCCGGTCCATGCCCCGGACAAGGAGTCCAGGGTGATGGATAGTCTTGGAAAGCGGACTTTTGCTTCAGCTACCTTTGCCATAAGGGCGATGAATTACATGGCCCATGTAATCAGACTGCAAAGCGACCTTGTCAAAAAGTATGTTGAGTCCCCCCGCTGTCCATTTCGGCCGAGGATAAACGGACTTTCTCGGTGCATATGGCCACTCTCAAATCTGTGTCAAATACGTCCATGTGTTTAATCTCTCATGCCGCTAGGGCAGCCGGGTCCGGTATTGCCATGAGGCGTCATGCCTGGCTCCGGCTTTGCGATTTTTCGGAACCTTTCAAGGCGTCCTTTGCTAACGCCCCTTTTGACGGTTCGTCCCTGTTCGGGAAGACTGTTCAAGATACGCTTGTCCAGAATGGGAAGGACGGGAAAATGCTGACGGACGTCGGGATCTGCTTCTCTAACCCTCAAAGGTTCTTCTCCAGGAACCAGTGGGGGCAAAATAAAGCTGTGGTTCCGGAAATCTCAGCAGTCCCTGAACACTCAGGACTCCTCCCCCAGAGGCAGAGGGGGACAAGGTGGACGCCGGCCCAGAGGCAGAGGAGGAGCGAAAAACTTTGGGTCACAGGAACCTTTTTCTGATTGACCTGCACCACAGCCCTGAGGGGTTGCCTGACTGCTCCTCTTTGGAGGCAGTTGGGGGGAGTTTCTCGAGGCACCTAGCCCAATGGGAGTCCATCACGTCAGATCGCTGGGTGCTTCATATAATATCCGGAGGTTATTCAATTCCCTTCATAAACAACCCACCTTGTATAAGGTGCGCCCCGGACATCCCACCGGCTCAAAGGGAGCCGGCAGCTTTGGAAATAAGAAAGCTGCTAGAAAAAAGAGCAATCCAGCCAGTGCCTCCAGACCAGTCTGGATCAGGCATCTATTCCAAGTTCTTTTTGGTGCCAAAAAAGTCGGGAGACTTGAGGCCGATTCTCGACCTGTCAGCGATGAACCTGCCCGTTCTCAAGGAAAAGTTCCAGATGTTCACCCTACAATCCCATCCTGCCCTTTTTGCAGGAGGAAGACTGGATGTGCTCGATAGACCTCAAGGATGCATACTACCATATTCGGATGCACAGGTGATCCAGAAGGTTCCTCCGCTTTTGGCCAAGAGCTAGTCATTACCAATTCAGGGTCCTACCCTTCGGTCTCACCACAGCCCCCAGGGTGTTTACCAAGGTCATGGCAGTTGTAGCGACCCACCTGAGGCTTCAGGGCATGCAGGTCTTTCCGTACCTGGATGACTGGCTTCTCACTGCCTCCACCAGGCATCAACTTGTACTTGCCAGGGATTTCTTCCTTCAGTTATCTACCCAGCTGGGGATCACGATACATTTCAAGAAGTCTTCCCTCCAACCAGTTGAAATTCTAGATTTCATAGAAATGAGACTAGACTCTTCAGGCCAGGATATTTTTGACTCCATACAGACTTCACAGCCTGGCTCTGCATGTATTGGCACTCCTTCAATCCCCTACACCACCAGCGGAGTTGGTCCTGAGAGCCCTAGGGTCCACGGCAGCAGCTATAAACCTCTTTCCTTGTGCCCGTCTGCATATGAGAGTTTTATAGTGGACGTTACAGGTTCAAGTGGTCTCTACTATATCACTCTCTAGACTTTCCGATCCCTATGAGCAGTGTGTGCAAGAAGTCTCTCACATGGTGGCTTCAATCCCAGGAATTGTGAGAAGGACGCCCTTTTGTTGCACCTCCGCCCCAAGCCACTGTGACCATGGTCACCACCCGCTTAGGGTAAGGGGGGCACTGCTTGGGCAGGACTGTCCAAGGCACGTGGACTCGGAGCGAGAATGTTCTGCATATAAATGTTCTAGAGATGAGAGCAGACCTTTTAGCGTTGCAGGCCCTTCATGCCTCTCTTCCTCCGGGAACTATTGCTATCCAGTCAGACAACATGTCAGTGGTCTGGTACATCAACAAACAGGGGGGAACCAGATCTTATCCACTTTGTTGAGAGGCCATGAGAGTATGGGAATGGGCGATCTCCACCAACCATTTTCTGATAGCAGTGCACATTCCGGGTTGGTCCAACATCTTGACAGACAAATTGAGCAGGACTATCCTTTCTCCTTATGAGTGGTCTCTGAACCCTTATGTAGTGGACCAGATCTTCCTCAAGTGGGTTCAGCCTTGCTGCGATCTATTAGCATCGCTGTCCAACGCTAAGTGCAGTGAGTTTTTCACTCTAATTCCCCCAATGGGGGAAACCCCCCAGAGACGGCCTTGTCCATGCTTGGCCACCTGGTCTTCTTTATGCATATCCCCTGCTTCCTCTCATGACAAAGTTTTTACAGAAAGCTCGGCAGTTGGGGAGCAGTGTTATCCTCATAGCACCATTCTGGCCTCATCAAGCTTGGTTCCCTTGCCTGCAGTCTCATCTCCTAGCTCCGCCCTGGATCCTATTCTGGATCTTATTCATCATCCCTCGGGAATTGCTCCCCCGAATCTGGATAACCTCAAGCTCACAGCTTGGTTACTCCAGTTCAATTAGTTGCTGGGACTCCCAGTATCTCTTCCCCAATTAAATCCATCCTGATAGCGGCACATAAGTCCTCTACAAGGAAAGTCTACAGTAGTAAGTGGAATTGTTTTTCCATTTGGGCTTCAGAGAGAAATCTGGATCCTTTTACCACTCTGGTTCCAGTGGTGGTGTTCTTTTTGTTTCATATATTCCAACAAGGGGCTAGCTCTTCCACAGTGAAAGTACACCTGGCAGCTATTTCCCATTTTCATGTTGGGGAAAATTCAGGCTCCCTAGCTGCTGCCAGAACTTGCAAGACCTTTTTGAAAGGTACTTTTCTTCTGAGGCCTCCTGTTAAGAATCCTTCTCCGCCGTGGGATCTGACTTTGGTCCTTCAGGCTGTGATTGCACCCCCATTCGAACCTGCAGCATCAGTTGACTTAAAATTCTTATGGAAAATATCCTTCCTGGTGGCTATTACTTCAGTCAGGAGAGTGTCAAAACTTCAAGCCCTGTGTATGAAACCGCCTTACCTAGTGTTTCACAAGGAATAGAGTATCTCTCAGGACTAACCCGTCCTTTCTACCTAAAGTTGCTTCCGAGTCAAATATTAATCAGTCGATTAATTTGCCTGTATTCTTCCCTAATTTTCAAAATAAAGGGGAATATAAACTTCATTTACTTGATGTGCACAGGCAGTTATGATTTTATTTGCATTGGTCCTAACCTTTCCGTAAGTCTGATCAGCTTTTTGTTTCCTTTGCTAAACCATTTTTGGGAAAACCAGTTTCAAAAGTGAGTATCGCTAAATGGATTTCGCTTTGTATTTAGCAAGCTTATAGAGAACTTGTATTACCAGCCCCAGAAGGGGTGCATGCTCACTCTACCTGTTCTATGGCTACTTCAGCTGCATTCTGGTCTAGAGTTTTCCTGGACGATATCTGTTCGGCTGCTACCTGGGCTTCCTGTCACACCTTCATTACTCATTATAAACTAGATTTGGTTTCTAGAGGAAGGGCTTCCTTTGGCTCTGCAGTGCTCCGGAATATCCTTCCTTAAGGGCTTCCCAAAATTCCGGTAGCTGGGGACTCTGTCCCACAGGTTGATGATCAAATTAAGTTAACTACTTCAGATAAAGAAGTTATGTACTCACCATAATGTTCCATCTGAGTAGTTGGACTTCATTTGTCAGCAACCTTTCCCCCCCTCCTTCCCCCTGACCTTGCTGGTTATTTGTCTTTTTGGGCTTGATGTCCTGTATGTGTCGAGCCTGATGTATGAGTTTGGGTCAGGTTCTTTTTGGCTTAGATTGTTGGGTGTTTCATTGTTAGGTGGCAAACTCGATCTGAAGATTGGAAGGAGGTTGCAGGGTAGTATGGGTAAGGGGGAGGAGCTTGGAGCTCGAATCTTTAGCTTGGTAAGCTGCCAGCTCGGATCCGGAACCCACAGGTTGCTGACAAATGAAGTCTAACTACTCAGATGGAACGTTATGGTGAGTACATAACTTCTTTTTAATACAAATAGTAGTTTGAACAAGAGCAAATCTGTTAGGAGTGGCCCACACAGTGTCACCAAATAAACATGCAAGTACTATCAAAACTTAAATATCTCTACACAGATCAGCCATAATGAATGGTTTAAATATTTTTAATAATAAATAATAAAAGAACAAGACAAAACTAAGTATGTTCACAGTGACATAAGCATTCAAAACCACAGGAAATATTTAAAACAACATTGCAGTGCAGTCTCAAATAAGTAAATAAAAATATCTAGACTAAGCTTCACTATATTCCTGACTGAATCTGAGAGAATTATACTATAATCTAAAAACTTACTAAGAGAGAAAGGCAGATGTGATGAGTGGATCTTGTTGTCAGGTCCAAGGCAGAATGCAAAATGATCTGTCTCACTAAGAGACTTCTCAAAATAATATCTAAAATATTACTGCTGGGATAGCTTGCAGAATGACATCACTTCTTGTCATCTGACCCTAGTTCCCAGGCAAAACAACCACTGATGAAGCTGGCAGTATTTAGCATCTACCTGTCAAAATATTCAGACAATGACTTCAACTCAGATCTCTGGCAGATGCTGGAAGTCGTAAAACAGTTGCATTCCTTTATGCTTTCAAGACTAGTAATTAGTTCACCCTAAAGACAATACAGAAAGTTTCCTAGTAAAGACATTGTGTCTCTTGCTGCACTGAAAATTGAAAGATAACATCTTTTATGGCCTATCCATAAAGTAATTTAATTTCAGTTATGTTTCTGAAGTTTGCTGGACGTTAGTTAACCTTCTGTATTCCAGTTTCCACTTTTAAAATATATCCATTTAAACAGTTATAATAGTGCATGTACATTTCTCTTCTCTTCCAGTAGGGCACACTGGTTACATTTCAAACACAGGACTTTGCAAATACATTTTCAACATGCACGTTTGTACAAGCAGTTTGATATACACATGACATACATTTCTAATACATTTGTAACACAGGCATCTGGTATAAATCATTTCAGTGTTCACCATTGACATATACTTATTTACAAAATTCCAGCTAGCTATACCTCCTTTTGTCACAGCCTCAGTCACAGGTTGGGGAGTGTGCTCTGGCCAAAGCTTGTTTGACATATAATTATTTACAAAATTCCAGCTAGCTGTACCTCCTTTTGTCACAGCCTCAGTCACAGGTTGGGGAGTGTGCTCTGGCCAAAGCTTGTTCCTCAGACCACTCATCTTTTTCATTTTTTTCCTCAGATCTTTCTGTTGTTCATTCAGTCACTATGAATCGGGGGGGTAGTCATGTTCTATTGTTCTATGCGGCTGTTGAGGTCCCCTCAGTGAGCAAGGAGGCACTACTGTTGTTGGCCATGGGAGAATCCATGGGGAAGCTGTAGAGAATAAGGTGTCTGAATCTCCCTGTGAGGGAATCATTTTCTTTGAGACTGTTTCCGGAATGTGCCAGTTTTTAGTGGGAGAATACTGTGGTTTCTCAGTCCATTGGAAAATACTATGAGCTGTTACAACTGGAATTCCGAGACACTTCACCCACCCCCCCTCCTGTTCTCTCAGCATTGGATGATGTGCTTGTTATAATCTGTGATCTCCCTGACAGCCAACCTGCTCCCCCTAAGGAAGCAGATAAAATGTACAAAGTTCCTGTGTTCTTCAAGTTTTTATATATTAATACTAGACCTGACCGAACAGCTATAGCTTTAGTTAATCCAGCTGCTGCCAAATATTTTATTTCAGATCCTGCTCCTGACAAGGATGGTAAAGCCATTGATAAATTTGGGGGGAAAGTGTATGCTGTTGCAACTCTGATTTTGAATTGTCAGGCTCATGTTAAGGTTTATACTGGCTGATTCTGCAAGTATGAGGAATGTTTTGGGTGCAGTTTTCTCTTGAGGAAAAATCTGCCTTGTGTGGTATATGTTCTCCTGTGGTATATGTTCTCCTGTTTCTCAGGTCACTATTCATTGTTTAAAGTGTTTATAACTCTGTAGATACTGCTTCCAGGGCTGTTGTCACTGGTACTGTACTGAGGAATTTTGCCTGACTGTATTCTCAGAACCTTCTGTGAGATGTCAAAAATGAGATTTTGAATTCTCTTTTGGATAGAGATAGAGTTTTTGGAGCCTCTGTTGCAGAGTTTATCAAAAAGTGTGATGAAAGCTGGTAAGCTGATTCAGGGAATCTCTCAGATTTTTCATCTCTCCTTCTCTAAATTTTCCAAGGGATTTTCTGCTCTCTCTTCCAGGTTTGGCAAGAAACTAAATAGTCTCAGCAGAATGCTGGTGAACAGATGTTTAAAAATCAATGGCAGGTGGGTTCTAGGAAGAAAGCTGGAATCCTCAAGAACAAAGGACAGTTAGGTAAGGTAGAATGACTGTTTAACGTACCTTTCCCTCTCTTCCCACCCTGCCAGTGCCTTGTCCTTTCCAGAAGTTTTGAATCTCTGTTTGGCAACAGATTGTTTCAGACAAGTGGGCTCTGAAGCTGATCTATCTAAGATATAGTTGGCAATAGAAGGAAATTCCTCCTTTCCAGGGTAGACCTGCTCATCTGCCAGATCAAACCCTTGTATTCCCTTCTGTCCTTCACTACATTCTGTCTAAGGGGGTAATAGAAGCAGTTTGTCATTCCCATTTGGGAAAAGGGATTTTCTTAGAGAATATTTTTAGTGCCAAAGAGAGAAAATGCCTGAATACCAGTTCTGGATCTTTTTCCTAAATCAGTTTGTATTAGTGCCTAGTATCATAATGTTTTCACTTCGTAACCTGTTTAACTCTTCTTTCTTATTTGAGTGTTTCAGTAACCTTAGATTTAAAAGGTACATATCATCACATTCCGATTCATTCAGATTTCAGGTGTTTCTTCAAGTTGTGTGTCTGGATCACATTATCAGTTCTCTGCCTTTCCCTTTGGACTATCCCCTACTCCAAGAGTGTTAATAAAATGTCTAGCTTCTGTCATAGTCTATTGAAGGTTACAGGATATCCACATTTTTCCATGTTTGGATGACTTGCTTATATTTGCAGAGTCTTTTTCAGAGTGTCAAGAGTCTCTCATTTAAGTGAGAGATCTCCTACACAAGCTGGGATTCCAGGAGAACATTCAAATGTCTTTCTTGACTCCATTACACAGGATTGTGTTTCTGGGGTGTCTGGTAGATCCCTCAGTACGAATAGCTTTTCTTTCCACTGGAAGAAAGATCTATATTTAGATTTATTCCAGGGATTTCCCACTCAAATTTCTGTCACTGAGAAGGGAATACCTCCGGTTACTGTGCCACATGACATCCATGATACCTCTTGCAAGACTCCAGTGTTATCTGAAATCTCTTTGCTACCATCACCAAGATCCATTATATTTTCACATTCCAGTTTTGTGATTTGCCTTTGTTGACATCAAATATCCCTGAATCCTGGTCTCCCCTTCTATCCTCCTGCTTCAAGCAGTTTGTCACAACAGATGTATCTGACTTTGCTGGGGGAGCAGTATCAAAAGGTATAAAAGTGCAAATTCTCTGGGACAAGAAAGACATACCAAAGCACATAAACGTAAGAGGTGTAAAAGATGTATGACTCACTATTAACGTAGCGGCTAGTAAACAAAGTAAAGTCAAAAATCAAGCCGCACCTCCACAGCTGAAATCAATAATCAAACTGTTCATAGGTAGGTACTAGGCTATCTGCCCGAGGGCATTTATAAGCCTGTAATCCAAGAAAGAATGCTTTGTGCCAAGCGGAAAGGAACTTTGGTGGCAGATAAGCTTAGATGCAGGTAGAACTCCCGGACTAAATGAATATTTGTCTATAGGGTCAATATTAAGATTAAAATCTAACAAGATATGATGTAAAGATAGATCTTCTACACTAGATGGCGATATTGCACAGTTTCAATTCCACAGTTTTAGCTCAAATGTTGTTTAAATTATTTTTAAAAAATGCTGCTATATTTATTCACACAATATACCATTTAAATGTTTTAATGAATGTAAGAGTTGTAAATAAATTTTATAAGGAATTTTTAAGGAGTTTACAGTACCAACAACAACACTTAAATATTAGGTTTTTTAATTGACGTGTTTTTAATTAAATAAATTATTCAGTATCAACATGAATATTAATGTAAACAATATGGTTCTGATTTGTCTGTTTGAAATGCAGAAAAGGTATTCCCATTGGTAAATGGAATTAATTACATATGGAGCAGAGTATTTAATTAAGGAATGTAGTAATTGTTGTCATCTGATGAAATGCCACTTGTTGAGACGAAAACGCTAATTTTTAAGGTTATTTAAATGCGTTAATGTGGCTGTGCTTTCTGAATAAACATTTGAATTAAATTTGGCTGGACCGCTTGGCACGAAACATTCTTTCTTGGATTATTGTTTTTTTCTTTGAATGCTGAAGCAACTGTTTTTTCATTTATAAGCCTGGCCAGAATGTGTTGGCTTTCGCCGTCCCCTTAGATTAATTCCTTGTGCCTCTGTCCAGCAAAGCCACTGAAGCGATCCGCGGGGTAAACTTTCTGTTTCCCATCCACTTGTCAAGGTTTCTTTTGAAGAGTGTTAGCGAAGAGCTCTACCTAATGTAGATTGGAATCTTGTTCCAAAGCTTGGGAAGTCTCTGGGACAGGAATCTATCCCTCCAACACGTCCTATTTATTGTTGTGGTGAGGTTTAGATCCCTAGAGCGTGTGGCTCGAGGGGGATAAGGTTTTCTTTACGTGGAGCATGTCCATCAATTCTGGGTTGGACATGACCTTGTATGTCAGGCAGACATCACCTCTGAGTAGGTGTTATGCAACCGAGTACAGCTAGAGTTTCTTCAGTCGAGCTGCATAAGGCATCTGTTTGAGGCCAGTGATCCTCTTGGCAAGGTACTTCTGTGGTCTTTCCAACTGTTGCAGGTGTCTTGTAAGGTACATCCCAAATGGGGCGTTGTACTCTATGATGGGTGTGATGAATGATGAGTAGGGGCACAATGACCTCTTTTGATCTGGATGAGAACCCTTTTGTGATTAGGTGGGCCATGTAGAAGGATTTTCTAACCACTTTGGCAATGTGATTATCAAAGGTGAGATTACTATCTACTTGGGTCCCCAGATCCCTTATTACATCTTCCGTATTTAGTTCAAAGTACTTTTTCAAAATCTTTATAAAAATCTTTAAAAACTTTAGTCAGATGTCTTGTATTTATGACATCTGACTAAAGTTTTTAAAGATTTACTAAACGTAAGAGGTGGTAGCTCTCATAAAGGCTTTTCAACTCTCTGAATCATCTGTGGTCCCCAAGACCTCTCCAAGTAGTTACAGACAATACCAAAGAATTATATCTTATCCCCTGCGCAGACTAGCCATGTTAGCATGGGATATAGCTTTACAACATAGTCTCACTCTTCTGGCATCTTACATTCCTTTAGAACAAAATCATGTGGCATACATGGAGGACAAAGGCAGATCCTAATGAATGGAAACTAGATCAGGAGGTCTTTCAAGATTTGATCTGTCTGCGGGGAATTCCTCAGGTAAATGATCAACTGACAAAATTCTGTTCCAGGACTCCGTTCAAGTAGGCTTGGAAGACAAATGTCTTTTCTTTTCTTTTCCTTGGGTAGGCATGTTCCTGTATGTTTTTTCCACTCTTTCCACTAATATCCTGGGTATTTCTGAAGACTCAGAAGGAATCCCTTGAGTTCAT
Organism: Protopterus annectens; assembly: GCF_019279795.1. Taxonomy (NCBI): domain Eukaryota; kingdom Metazoa; phylum Chordata; order Ceratodontiformes; family Protopteridae; genus Protopterus; species Protopterus annectens. The sequence continues at coordinate 600,761,916 of NC_056741.1, read as the reverse complement.
TATTGAGATGGCCTTCTGGCCTTTGCAATAGTGGTTCTCCCCCCTTTTTTTTGGGAAATGGCCTGCGCAGTGGTGCCGTGGGAGCATTGTCGCCTCACAGCAAGAGGTTCTCCAGTTCGATTCTCGGCTGGGGTGCCTTCTGTGTGGAGTCTGCATGTCCTCCCTGTGTTCGTGTGGGTTTCCTCCGGGTGCTCCAGTTTCCTCCCACGTTACAAAGACATATATCTGGAGTCTTTCTCCCCAGGCCTCCGCTGAAAATTGGCTTCGTTCTAAGTCTGACTTTCCCGGTTAACAAATGTTAAATAAATAAAATAATAAAGAAACCATTGCCACAAGCTTCCTCACAGACTGGATTTACTCACACTAGAACATGTTTTTTGATACATCTTGACCACAGACAATTACAGATGACTGCCTGGATGATAAGGTCTTAAATACATTCTTGGTATCTATTTACTGAGGACGTAGCAGGTACTGATAGAGGGAAGAAATTTTGTGATAAGAAAGTCTTATATAAACAGTGGAAACGGGTTTCTAGTTGCTATTGGATATGTCATATTCGCGGCTATGGTTTTACGGTTCGTGATGTGGAATCTATTGTGTGGATGGTGTCTGGTTTAATGTGTGGATTTAGGTGGAATTTAAGGTAAGTGAATATTTTGTTAGGGTTTGGGTAGGTATTTGAGTGTATCTGAATGTGTTTGGAAGTTGTATGTGTGGGTTATGGTAGGCAGGTAAAAGTATGAGTGTTTAAGTGTTGAATGTGGTGGTGTTTGTATATATGTGATGTATGTGTGTGAGGGGAATGTAGAATGTCTGGTTGTGAGTTCGCTGTCTTTTTCTGATTGGTGTGATCTGGGAGTTGGTATATATATAATTAGTGGGGGGCGAAGGAGGACTTACCCCCCTGCTTATTTGTAGTGTAGGTTTGTTAATTTGTATTAATATGTTTGTGTGTGTTTTGTTTGTTTTTTGTATTGTGGATAGTGTGGTGTATGGTGTGTTTAACTTCATAATTTTTACTTTCGCAGTTTTGTGGTTTTGGTATTTTGCAGATTTGACTTTATAGTCTCGATAGACTGAAATTCAGTGTTTCAGTATTTTCGAGATTATAAAGTAAATCCATATATATATATATATGTGTGTGTGTGTGTGTGTGTGTATGTGTATGTGTATATATGCATATATATATATATCAATATATAAAACAGTGTACACACCCCTGCTAAAATGCTAGGTTTTTGTGATATCAAAAAATGAGGCCACAATAAATAATTTCAAAACTGTTCCCACCTTTGATCCGTAACCCAGCCGTGAGGAGGAATGAAAGAAGAATTGAAAAAGCTAAGACTGTTCTCTGTTGCATACCGCTTTCTCAGAGGCGATCTCTGTCTAATGTACAGAGCCATGTCCAACCCAGAATTGTTGAACATGCTCCATCTTAGCAAAACCAAATCTACTCGTGCTACACGCTCTAGGGATATAAACCTCAACACAACAATGAATAGAACATGCTGGAGGGATAGATTCCCTTCACAGAGACTTCCCTTACTATGGAACAGGGTCCCGATCTACATAAGACAGAGCCCCTCACTATCAATCTTCAAGAGGAACCTTGATGAGTGGATGGGTAACAGAAAGTTCACACCGGGGATTACACCAACAGCACTACTAGATTGGGGCCAAGGGTACTAGCTGCTAGTACAAGGGTCTAGGGAACTACTAAAGGGGCGGTGAATACCACACAACGTGGCTGGGCTAATATATGCCTTCGGGGCAGATAGCCCAGTACCAACCTAAGAACCTAAGACAACAGAGATAACAAGTTATAGTAAGTACATAACTAATGGATATACCAACTCTGACATTGCACTACAGTGGATAAAAGATGATTTTCCTGATCCCCACTGTATCGCGATCTCCATAAGTTTCGCACACGCACCTGTTCTGTGCACAAAACTCCTATACACATCCAACATAAACACTTACCCCCCTAGTCACTTATCTGCCACTTTAACTACCACTATTTCTTTCAAGCCTATAAATCTAAACTCAAGAATAAAAACTTCCTTACCCGTTTCTTACAAACTTTTACCATAAAAGCTCAAAAATCATCTTCCAGTGTTAAATGTTACCTTTGCCATGTTTATTTAGTACATTGCATAACTTCTTAAAGTGATGCTGCTAGATTTGCACTCTATAGCATTAGGAGTTAAAAGTATTCCACGTTACAACACTCAATGTTTTCATGTTTCAGTGTTTTGGGAATTAGATGTTATGGTCTCGAAGTTTTTCAGACTCGACGTGGTAATTCGAGTTTATGAAGTATTCATATATATATATATATATATATATATATATATATATATATATATATATATGTACATATTTTATATATTTATATATATATTATGTATTTTGTTTCATATTCTTGCTAGTTACTACTGCTAATTCCTCTGGGAATTCTAACTTACTGTTGTGTTTGCATGCTTAATACTATTAAGCAGCGATAGTGCTTTTCTATGGCTTGCACTGAGAAACTGAAATTCACTTGTATCAGCTGAATACTAGGCCTTTTGTTTCTGTTGTTTATCTGCTTCATTTTGAAGATCTAACAGGAAAATATTGCATTTCCATTTTTTTCTCCATTTGTATGGTATTTACTTTTGATTTAACACTGATATAACTGTTTTTATCATTAAATCGTAATTTTACTGAAAATTATTTTATTTGCATTTTTTGTGGATATTTGTTTTTCATTCTAACAAGGAAATTTCTAATTAAGTGCTTATTTTATGCTGTTTATAATGTTTCTGTCTGAGTTAAGGGCACATATTTGATTATTTTTTTTTTTGGTCACGATCTGGACAAGTTAATTTGACTCGGTACTGTGATTCTCGGCGTGGCTTGGGGAGTGCCTTCTGTGTGGAGTCTGCATGTCCTCCCCGTGGTTGGGTAGCGTTCGAAAGACATACGTGCGTAAATGGGCATGCCTTCATTGAAGGTTGGGTGTCGAGCTGGCACCTCGGCATTTCGTAAAAAATCTACTGCCAATCATTAGCAGACCGGAGTTCCGCTGTGGCGACCCCTTACCGGGAAAAAGCTGAAAGACAAGCAACAACAACTGTGACTGTGTGCTGTGTATTACACTGTGCAGTTTGTAGAACAAAGCCTTTTCCCTATTTGTTGTGTGGGGAGTTGATTATATTTTCTGTTATTGCTGTCCTTCATCAGCTCTTGATGGTGTCGGTAAATTATTCTGGCTGGTGTCCACCCCCCCCCCCCCAGCTTGATAGCTCCTGATACTGCTGCCTGTCCATTAAACAGTGTTGCATCTAAAAAGAAAAACTCAACAAAAACATGTCTCAGCCTACGGTTTGTGAATCTGTTGATGTTCATCGTGTTTCACTGTTGCAGTCGTTACACTTGGGTTATCCTACTGGCAGACGACCCACAGTCTTCCCGAGTTCCAAAGTCTTGGTCCGGCGTCAGTTGCTGTCACCTCTTCCCTGACGTCAGTGTGGCAGGGGTATAAAAGTTGCAACCAACGCCATTTTCTTCAGTCTTTCTTGCCGCGTGGTGCCCGAAGCAAAAGCAGTTCGCAAGTGCCGGTCGGCAGACTCCTGAGATTTTCAAAGTTGAATTTCAGAACCGAAGTCTTCAGTAAAGTGAAGTACCCCGTAGGGGAAACTTTTTCTTGCTCCAAACTGATGTCAGTAAAAGTTAATAATTGTATTTCTTGTTGGAAGCAAATACCTCATAAGGACTTCTTACTGCATTCCTTGCCTAGGCCCTGATCACGACGTTATTAGTTGTCAGTTTTGTGCTAGATTCAATAAACGCACTATTAAACGTCCGTTTGATTTTGCTTTACATTATTTTGGATGAAGATTTAATTATATAATGCCGTCGGAACAGCTGACGACTGGAATGTATAAAAAAACGCAAAGACAAAGAAAAAGACAGGCATCTGAGGTCCAAAACCGATGACGAATCCTCTCCTAGGCCAGTTGCCAGTTCCCCGGTTCTCAGTGAGGTGCTTTCGCAGCCCCTGACACCCGCTACCTCAAGAGCCACAGGCCATAACCGACAACCACGTGGAGGCCCCGAGGCCTGTGGAAACTCAAGGTATTGGGCCTATGGAAACTATCCCCTCAGATGGGTTCGCAGCCGCTGAGCAGGCACCAGCTTCTGAGGGTGTCTTCAGACCTTCACAGCTTACAGTTAAGGCTACTACAGCAGCAAAGGCAAAGTCAAAAACACCATTAAAGACAAGGAAACAAGTGCAGTATTCTCCAGAACAGTCATCCATGCCAAAGAAACAAATGCTAAAAATGGCCGAAGACCTTATTACTTTAATCAGGGGCTCCCATCCCCCTCCTAACAAAAGGCCTAGGCAAGGCACTGATTATGATTCCTCTGATCAGGTTTCCATTTCCTCTGATTCTTCTTCTGATCAGGGCTATTCTCTCCCTCCCTATGAGGACTCTGATGCTGAAGAGTGCATTCCTTCAGCCTCGCTGCCTGAGGATTATTCTTTTGGGGAAACCTTGCACACCATGAGGGAGCATTTCCATTGGGAGAGCCAGGATTACTCAGAATCCAAGAAAAGGCTCAGAGATTTCCTTTTATTGCCTCAGCACAGGCCCCTGGCTATTCCCCCTGTGCTTGATATTGTAGATGATTTTTTTTCTGAATCCAGTCTGTCTCCAGATTCTTTACCCCCTGCACCAGTAAAGCCTGACAGGTACTACAGGGTCCCTGGCTCTCATAAATTTCTTTACAAAAACCCCGCTGCAGACCCAGAAACAGTTTCTCAGGGTCCTAAAGGGGTTAAAGCTTCCACTTCCAAAAATCCTGTCCCCTCAGATAGGGATTCAAGAGCTCTGGACAGATGGGGGAAAAAAGTTTACACTTCTGCTACTTTAGCTGTAAGAGCTTTAAACTGTCAGTTTCACATACTTAAGTATCAACATTATCTCATGTCATTGTTAAAGCAGAAAATGGTTACAAATATAGAAAGTCCTGACAGTAAAGAAATGCAGGATTTATTGCATGCAGTTGAACAAGTGGGAAAGCATACTCTGCAGTGTGGTTTTGATTCATTAGAGGCTTCTTGTAGAGCCACAGTTACAGGCTCAGTTATTTGAAGACATGCTTGGTTGAAAGAACAAAGTTTACCTGATCATGTTAAAGTAAAATTATTGGATGCTCCACTACAGCATGATACTTTGTTTGGTGTTAAGGCAGAAGAGGTGTTAAAGAAAATGGAGATAAAGCAAAGTCAATGCAAATGCTGAAAGATTTCTTATAGGTTCAACCACCTAGATTTAGCAGAAACTGGCCTTCAAAAAATTGGTCCTTTCCAGTGTCAGACAGGCCACAAAGAGGCAGATACAGATGCCCAAGAGGCAGATCTCTGCCCAAGGCTCCTACAGACCTAAACAATGGGGTGCTTCAGCCCCCAAAGGAGGAGAAGACAAATCACAACCTTTATAGGAAACAGTCACAATGATTTCCCTCTGCAAATGCCAAGCTCTTACCAGTTGACAGCACCCCTAGGGGAAAGCTAGCACTTTTCTCAAAGAATTGGCACATGATCACCCAAGACCAATGGTTGCTGAAAATAGTTTCTCAGGGGTACAGGTTCCACTTCCACACGCTTCCAAAACTAAAAGGTATACCAAACCTGCCACAAAACCAATGGGCAGAGGCACAAAAACAGATTGCTGCTCTTATGGATATGGGAGCTATTCAAAAAGTTCCTCACGAAGAACAGGGACAAGGATTTTACTCAAGACTTTTCTTAGTACCCAGAAAAGACAAAGTCTGGAGACCAATACTGGACCTGTCAATCCTAAATACTTTCCTGGATGTTCCAAAACTCAAAATGTTAACACTACAACAACTTCTGCCCATGCTGGGCAAGGAGGCTTGGCTGGTTACTTTGGATCTCAAGGAGGCATACCTGCACGTCCCAATCAGACAATCGTGCAGAAGATACCTCAGATTTATAGCAGGCTCAATGCATTACCAATTCTCTGCACTGCCCTTTGGCTTATCTACTGCGCCCAGGGTCTTCACAAAATGCCTGGCACCAGTAATTGCATTTTGCAGACAAAAAGGAATTCAAATATATGCCTACTTGGATGACTGCCTTATTCAAGCAGAGAGCAAGAACATTCTTCTAAAGCACCTGGCGTTTGTAAAAAGATTGCTAATTTGCCTAGGGTACACAGTAAACAAAAATAAATCAAAACTAGTGCACTCTCAAGAGATAATATTCCTGGGTGCAAGCTTAAATACAACTGCCCAGAGAGCTTATCTCACACCAGACAAACAAAGGCAACTGACTAATTACTTTCAAATGATGGCTACAAAGACCCAGCTCCCTGCAAGAAAAATTCTGCAGGCCCTGGGTTTAATGGCATCCTGCATTCTACTAATTCCATATGCAAAACTGCATATGAGGAAAATACAATGGTATCTAAAATGTGTTTGGACTTAGCATTGTCACAGCCTAGAGACAATCATAACCTTGATCCATTGCCTACAACAGGAGTTTCGATGGTGGTACCAGGCCTGTCACTACAAGGGACAGCCTTTCACCTTACCTACCGCCAGGCAGACAATAACAAAGGATGCATTGGATTATGCCTGGGGAGCACATATGGCAGGAAAAGGTATTCAGGGCATGTGGCCCAAGGAATAAATGCATCTTCACATCAATCAAAAAGAGATGCTAGCTGTACAGAATGCCCTGACAGCCTTTAAGGACCTAATACATCCAGGACAACTGTTAATAAAGACGGACAATACCAAAGTTATGTGGTACATAAACAAGCAAGGGGGCACACGTTCCTACCCCCTATGCAGACAAGCCACGACTTTGTGGAACACAGCACTGACCTACCAGGTACATCTGCAAGCACAGTTCCTGCCAGGAACAAAAAATACACTGGCAGACAAACTAAGCAGAAATCTCATGGATCCTCACGAATGGAAGCTAAATCCACAAGGGTTCAACATGATAACAAGGGAAAGGGGACGCCCAGACATAGATCTTTTTGCCTGCCCTCACAATTGCCAAATACAGAAATTTTGCTCAAGGACTGATCACTCTCAAGCATGGAAAGTGGATGCTCTATCAGTCAGCTGGAAAAAACTGACCGTCTTTGCCTTCCCTCCGATGCCTCTTCTCACCAAGGTGCTTCTAAAAGTAAGATGAGAGGCCAAAAATGATCCTGATTGCACCAGACTGGCCACGCCAACACTGGTACCCAATCCTAACGACTTTGTCCCAAGGCCCACCTTGGCCTCTACCTCAAATCCCTCATCTTCTGACACAGCAAAACAGTCAGATTCTGCACAGTCAACTCAGAACCTTAAACCTGGCAGCATGGCAGATAATGTAGCCACTCAGACTGCATCTCTCTCTAAAGCTGTTATGGATGTAATTTTGGAAGCCAAGAGGCCCAGCACTAGGAAATCTTATGCAGAAAAATGGATGCAATTCTGTGCTTGGAACCAGGCACAAGGGCTCGACCCACTGGTCCCTAATATAACTCAGATTTTGCAATACTTGACTGAGATGTTGGACAAAGGCCTATCTTTTTCATCTATTAAAATCCATGCCTCTGCCATTTCAGCTCATTACAGTGCGGATCCTCCTATTTTTTCACATCCTCTACTGCAACAGTACCTCAGAGGGGCAAAGAATATAAGACCCCCTAGGAGAGCACCAGTACCTACTTGGGACCTCAATTTTGTTTTAGAAAAACTAACACTGCCTCCATTTGAACCAGCCAGCACAGCTGACCTTAAATTCTTGTCATGGAAAACTGCTCTGCTCCTAGCAATAATTTCAGCGAGAAGAGTCTCAGAGTTACAGGCACTGATGGCTGTGGAACCTTTCCTCAGTTTTCATCAAGACAGGGTTTCTCTGAGAACAAACCCAACATTCATGCCAAAAGTGGTCTCCAGTGTGGCCTTAAACCAAACCGTTCATTTGCCTACTTTCTACCCAAATCCCGAGAATAAAGGGGAAAGACTTCTGCACGCTTTGGATATACACAGGCAGCAACGATTTTACTTGGACAAAACAAAAGCTTTCAGAAAAAACGAGCAACTGTTTGTAGCATATGCTGCAGGATCACAAGGAAAGCCTATTACAAAGCAGACAGTCTCCAAATGGATAGGACACTGCATCCGCTTCTGTTATGCACAACATGGCAAATCTGTGCCTGAGGGCATTAGGCCTCATTCTACCAGAGCAGCAGCCACTTCAGCAGCTTTCCTCAGAGGAGTACCAACCAAACACATATTAGAAGCTGCAACCTGGAGCTCAGTGCACACTTTTACCAAGCACTACCACCTACCTCTCTACTCTAAATCCAGAGCAGGCTTTGCCACCGCAGTTCTGCAGGGCTTGTTAGCTTTGTCAAATCCAATCTAGACCCAGCCACCCAACCTCAGCTTTGGGATTCTACCCAAGTGTAATGACTGTAACAGTGAAACACGATGAACATAGTACAGTTGTGTACCTACCATAAATGTAGATGTTCGAGTGTATTCACTGTTGCAGTCCAGGTTACCCACCCACCATCCCCCTCTTTGCTGGGACTATTTCTGTACTTCTCATCTCTATACTACCTATGTGGTGTATTTGCTTGTAGATGAAGGAAATGTGTATAGTAATATATGCATGGTTGTTTGGCATATTTTTATCTTTTCAGCCTTCCTATCTGGGGCACCTGATTCTGGGGCAAGAAAAACTGAAGAAAATGGCATTGGTTGCAACTTTTATACCCCTGGCACACTGACGTCAGGGAAGAGGCGACAGCAACCGACGCCGGACCAAGACTTGGGAACTCGGGCCGACTGAGGGTCACCTGCCAGCAGGATAACCCAAGTGTAATGACTACAACAGTGAATACACTCTAACATCTACATTTATGGTAGGTACACAGCTGTACTTTGCCTTAAACCAGTCGGCAGACCACGTCCCTTTTTCCCCATCATCCTTTGGTGTGTGCCTACAGCCGTCTATGGTACCAGGGGTCAAACACATCATTCTTGGCTATTCCAGTACCTAGTTCAGGTACAAGAGAACTAAACCCTTTAAGTGCAGGAGATTGACAGAGTTTGTCATCCTGTTGAGGATGAGATTCCAAATGTTTTGGCTGTTCCTCCTCTGTTACAGGCCTTAGAAGAACCCTATGAAACGGCATGTAAGATTCCTGTGGCTAGTGTACCAGTTCCTGAAAAGGCTTTTAGGAAATGCAGGGTATATATACTTTGATCTTGCAGCTCTCTTTATTCTGTTGTCAGCCTACCCTGCTCTGGTTTCTCTAGCTGCCAACTGTAACAAAATAGCCTTGGCTTCTTCTAACCCTGCAGTGATGGATAAAATTGGCAAGTGATTAGAATCTCAGGGAAAGTAGTTGGCCTAGTCTAGTAATTTAGTCTTCAGAATTTTAAATTATCAGGCCTTTATGTGGAAATTTATTTTGCAATGTGCTTAAAGTTGATGATTTTGCTGTATCTTTGCCTGTTGAACTGAAGTGTTACATGAATGAGTTTTATTTCTAATGTGACTTTGGTTTCAAAACATGCTTTGAGATTTATGTTAGAAGGTGTGAGCACTACTTCTAGAAATGCAGCTGCGTCTGTTATATTGAGAAGGTATACTGGGTTACATAACTGGAATTTTTCTGAGGATGTAAAAATTAGATATTAAATGCTTCTTTAAGTTCTGGATTTGATTTTGTTGCTGCTGCTGTCCAGGTTCTCAAACAATAGGATGATGGAGGTAACTTGATACATGGGGTATCTAGAATGTTTCATATTCCCAATTCCTTTCCTAACAAGGCATCCAACTTCAAATGGCAAAACAAAGAAAAATCCTAGCTTAACAAGAGTGAGGGTGCCAAGAGGAAATGGCAGGAAGATAATACTTCCGAATCAAATAAAAGGGGTTCCTTTCCCAAAAAAAAAAAAAAAAAATTTCCCCTGCTAAAGAATGACTATACTGAAACTCGGGGCATCTCATGTCTTCCTCCTGTCCCTCCTCCCCCTTTCCCTTCCCCCAGACTTTTGTTCAACCCAGCAGCCTGGCCACAAATAGTCTCAGACAAGTGGGTGCTGAGAATAATTCATTGAGGATACTCTTTGCAGTGGACAGAAAATCCTTCTCCCTTCAGGGAAATACTCTACACCCGCCAGACTAGAAACATATCTTCTGTCTAGCAATCCTTCACAAGTTGCAAACGGGGATTATAGAACTAGTTCCTGCACCATTAAAAAGGAAAAGGCATTTACACCAGAATCGTTTTGGCACCCAAAAAAAGGAGCTATCTTGGAGACCAGAGTTAAGTTTGTTGTTCTTCAATAGCTTTCTGAAAGGATTCAAGTTCAAAATGCTTAACTTGCAGATGGTCCTACCTGTTCATCCAGACCATGCTACATGTTGACTTTACATCTGAAGGATGGTTATCACATTCCTTCAGGTTAGTCGTACAAAAGTCTTGTTTCACACCCTCACAAAAAATTGTCTTATGTGTATGATGGCACAGAAAAATATGGCCTTTATAACAGAAGACAAAGTCCTGACTCTTCAGAATATTTTCAGGGATTTCTCTTTCCAAGAAGCATTCTAGAGGCAACAGCCTGGTCCTGTGCTCATACCTTTACAGAGCATCAAAAACTGGGTTGTTTCAGGCTTTGTGAGGACCATTCTCCAGAGGATCCTGGGATCTACTCATATGCCACTGATAAGGTTTGAATGGTTCATAGGTTGATACTAGGCTATCTGCCCTAGGGCATTTATAAGCCTAGCCAGAGTGTGTTTGGCTTTCGCCACCCTTTTAGATTAGTTGACTGTGCCTCTGTATGGTAGGTCACAGAAGATGGCCCTTTTAAGGTTAGTTTACTGTGCCTCTGTATAGTAGGGACACAGAAGAGATCCCAGGGGTAAACCTACGATCTCCCATCCACTCTTCAAGATTTCTCTTGAAGACGGTCATTGAGGGGCTCTGCCTAACATGGATTGGGATTTTGTTCCAGAGTGAGGGGAGCCTCTGGGATATGAATCTGTCCCTCCAGAATGTCCTATTTATTTCTGTGCTGAGGTTTAAGTCCCTGGAGCGTGTAGCTCTAAGGGATTTGGATTTCCTGAGGTGGAGCATGTCCATTAATTCTGGTTTGGACATGGCTTTATACGTCAGGCACAGATTGCCTCTGAGTAGGTGGTAAGCAACTGAGTAGAGCTGGAGTTTCTTTAGCCTAACTGCGTAGGGCATCTGTTTGAGTCCCTTGATTCTCTTGGTGAGGTACTTTTGGGGTCTTTCCAGTTGCTGCAGGTGTCGGGTAAGGTACATCCCAAATGGGGCATTGTATTCAATTATGGGCCTGATGAGTAGAAGGGCACAATGACCTCTCTTGATCTAGATGTGAACCCTTTCGTGATAAGGTGGGCTATATAGAAGGTATTTCTAACCACTTTGGCAACGTGATTGTCAAAGGAGAGATTGCTATCTACTTGGGTCCCCAAATCCCTAATTACTTCTTCATAGGTGGTCTATGTGGTAATTTGTGGGCGCTTTGTTTTTCCCAAAGGGGATGACTATGCACTTTTTGGCATTTAGCTTTAGGCCATGGCTCTGGCACCAGTTATCCGTCTCTGTGAGACCCTTTTGGAGGATGCTTGTGTCAGTCGGCGAGTCGATTATGGCACCCAGTTTGCAGTCATCTGCGAACTTGGTCAGCCATAGTCCTCCCGTGTTAGCTTGTACCTCAGAGAAATATATACCAAACAAGAGAGGTCCTAGGACTGAGCCTTGTGGGATGCCACTTGTAACTGGTTTAGAGTCTGACATGGCACCTGCAATTCTGACCATGTGGGTTCTATCCCTGAGCCAGTTTGCAACCCATCTTGTGACATAGGGGTTGATATTTAAGCTGGTGAGCTTATTTATGATGCCCGAGTGGGGTATTGTGTCGAAGGCTTTTGCGAGGTCCAAGTAGGCTGTGTGGACTACCTTCCCTTCATCTTTGGCCTTGGTGACTGTTTCAAAGAAGTCGACCAGGTTCAAGAGGCAAGATCTGCCCTTAACAAAGCCAAATTGGGTAGGATCCAGTGTTTGGAAGTTCCCAATGTCTTTGCTTATGAGTTCCATGATGATACGCTCCATAGCTTTGCAGACCAGGCTAGTCAGGCTTATAGGGCAATAGTTTCTGGGGTCCGTTGTGGCACCACCTTTGTGGAGTGGGACCACTGTTGCTGTACGCCATTCCTTGGGTACATATCCTGTAGTAAGGCTGAGACTGAACAGTGACTTTATGTGAGGGTTCAGTTCAGTGAACATAGTACAGTTGCATAAGTCCCACTTACCCGTAACAGTAGATGTTTGAATTTCACACTGTTTCAGTTTGATGGTATACAACCTTAGAATAAATGTAAAACAGTGGACCCAAGAAAGCTTTTAAGTTTAGTGCTTTTGTCCTGTTTATTACAGAACTTCTTCAGAACACACTGTCTTATGCCGAAAATACATAATCTGACTGCATATAGTTTTGCCATAGTAGGTGTGATAAACCTTCTTTTCTGGCGGCTAAGATTTATTCCATTGGAGCAATTGCTATATTAATAACCTTCTTCAGTAGTGCAGCATTAGATTATATTCATGCAGAATCGTCTTGATCTTCCAGCAGCATCATATAAAACTATTGTAAGCTGTCTGTAATGCCTAGGTCCATGTCTTTCACTGGGTTCACTGTTGTCAGAAAAAATGCTCCCAAGGAATGTCCAGCCAAAAGGATTTGTTTTTAGATTTTATGCTACTGTTATGGAAGATGAATCTCCCTTCAGGTAGTATGAACGTTTTGTTCTTACCATAATGCGAAACTTGTTAAGAGAGGGTCCATCCTCTGTAGCAGCAGAACTGTAGTTGGCAGGCATTAGGACTTGTTACTGGCTATCAAGCACCTTCACCCTGTTTCATAATGCAGATCAGTGCCAAGACCCTTCGTATCATCACTGTCCTGCTCAGTGTTCGGGGGGGGGGGGGAGAATATATATATATATATATATATATATATATATATAGATGTATATATATAGATATAAAACTATATATATATCTATATATATATATATATATATATATATATATATGTATGAGTCCACTTCTTAATTTTGAGAGATTACAATCCCGAGATTCATAATATCGAACCCAGAATCTCCAGAGTGTGAAATTCGAAATTAAGAAATTAAAAAAAAAAGAAATATATGACAACTGGTAAAACAATGTTTTTGCAGGGGGGAGGCCACCTGCACCTATCACACCCCCTGCAACCTAAATATACTTACTCTGAGATCGCTGTACAGTGAAGAGAATGGTAATATATATCACTATACAGTGCGGAACGTGAACATTACCGTTCTCTTCAATTTACAACGATCTCGGAGTTAGTATATTTAAGTTGCAGGTGGTGTGGGGGGGCAGGGGGGCTTGCTCCTCTGCAAAAACATGTTTTTTAATATATATATATATATATATATATATATATATATATTATATATATATATATATATATATATATATATATTTTTTTTTACTTCATTTCTTAGTTTCGAGATTTTATAATCTCGAGATTCTGGCCTCGATTTTATGAATCTCGAGATTATGACATTTCGAAGTTAAGAAGTGGACCGATATATATTATGAGGGGGAACTTCGTATTAAAAAAATGTATGAGAAAAACGACACTGAGGCAAAACTGTTGTTAAGCAACAACTGTGCTGTTGTTGTGTTGTGTTAGTTCTGACAACATTGCCGAAAGAAAGCGCTATATATTTTTTAATTTTTTCATTATTAACAGTTTGGTTTGTTTTACACACACACACACATATATATATATATATATATATATATATATATATACATATATATACATATACATATATATATATATATATATATATGTGTGTGTGTGTGTGTATATATATATATATATATATATATATATATATATATATATATATATATATATATACATATATATATATATATATACACACACACACACACACATATATATATATATATATATATATATATATATATATATATATATATATATATATATATATACACACACACATATATATATATATATATATATATACATATATATATATATACATATATACATACGTATACATATACATATATATATATATATATATATATATATATATATATATATATAAACTTAAAACTTCCATGCACCAATAAACAAAGCAAGCTGTACAAATGATAAGCTTTTGTTCTTTAATGTAGTGTTAAGAACTTCTTCAGATTAATTACAGAAATGAAATCCCAGCTTAATATAATCATCCAGAAGTCATAAAACATAAGACAAACCCCTATAAGTAGTAATCCTTAACTGTAGCCTGTCAGAACGCTCCCCAGTAATTAAACAGTGTTACATACATTTGTAATGTCATATAATAGATCGTGACGTGCAAGTGTAACATGAGCCTCTGTGTAGGATGATTACCATCTCAAGCATTCCACTTGTGTAAGGGAAGTTTACACTTCTTTTGAATTTTATTTCCGTTTATTTTTTCCTTATTTAACAGCTGCTTCTACACACAGGCTCATGTTACACTTGCATGTCACGATCTGTTGTATGATATTACAAATGTGTGTAACACTGTTTAAATACTGGGGATCGTTCTGACTGGCTACAGTTAAGGATTACTACTTATAGGGGTTTGTCTTATGTTTTATGACTTCTGGATGATTATATTAAGCTGGGATTTCATTTCTGTAATTAATCTGAAGAAGTTCTTAACACTACATTAAAGAACAAAAGCTTATGTGTACAGCTTGCTTTGTTTATTGGTGCATGGAAGTTTTAAGTTTATAAGTTAATTTTTCTTCTAAGTGACTTAGTGCAACTAATTTGTTCAGTTCTTAAGTTTTATAATATATGTATATATATATATATATATATATATATATATGTGTGTGTGTGTATGCTGGCTTCCTTTTGTGAATTTGAAGTAATTTGAGTAAAACTCTTTATGGGTTACTTACTTAATATTCCTTTCCATTTCATTTTAACTTTTGAAGCCTTTGTGGTTTATTAGTTAACCTTCCTTTCCTTCATGGCTTACTTTTGTAGGATTTTTCAACTTCTTTATTAGTAGTGCACAAGATCTAGCAGTCTGGCAGTTGGTGGAGAAGATTAAAACCCTGAGCTGTTAAAGAGATGCGTCTGGTATTCCAGGCTTGATTTTGTCTCCCTTCATTTGTTAAGAGTGACTGTAGGCAAGTCTGTTGATCAGCAAGTGCTCCTGAGCTGAATCTGACAAAAGTTCACGTGTCGGTGCTATTTCTTGGTTAGCAAATAAAAGTAAAGTTTCCAATCAAAACACATTTTTTTTCCTTTTGGTCCTCGGCTGCCCCTTATTCTAGTAAAATGTATTGGCTGTTCCATGAAAGTGCCTTTTATAGGAAGTTCTGTCCCTTAAAGTCTCTGTAAATGTGTGCATGGTCTTGGAGATCAGTGCAATGTGTATAAGTGTCCTATTTGCAGAGATTTTTAGGAGTCTATCCTAAAATATAGAAAGAAACATTTGAAAGTCCACCTGATAAAACAGTAGTCCCTTTAAACAAAGACTGCTTGGGTGTTTACCTTCTCTTTAGCTGTTTCTCCAAGACAGCTGCTTACATTTCATATCATGTCTATTATCACATACTAAAAATTGAAAATCACTTAAACTTCCAAATCTAAAACTTCTAGCCAGGTCTCTCCTAATATTTCACAAGCTATGGATGATCTGGTACACATTCTGGAACACTGAAACAGGATACTAAACAATTTGCTTGAGACACTAGAACTAAAAGCTAACTCATTTTAAACCACTTTTGCAATAGGCTTGAGTGCTGGGACTTCAGCTGCAGAAGGCCTTATGGCCAGCCCAAATTCCAGAGCTTAGTGCCCTTCCCTCTTAATTTGTGGCAGACGTCTATCCTTCAGAGCTGTCTGCCAATGCCACTTTAGATTTTTTTTGCCACAGTTTGCACTGTATACATTAGTTGTGTTGTATTCATTGTCCTGCTTGGTTCAGTCTGCTCCAGAGCTTAGAGGATGATGATATTGTTAATTTTGTACTAGTTGGATATTTTTTTCTTGGCAGTCTTGTACTCTCTTTAGTATGATGTCTGACTATGCATTTGAAGATCTTGGGACTGAAAAAGGAAGATATTCTTTTGGTAGGCAGGTTCCCTGGTCCAATACATATTGTGAAGGACTTTAGAATCTGTTCGGGATTTACCTTTAAAACCCAGAGAAATTGGCTGTGTTCCCTACAAAGCTTCTTGGATGAGAAGGAAAGTTGAGGCCTACACCCGGTCCACTGTGACGTCCTTGAGTTTTTCCTTGGCCGAAAAGCCCTTCCCAGAAGTAAGTGATTTAAGCAGAAGGCATAAAGGGACGTGGGTTATATGATTCCAGTGTCCTCCCTTGGTTTGAGGATGTATACTGCGGTGAGGCTGTTTTGTATCCTCAGAATTTCTGAGATCTCCACTGAAGCCCCTTTGGAGGCTCACACACTAAAGGAAAGAGACATGTCCAACCAAGCTGGCAACTGCAGAGTGGCATCATAGGGGACATTACACTGGAGATGTCTTTTATAATTTCATGAGAGGAGGATGGACAACTCACTATCCTGGCAAAAGAGGACAGGAGGTGGAAGTCTGACAACCATGGTCAAAGAGTTTATTCCTCCAAGGCAGATGTTCCAACTAAAGGGAATCAAAAGGTGATGCAGTTCATCTGTCCCAAGCTCCCTGCATATATCTAATGTACAGACATTTGTAGGGTCCTTGCCTGCTGTCATTTCCCACGCTGTTCCCAAACAGTAGATCTGTTTGACTCGAGGTTTTCTCCAGGCTTTACTTAACCTGCAGCCAAGCTGTGATCTGCCTGTAACTGGAGCCCTCTGCTGTGGATGTAGAGAAAGACTTCTCTGAGGGTTAGAAGGAATTGGATGATTATTCTGAAATGTTCTTCCCCAGTAGAATATGACACATGACATAATTTCCTTTGCCTCACCCATAGAGGAAATATTATATTTGGTGATGAATGAAATAGTACTTAATTTGGGGAACTAAGTGGGCATAAGATTTCCCAAAAAAGGAACTTGGATTCGTTTGGTCTGGACTCCCCTAAACCTGTGGTGATCCCTTCTATTTCAAGGGCTCTGGGAGATGCTTTTTCTGGCAACTTGTAAAGAACCAGTTGGCTCTTTTTGCCCTAAGAAACTAGACAGGTTCTGTAGAGTCCGGGTGTCCCTTACATTTTTCTGTAGGAATGCTGTGTCTGATCTGACAGAGGCATGTGTAGCTCTTGAGCAGTGATCCTTATTTTTTTCTTCCCCCAATACTTTCCTAAATGACAGTGTAAGCAGTGCTAGAGGGATTTTGAAAGAAGGTATGTGCAGCTGTCACTGGCCATCATTGACCAAGTATCAAATTAGACTCTCCTGGATCAAGTCAGTAGGAAGATTGGGGAGTTGTCTGATGGGAACCTGAGGGCAAAATTACTAGAACTCACAAAGCTGTGACTGAGGGCAAAAATTATTAGAGCTTATCCAAACTACTAGTTAGGTTGCAAAACACACTATTTACTGACAACTGTGCCATGAACAACATATTTCCTTTCCCCAAAGTGTATTTTCCTCCATAGAGAATGATTCTCTTTACCCACTCTCTGGATCAGTTAGTCCACATACCAACCAGGGGACTTAAAATCCTAGACTTGGTCCTTCCCAATATGGGGCAGCTCTACTCCCTACTAATTTTAACTTCCTTCCTGGTCATATCCTACCACAAATTAGTCAGAATCACCTTAAGACTTAAGACAGAAACTTTCTCCAGTATCTCAGTATTCAGAGATTGTCAAGGCTAATCTGCTGAAAACTGAGTGTTGATCTGGCTAAAATCAACATCCAGTTTCAGCTTGATGATGCCACTGCTTATGTGGAATCCTTTGCTGTCAAATTCTGTGCAAACATAAATAGATGCATAATTGCATGTCATGTCATTTCTTATCATTGTTGCAGTATTTTTACTCCTGGGTATCCTGACGAGGATAGCTGAATGCCTAACCAGCATACGAAAGCCTTTACATCTTCTGGGCGCTTTGTCAGACAATGTCCTACATGCAAGGCGTAATGTACATATATGACATACGAGCACCTAATCTTCAGAACTTTTGCCGCTAGTCCAAATCTACATTTGAATTTGGTATGCAAGCCATTCACAGAGTTGGTTCAACTACCGAGCCTTCCACAGATAAGTGCCCCCATTGGGTTCTCTTCCTTTCTTTTTTCTAACTATTAACTAAGTTTGTATGCCATCCCAGAGAGGAAAATGAGTGTGGGAGGCATATTCCCAAGAAAGATAGACACAAGAAGTGCCTTTTTTGTTTGGGTGCTATGTACAACTGTACTCAGTGTGATATTTGTCAGGCATGTGTTCTTAAAACACTCTGCAGCAATTTGGCATCCCTTTTCTGTTTTTTTGGAAATAACATCTAAAGCTATTGATTCAGGGTGCCTTGGTTGAATTCACCCCCCACTTAAGAAAAAACCTAAAATGCACATACTGATCCTACTATTGTCCAGCCTCCAATGGATGCCTCCCTAAGGTTTGATAAAGAACCCATGGACTGTTGAGACCCAGTTGGAGGCAGATCCAGAGCTGCCTACTCGCATGTCTGCTGATGCTGAGGAGGAAACCATGGCTGTTTGTATAGGAAGGGCCTAGGGGGAAGCCTGAAATCTTAGTAAGGGAAGAGGTGCCTGATACCATCATTCCATCTAGGCAGAGGTCTGAACCTTCTAGATTTGTTAAAGGAGATGTTCCTTTAAAAGGAATCAGAAAACCAAATGTGGTTATTGTGGTTAAGGATCATCACAAAGAGTGGCTGGACTTTACTCAGGGGCTGTTTAATGTTATGGATCTGAACCCCTACAAAGGTTTTCTGTTTCTACTTCTGCTCCCTGGTCTTCAACCCTGTCTGAGACCTAGGAATTCTTGTTCTTCTAATGAAGAGCTGGAATTGGTGAGAAATCCCTAGTGTATTCCTCCCAGATCTACTCTCCTTTGGCAGATCACAAATTATTTGGATAAGACAAAATAACATCAGAAAATCTGAGCAGCTTTTTGTTTCTTTTCATTCATGGAAATTGAGTTTGGCACTGTCTAAGCAAACCATCTCCTCCTGGATTTCTAAGGCTATTTCTTTTTATTATTCCTTTCATGGCAAGCAGCTTTCATCTTCTGTTCTTGCTTATTCTACCAGGGCAGTGGCCTGTTCAAGGGCTTTTCAACATGTCTGGAAACTTAATCCATCTTGGAAGCTGCTGCTTGATCTTCTGTTAACACTTTTACCAAATTTTGCAAGTTTGATGTAATTTCTATGGCCAGGGTGGGTTTTGTCAGGGCCATCCTTCATGGGTTTGTGGAGGTCTCTGTCTTTATTCTGTCATCCTTTCTGCTAGCTTTTGTACTCATGCAAGAGTAAAGAATACTGCAGCAGTGATAAGGAAGGACATAGTACAGTTGTATATGATCTTACCATAACAGTAGATGTCATACTTCTCACTGTTGCAGTATTCTGTCCCTACTTCCTGCCCCCTTTATTTTCTGTTTCCCTATCTCTGGCAGAGGGGTACGTTTTCCATCTTTACCTCCTTTTTCTTCCCTTTCTGGATGTGCATGTTGTTGCTTTCTCTGGGGTTGATCTGGTTCTCCTGAGGCATTTCATTTCTGAGGATTAGGCATCTGTACGTCACATATGTACCTTACATCTTCTATGTAGGACATACATCTGTTGTACAAAGCCTGGGAGGTTTAAGAGGCTTTGGTATGCTGGCCAGATGTTAGACTATCTTCAGCAGGATATCCCAAGATTAAAGAATGCTGCGACAGTGAGAGGTATGACATCTACTGTTTTAGTAACATTTTAAACAACTGTGCTTTCTTAAGCTTCTGATAAATAAATCTAAGCCTTGTTTTGTTTGTAGGCAGCCTTCTAGGGGCAAGAGGACTTCTAGGAGAGTTTTTCTAGAGAAGCCTTCTCAGGATGCTAAGAGTCAAAAGTCTCATTTTCCTGATGGATTTGCTTCTATTTGACATTCAGCAGCTCCTACTTCTTGGCCAAATTCCTCTGTCCCGCAGGTTGACTCTTTTCCTGTTTGGCAACATATAACCACAGACATTTGGGTACTTATTCAAAATGTTTTTTTTTTGGCTTGGAAGTCCCTTCCTCCATTCTTAGTCCTTCCTCAATTACCACCTTGTCAGCTCTCACATTCTTCTTTGGTTCTGCAGGATCTGGTAGTATGGGGAACATTTAAACATGTGCCCTTGTATCAGCAGGGAACAGGTTTTTATTCCAAGATTCTTCTGGTTCCCAGGAAGGAAGGGTCGTGGAGGCCTATTCTAGACAGGTCTTTTCTCAACACCTTTCTCAAGGTTGCTTCTTTCAGGATGCTGTCTCTTCAGACATCATTATCGTCATCATCAGCCCCCTTTTCCCATTTTTTCTACATGGGGTCAGGGTGTTGTGTTAACTGTCACCATCTCTCTCGATTCAATGCCACACTCCTGCCTTCTTCAACACTCATGTCTGACTGTCGCAGATTTTCTTTCATACAATCAAAACACCTCTTTGCTGGACGTCCTCGCTTCCTCTTAACTTCTTCCTGTTTATCCAAAATCTTCCTCACCAGGTTGTCTTCTGCTTTTCTGCACATGTCCAAACCACAATAATCTGTTCTCTTTGATCTTTTCTGCAATTGGAGCTACTGCTTCTACTCTTATGTCCTCATTTATTAGTCTGTCCCACAGTGTGCATCCTACCACCATTCTCAGGCACTTCATTTCCATCACCTCTAGCTTCTTCAACTGTTCTGCCTTTACTACCCAGGTTGCTGTACTGTACAGTAGTACTGGTCATACCACTGTCATGTACACCTTGCTTTTCAGCTTTTTTTGGCATTCTTCTGTCATAGACTACACCTGACACTCTGTGCCAGTTGGCTGCAGCCCCTCTGATTCTAGCTTAGACCTCTTCATTCAGACTTCCCTTCTCCTCAATACCCCTTCCAGATACTTGAAGCTGTTTACCTTTTCCACTATTTTCCCTTCTCTCTCTATTCTCAGCTTCTTCTGATTTCCCCAATTTGCTGCCATTACCACCGTCTTGCCTGTACTTACTTTCATCCCATGTGCCTTCAGTTTTGCATTCCATTCTCCTATCCTTTGCTGAAGATATTCTTCGTGTTTCACTGTTGCAGTCATCACATTTGGGTTATCCCTACAAGGGTAGCCCTCAGTAGGCCCAAATACCAGAAGTGTAGTATTTCTGCGTCAGTTGCCATCGCCCCAAGACTGACGTCAGGTCGTCAGTGTTATATGTTAAGGCAGCCGACGCCATTACATTAGATGTTCTTCGTGTTTCACTGTTGCAGTCATTACCCTCAGTCGGCCTGAATTCCAAAGTCTAGGTCTGGCGACGGTTGCTGTCGCCTCTTCCCTGACGTCAGTGCGCCAGGGGTATAAAAGATGCAGCCAACTTCATTTTCTTCAGTCTTTCTTGCCGCGCGGTGCCCGAAGCATAAGCAGTTTGCAAGTGCCGGTCGGCCGGCTCCTGAGATTTTCATATTCGAATTTCAGATCCGAAGTCTTCATTAAAAGCAAAGTACCCCATTGGGGAAACTTTTTTCTTGCTCCATATCGATGTCAGAAAAAGTTAATAATTGTATTTCTTGTGGGAAGCAAATACCTCATAAGGACTTTCATTCTTACTGTATTCCTTGCCTCGGCCCTGACCACGACGTTGCTAGTTGTTGGTCTTGTGCTAGATTTAACCAACGCACTTTTAAGCGTTGGTACGATTTTGCATTGCACTATTTTGGCAGAAGATTTAATTATACCATGTCGTCGGATAGCCATCCGACTACCGGAATTCACAAGAAATGCAAAGAAAAAGAAAAGGACAGGCATCCGAGGTCCAAAACTGACGACGAGGCTTCTTCTAAGCCAGTTGCCGGTTCTCACTGAGGTGCCTTCGCAGCCCCTGACGGCCCGCTACTTTAGACCCGCAGGCTGCTACCGACTCCCACGTGGAGTCTCCTAGGCTGGTGGAAGGTGTAGGTATTGGACCTTTGGAGACTATTCCCTCAGATGGGTCCGAAGCCGCTGAGCAGGCATCGGCTTCTGAGGGTGTTTTCAGAGCAACTCAGTTATACATTAAACGACTTCAGCTTCAAAGGCAAAGACTAAAGCACCTTTAAAGACAAAGGAACAAGTACAACAGCCTCATGGCCAGGCCTCCATGCCCAAAAAACAGTTGCTCAAAATGGCCGAAAACTTAATTACTTTGATCAGGGGTTCCCATCCCCCTCCTGATAAAAGGCCTAGGTAAGAGACAGAATATGAATCTTCAGATCAGGTTTCTATTTCATCTGATTCCTCTTCTGATCAGGAATACTCTCTTCCTCCCTATGAGGATTCTGATGCTGAAGAATCTATCCCTTCAGCCTCTCCTCCTGAGGATTACTCTTTTGGGGAAATCTTGCATACTATGAGGGAGCATATCCACTGGGAGAGCCAAGATTTTTCTGAATCTAAGAAAAGGCTCAAAGACTTCATTTTACTGCCACAACACATGCCCCTAGCTATTCCACCTGTGTTAGACATTGTTGATGATGTATTTTCAGAGTCCAGTCTGACTCCTTACCTCCAGCTCCTGTTAAGTCGGACAGGTACTGCAGGGTCCTTGACTCTCTTAAATTCCTTTTCAAAAACCCTGCTGCTGACCCAGAAACCATCTCTCAGGGTCCCAAAGGGGTCAAGGCTTCCACTGCAAAAAATCCTACCCCCTCTGACAGGGATTCTAGGGCATTGGACAGATGGGGAAAAAAGATTTTACACTTCTGCTACCTTGGCTATAAAGGGCTTTAAATTGTCAGTTTCATATGCTCAAATATCAGCAATATATTATGTCACTGCTTAAACAGAAAATGTTGACAAATTCTGAATGTGCAGAAAACAAAGAAATGCAGGAT
Source organism: Protopterus annectens (assembly GCF_019279795.1). Classification (NCBI taxonomy): domain Eukaryota; kingdom Metazoa; phylum Chordata; order Ceratodontiformes; family Protopteridae; genus Protopterus; species Protopterus annectens. The sequence continues at coordinate 600,738,764 of NC_056741.1, read as the reverse complement.
TTATTGCATGCAGCTGAACAAGTTGGAAAGCATACTTTGCAATGTGGTTTTGATTCTTTGGAGGCCTCCTGCAGTGCCACTGTTACGGGTTCTGTCATCAGGAGGCATGCTTGGTTAAAGGAACAAAGTCTGCCTGATCATGTCAAAGCAAAATTATTAGATGCCCCATTACAGCATGATACTTTGTTTGGTGTTAAAGAAAATGGAGGACAAAGCTAAATCTATGCAAACGGTTAAGGATTTCTTACAGGTTCAGCCTCCAAGATTTAACAGACACTGGCCTACAAAGAATTGGTCCTTTCCAGTGTCGGACAGACCACAAAAGGGCAGATACAGACGCCCAAGAGGCAGATCCCAGCCCCAAGGTTCATACAGGTCTAAAGAATGGGGGGCATCTACCTCCAAAAGTGGAGAAGACAAATCACAACCATACAGGAAACCGTCCCAATGACTTCTCCCTGCCTGCACCAAGCACTTGTCTTCTGGCAGCAACTTTAGGGGGAAAACTAGCATTTTTTTCTCAAAACTGGCACATAATAACCCAGGACAAATGGGTCCTAGATATAGTGTCACAAGGCTACAAGTTTCACTTCCATACCCTGCCAAGGACAAACGGTTGGCCAGACCTGCCAAAACATCGATGGGCAGAGGCACAAAAGCAAGTCTCATCCCTCATGGACATGGCCATTCAACAAGTACCAGAGCAAGATCAGGGACAAGGATTTTATTCAAGACTGTTCTTGGTACCAAGAAAGGACAAGACCTGGAGACCAATACTGGACCTATCTATTCTAAACACATTTCTGGATATCCCAAAATTCAAAATGTTGACTCTACAGCAACTGCTGCCCATGCTGGGCAAGAAGGCTTGGCTTTGACTTTGGGACATGCAGGTATGCCTCTTTTAGATCTAATCAGACAAACATGCAGAAGATACCTCAGATTCAAAGCTGGCTCAATGCACTACCAATTCTCTGCACTGCCCTTTGGCTTATCTACTGCGCCCAGGGTCTTTACAAAGTGCCTGGCACCAGTAATTGTATTCTGCAGACAAAGAGGAATACAAATATATCCTTACTTGGATGACTGCCTCGTTCAAGCAGAGAGCAGAGAAGGACATTCTACTACAGCATCTGGCGTTTGTAAAGAGATTTCCAACAGGCCTAGGGTACATAGTCAACAAAAAGATATCAAAACTAGTACCCTCTCAAAAGATAATATTCCTGGGTGCAAGCTTAAATACAACTGCCCAGATGGCTTATCTCACGCCGGACAAACAAAGGCAACTGACTACCTATTTCAACCTGTTGGCAACAAAGGCCCAGTTATCTGCAAGAAAAATTCTGCAGGCTTTGGGCTTCATGGCATCCTGCATTCTACTAATTCCATATGCGAGACTGCATATGAGGAAACTTCAATGGTACCTAAAATGTGTTTGGACTCAACATTGCCACAGCCTGGAAACAATAATTACCCTCATTCCCTGCCTGCAACAGGAGTTTCGGTGGTGGGCGAAGGCTTGTCACCAGAACAAAGGACAGCCATTCACTTTACCCCCAGCCAGGCAGACACTAAGAATGGATGCATCAGATTATGCCTGGGGGGGCCCACATGGCTGGAAGATGTATTCAAGGCACATGGTCCGCAAACCAAATGCATCTACATATCAATCAAAAAGAGATGCTAGCTGTTCAGAATGCCCTGACAGCCTTCAAGGAACTACTTCATCCGGGACAACTACTGATAAAGACAGACAACACCACAGTCTTGTGGTGTATAAACAAGCAGGGAGGCACTCATTGTTACCCCCTTTGCAGACTAGCCATGACTCTGTGGGACACAGCATTGACTTACCAAGTGCATCTGCAGGCACATTTCCTGCCAGGAAAGATAAATACTCTGGCAGACGAACTAAGCAGAAACCTCATGGATCCCCACGAGTGGAAATTTGATCCACGAGTCTTCAACATGATAACAAGGAAATGGGGATGCCTGGATATAGATCTATTTGCCTCTCCTCACAACTACCAACTAAAAAGATTCTGCACAAGGACTTATCACAGACAAGCATGGAAAGTGTACGCCCTCTCTTTCAGCTGGAAAAGCTTAGCAGTATATGCCTTTCTTCCACTGCCTCTCCTCCCCAAGGTACTCCTAAAGGTCAGCCAAAAGAAGCCAAAGATGATACTGATTGCCCCAGACTGGCCCTGCCAGCACTGGTACCCAATCCTAAGGAACTTGTCTCAATGCCCGGCTTGGACGTTACCTCAAATACCTCATTTACTATCCCAACAAAACAATCAGATCCTGCACAGCCAATTAAAGACCTTAAATCTTGCAGCATGGCAGATAACGTAGTGATACAAAACGCGCTTCTCACTAAAGCTGTAATGGATATCATTTTGGAGACCAGAAGGCCTAGTACCAGAAAATCTTACGTTGGAAAATGGAAGAGATTCTGTGCTTGGAACCAGGCACAAGGAATTGACACAGCTGTACCAAATATTCCTCAGATTTTGCAATACTTAACTGAGATGCTGGACAAAGAGCTATCCTTTTCATCAATTAAAATTCATGCCTCTGCCATTTCGGCTCATTACAATACAGAGCCACCAATCTTTTCTCATCCCTTGTTAAGGCAGTACCTCAGAGGAGCCAAAAACTTAAGGCCTCCAAGGAGATCACCAATACCTGCATGGGACCTCAATTATGTTTTGGAAAAACTCACCCTGCCTCCTTTTGAGCCAGCCGCTACAGCTGATATACAGTTTTTATCTTGGAAAACAGCTCTGCTCCTAGCAATAACCTCTGCAAGATGAGTCTCAGAGCTACAGGCACTCATGGCTGTGGAACCTTTTATCATTTTGTATCCAGACAGGGTTTCTCTGAGGACAAACCCCACATTTATGCCTAAGGTAGTGTCCAGTGTGGCCCTTAACCAAACTATTCATCTGCCTACTTTTTATCCAAACCCACAGAATAAGGGGGAGAGAATTCTGCATTCTTTGGATATACACAGCCAGCTACGCTTCTACTTGAACAGAACCAAAGCTTTCAGAAAAACAGAGCAACTACTAGTGGCGTATGCTGCAGGATCACAAGGAAAGGCTATCTGAAAGCAGACTATTTCAAAGTGGATAGGCCACTGCATTCGTTTCTGCTATTCACAACATGGCAAGCCAGTGCCTAAGGGCGTTAGGCCACATTCAACCAGAGTAGCAGCCACTTCAGCAGCCTTCCTCAGAGGAGTACCAACCAAAGACATTTTAGAGGCTGCTACCTGGAGTTCAGTGCACACCTTTACAAAGCACTATCATTTACCACTCTACTCTAAATCCAGGGCAAGCTTTGCCACTGCAGTTCTGCAGGGCCTCATATACGCTGCTAATGCTATTTAGCTCCAGCCTCCCAACCTTAGCTTTGGGATTCAACCCAAGTGTAATGACTGCAACAGTGAAACACGAAGAACATAGTACAGTTGTGTACACTTACCATAAATGTAGATGTTTTAGTGTATTTACTGTTGCAGTCCGGGTTACCCACCCACCATCCCCCATATCTTTGCTGCAACTTATCTGCTCTTCTCTAACTTATACAACCTATGTGGTGTATTTGCTTGTAGATGAAGGTATTATATGTATTTTGGTGCATGCATGTTTTATTGGCATATTTTTAGCCTACCGTTTTGGGGGGCACCTGACATCTGGGGCAAGAAGAACTGAAGAAAATGGCGTCGGATGCATCTTTTATACCCCTGGCGCACTGACGTCAGGGAAGAGGCGACAGCAACCGACGCCGGAACTAGACTTTGGAATTCGGGCTGACTGAGGGTAGCCTGCCAGCAGGATAACCCAAGTGTAATGACTGCAACAGTGAATACACTTGAACATCTACATTTATGGTAAGTGTGCACAACTGTACTTTTTTCTTGCCGAGGAGCCCGAAGCAGAAGCAGTTCACGAGTGCCAGTTGGCCGCTACCTGAGTTTTTCGTTTCCGAATTAAAGTTGAAGCCTTCCAAAGCTAAGTACCCCAATGGGGATCCTTTTTTCTTGCTCTAACCGATGTCAGAAAAATTTAACAAGTGTCTCGCCTGTGAAAAGCAAATACCACACTGAGATTTTCATTCTTACTGCGTCACTTGCTTAGGCCCAGACCACGACGTCCCCTGCTGTCGATTTTGTGCTTTGTTCTATACATCGTCGGGCCCTTACTGTAGCTAGATATTTTCGCTATCAGTCCTCAAATTCTGATATGGCTTCGGTAAGCCATCCGACAGCAGATCTTCCGAAAAATCATAGATTAAGACCGAGACAGACCGCACAGGTCCAAAACTGCCGACGACGCTTCCGTTAAGCTAGTCGGCAGTTCTCTGGTCCTCAGTGAGGCAGTTTTGCAGCACCTGAAGCCTGCTTCTGTGGATTTGCAGGCCGCTATCAAGACCCTTTCAGAGTTAGGTATGTCATGAGACTCTTCATTGACTAAGGAACCTGCGGATGTCTCTACCTTGGATGGGTCCAGAGCCGCTGAGCAGGCACCGGCTTCTGAGGAAGTACTTCGCACTACCAATACTCTACACAGACCAACAACTTCTTTCATGTCTACTGTTTTTTCGAAAACTACCAATTTTCTGCGGCCCAGGGTACGAACCACACCCAAGAAACCGACGACCCAATCTCAGGTACCTGCTTCCTTGCCTCAGTCACAGATGCTTAAAATGGCGGAAGACCTTATAATGCTCATCAGGGGAAGCCATGCTACCCCTTCCAAAAGAAAGAGATTTGTCCCCAGTAGTTTTATCTGACCAGGAGTCCGATGACTCTCATGCATCTGAATATGAAGATATGCAACCCCTCTCAGCTTATGAGGATTCTGATGCAGAGGAATCCATCCCTTCATCCTCTCCACCCGAGGGCTTTTACTTTGCGGAAACCCTACATACCTTAAGGAAGTATTTCCAATGGGAATGTCAGGACTACCCTCAGTCAAAAAAAGACACTCCAGGAATTATTAGACCTTCCACAGCACAAACCTCTGGCCATTCCTCTTGCCCTGGATGTTGTGGATGATGTTTTTATGGAATCCAGTTTGATTCCTGACATCCTCCTTCCTGCTCCCAGGAAGCCAGACAGGTACTATAGAGTCCCTGACTCCCACAAATTTATTTTCAAAAATCCAACTGCTGACCCCGAGGTTATCTCTCAAGGACCTAAAGGAATTAAACCAACTTCTGCTAAGAAAACCACCCCTTCAGATAGGGATTCCCGAACATTAGGCAGATGGGGTAAAAAAGTATGCACCTCTGCTACTGTTGCCATTAGAGCACTAAATTTCCAGTTCCATATGCTGAAATATCAGCAACTTAACATGGAACTCCTCAAACAAAAAATATCTTCTTTTCCTGCTTGTGCAGAAAATAGAGTTACAAGAGTTAATGCATTCTGCAAGTCAAGTAACTAAGCACACCTTACAATGTGGTTTTGACGCCCTAGAAGCGTCTTGCAGGGCAGCAGTCACTGGTTCTGTCCTTAGAAGGCATGCTTGGCTAAAGGAACAGCCCTTGCCAGACCATGTAAAATCCAAATTATTGGATGATACACCACTGCACAAAGACCACTTATTTGGCACCAAGGCAGAGGAGGTCTTAAAAAGATGGAAGAAAAAGCTAAATCTATGCAGACAGTTAAAGACTTCTTGCAGGTCCAGCCACCGAGATTCAGTAGGCATTGCCCCTCCAAACACTTGTCCTTTCCTGCTCCCTGCACGTCAGCTCAGCCCAAACCTCGGGGAAGAAGACCCCGCCCCCCCCCCCCAGACAGCAGTCCCAGGGAATGCAGAGATCTCAGCAATGGAGTTCCTCCTCTTCAAAACCAGGGAGTGCTAAGCCACCCCCTCATGGTAAGAACTCACAATAACTTTACACTTCCACCCCCTCCCTCTGCCCACCCGCTCTTGGCCGTAGGAGGAAAACGTTTCCTTCCACACAAGCACCTGGGCTACCATAACCAATGACCACTGGGTCCTCAACATAGTGTCCCAGGGATACACATTTTATCTCCACACTCTGCAAACCCCAAAAGGGTTCCCAGATCTTTCCCCAAACCAGTGGGCAGAGGCCAAAAAGCAAGTCCTTTCCCCTGCTCTCTATGAGGGCAATAGAGCATGTTCATGCAGAACAGGTAGGCCAAGGTTTCTACACCAGACTCTTCCTGGTACCCAGAAAAGAGGGCACCTGGCTCCCCATCCTCGATCTGTCAATTCTAAACACTTTCCTGGTGTTACCAAAATTCTAAATGCTTACCCTCCAGCAACCTATGTTTTCCAAGGATTCTTGGTTAGCAACCCTAGATCTAAAAGAGGCCTACCTTCACATCCCAATCAGGGAATCTTGCAGGAAATATCTACGTTTCAGGGCAGGATCACTGCACTTTCAGTTCTCTGCACTTCCCTTTGTCTTATCCACTGCTCCCAGAGTTTTCTCAAAATGCCTGGCTCCCGCCATTGCTTTTTGCAGACAAAGAAATATTCAAATTTAACCATACTTAGACGACGGTCTGATTCAGGCACTCAGTCAGGAAAAGCTTTTAAAGCACCTGACCTTTGTAAAGGACCTACTGACCTCCATGAGGTATACTATCAAGGAAAAGAAATCCAAACTAGTACCCACGTAATCGATTGTATTCCTGGGAGCAAGCCTGAACACGGCATCCCAGATGGCATTCCTTACTCCAGAAAAAACAAACCTACCTGACAACCTACTTCTCTCAACTAGCCACCAGACCCCAGTTATCCGCAAGGACAATCCTGCAAGCTCTGGGATTCATGGCTTCTTGCATTCAACTCATTCCATATGCCAGACTGCATCTGAGGAAACTACAGTGGTACCTAAAAAGCCTTTGGTGTCAACACTCCCAAGACCTGGACACACTTATACCAATGCTACCTTGTTTAAGGAAAGATTTTCTTTGGTGGGCAGCAGCATACTCCCACAACAAGGGACTACTCTTCTCACAACCCCACACCACTCAGACCCTCACCACAGATGCATCAGACTATGCCTGGGGTGGACAACTGGACGGCAAGTGCATTCAGGGCCAATGGAGCCCAAAGCAAATGCATCTGCACATCAACCAAAAACAGATGTTAGCTGTTCAGCAAGCTCTGACAGACTTCAGACCCCTACTTTAGTGATCAAAACAGACAACATCACTGTGATGTGGTATATCAACAAGCAGGGAGAGACTCACTCGTACCCTCTGTGCAGGCTCGCCTTGACCCTTTGGCATACGGCCTCAGCCATGCAGCTGCACCTGTTAGCACAATTTCTGGCAGGCTGTCTAAACTCTCTGGCGGACACCTTAAGCAGAAATCTTCTGGACCCACATGAGTGGCAGCTAGACCAAAGAACCTTTACCCTTGTAACCCAGAAATGGGGCACCCCGAAGGTCGACTTCTTTGCTTCCCACTCCCACTATCAGCTCAGCAAATTCTGCACCAGGGAACCTCACAGCAAGGCCTGGAAAGTGGATGCTCTATCCTTCCATTGGGTCAACCTCCCAGTCTATGCATTCCCCTCTCTACTGCTCATTACAAGGGTACTGCTCAAAATAAGGGAGAAGAAAACAAGGACAATCCTGATTGCTCCAGACTGGCCATGCCAGCACTGGTACCCTCTGCTGCACAGCCTGTCACCACTGCCACCATGGCATCTCCCTCAGACCCAAACACTCCTGACCCATAGGAATGGAGAATTCATACATCCCCAATTGCAGACCCTCAATCTGGCTTATTCCCTGACCACTGCACAAGCTGCCAATCTAAGCAAATAAGTTCTAGATGTTATACCTGAGGCCAGACGCCCTAGCAGTAGAAAGTCTTATGCTGACAAGTGGAAAAGGTTTTGCACTTGGATGCAGGCTAAGGGAGCCGGAACTGCACAGTGCTCCATATCTCTCATCCTGGATTACCTGACTGACCTACTACACAGGGGTCTATCTTTCTCTTCCATTAAAATTCATGCCTCTACCATCTCTGCTCATTTCAGCACAGAGCCACTTCTTTTCTCGCACCCTCTCATCAAACAGTTCCTAAGAGGGGCTAACAAATTGAGGCCACCCGGAAGATCACCTACCCCAGCTTGGGACCTTAACTTTGTTTTGGAAAAGCTCACCCTGCCCTCCTTTGAATCAGCAGTGTAAGCAGAGTTAAAGTTCCTCTCTTGGAAGACAGCCTTGCTTCCGGCCATCACTTCAGCTAGAAGAGTATCCGAGCTACAAGCACTAATGGCTGTAGAGCCCTTCATCATTTTCCATGCTGACAGGGTCTCCCTTAGGACTAACCCATCCTTCATGCCAAAAGTGGTGTCCAGTGTGGCTCTCAAGCAATCCATTCGTTTGCCCACCTTTTCCCCTAACCCACAAAACAAGGGGGAAAGGATTCTGCAGTCTCTAGATGTGCACAGACAGCTCAGATTCTACTTAGACAGGACTAAATCATTTAGAAAGGATTGATCAATTGCTAGTCAGCTTTGCTGCAGGAGAAGAGGGCAAGGCCATCTCCAAACAAACCATTTCCAGATAGATAGCATACTGCATTCATTTCTGCTACAAGCAGCATGGGAAACACCCCCCCCCCCCAAAGGGGTCAGGACACATTCCACCAGCGCAACCTCTACCTCTGCAGCTTTCCTCAGAGAGGTCCCCATGAGAGACATCCTGGAGGCAGCAACATGGACATCTGTTCATACCTTCACCAAGCCTTACCACCTGCCTATCTTCTTCTTCATATCCAGGGCAGGCTTTGCCACAGCAGTCTTGCAGGGCATCCTAGCCAGCCTCCAGTCTTCTTGACTGCCTCCACCTTTTTCTTCAGCTTTGGTAACCAACCCAAATGTGATGACTGCAATAGTGAAACATGAAGAACATAGTACAGTTGTGTACACTTACCATAAATGTGGATGTTCGAGTGTATTCACTATTGCAGTCCTGGTTTCCCTCCCTCCACCCCTCTTGTCTCTCTCTCTCTCTCTCTCTCAATTCTCTCTCTATCCTTACAAGGATTTCTTGGTATTACTTTCTATTGATGGTGTTCTTCCACCATAACCTAGCTCCCTCTTGGGGGCTCCTGACAGGGCAAGAAAAACACCTCTCTGTGAGGCAGAACACTATTCATACTTGAGTCATCGGTCTTTGTACATAGCCTGCACTCATTCTACCAATGTTTCTGGGACTTCAAACTACTGCAGTACTGCCCAGATCAGCATTCTTGGGACCTTGTTATATGCTTTCTCCAGGTCTAGGAATGCCCAGTTGGACTCTCTCCTCATCTCTAGCTTTTTCTCGAGTATCTGTCTCACTGCAAACATCGTGTCTATACTAATCTGAATCCAAACTGCTCATTTCCCGTCTTACTTTCTATTACTCTGCATATCCGTTTATCAATCACCCTCTCCAGAACTTTCATGCAACGTGATAGTAGTTTGATGCTTCTGTATTGCCCACAGTTGTGGATGTCCCCTTCATTCTTGTACACTGGCACGAGTATGCTTATTCTCCCAGTCATCTGGAATATGCCTTTCTCTCCACACTGCTATTAGTACCCTCAGGAGCCATTTCTCCATTAGCTCACCCAGCATCTTTATCATATCTGCTGTGACCTCATCTGAGCCTGCTGCTTTCTCTGACTTCATTTTCCTTAGTGCTGTTCTTACTTCTTCTAGGGTGGGCTCCTCTTCTTCTTTCATCCTAGGCTGTTTCTCGAGCGGTACAGCTTCTGTGGGGTTTTCTTCATTCAGAAGCTGCTGGAAATGCTCCTTCCATCTGGTTTGATGTTCTATGGACTGGTGAGCAGGTTGTTGCTGACATCCCTTATGAAGGGTGTCTGACTATCTTCTTTATCTTTCTGTCTTTGCTTTGTAACCGGATATAGTTTTTGTGCCACTTACTGAGTCAGATTCCAGAAGTTGGTAGAGTACCTCCAATGCCCCATTCTTTGCTATTGCAACTTCTTTCTTAGCCAGCCAGTAGTCCTTTCTTGCCTGGTCAGTCTTTTCTATCTCCCATTTCTTCCTGCACTCCTTTCTTTTGATGACGTCTTGGACTTCTACATTCCACCACCAGCTGTCCTTATGTGTCTTATTTCCATACCTCACTCGGCCACATATTTTTCCTGTAGTTCTAACACACACTGTTTTTAGGCACTGCCATTCTTATTCAACTCCACCTGTTTCCTCCTCTTCTTTAGGTCCTAGAGCCCTGAGTAATTCCTTGAACTGTTGTACTTTTTCTCCAGTCAACTTCCAAGTCTTCAGCCTAGTCTCTGTTGACCTTATGCATTCTCTGACCACTGCTTGCAGCTAATTGTGGCAACTAGTGGTTAATGCTGTAGGCCGACTGTTTCACTGGGGATGACTTTGCAGTCATGGATTCTACCCCAGTGCCTTTTCCTTGGGTTTACATTAGGTGATCGAAACTTTAGGTAATCGAATACCTAAACAGGGAAAGCTGTAAATATTGAACGGCCACTTTCATGAATTGTTTTTTTAGGGAAAGAATTTGGTTGTCCGTTGTCAGGAATCTGCCCTTTTCTCCATTGTAGAGTGATCTCAGAGTTGTTGTATTTAGTTGGGGGGGGGGGGGGGGGTGAAGCCCCCTACGCGATTAGGGTTTGAAAGTTTTTTTTTCCTTCCAGTCAAGCGAATTCTTTTCCTATGAAAGAACTTGCAGAAGTGGCCGTTCAATGTTTACAGCTTTCGCTGTTTAAGTGTCAAACTTTAGGTATTCGATTACCTAAAGCTTTGACTATATAATATAGACCCTTTTCCTTACTAGGAGGAAGTCTACCTGAGTTGCATGTTGGTTGCTCTTGTATGTGATCTTATGACTGCCTGTGTTTCTGAACCATATGTTGGTTACTGTTAAGCCATTTGCCAGACAGAAGTTTAGAATGGCTTCTCCTCCTTTATTCCTGCTGCCTCACCCATGTGGACCCAAGCAGTCCTCACTTCCTGTTCTGTCTGTCCCGATATGTGCATTCAAGTCACCCATTATCGACACCAATTCATGTCCTGATTTATCTAGTAGGTCCTGCAACTGCTGTTTAAATGCACTCTTTTCCTCACTATCTCAACCTTGCTGTGGGACATAGGCTGAGATTATGAAAACTGCCCTATCATTACAATGGAGTCTGATTGCCATGAGTCTGTCATTAATGTGATGATATCCCTCACTGCCTTCTGAAGCCTCTCTCTCACCACAATTCCTACACCATTTCTAGTCTGTCCCCCTCCTGAGTAATAGTCTGCATGCCAAGCCAAGTGGCTTTGCTGCAATGCCCTTCCATCTCATCTCTTGGATACATAGGATGTCCAGCCTTCTCTGTATTACCATGTCATCCACTTCCAAGCTGCGTCCTGTCAGTGAACCTACATTAAGCGTAGCGATTCTTATTTCATTTTTGGCAGGTTGCTTGGTTTTATGTCAAGCTTTCGCTCAACAGAGCTATCCCAGGTAACCCAGGCTGGACAAGTAGACACCGGCCGGCCAGTAGCTTATTGACCCAGGGCTGCTGGACTTTATGGCAGGCACACACTGGCCAATAGAACCATATACCCCTTCCACCATTAACAAGGGTCCCTGGCGTAGGTCAGAGTAGGCCAGGTCCTCAATCCACTTATCACTGGTACTACCCATGCCAATTTGGAGACATTAGTCAACATGACCAAATCACCTAGAGCCATAGTTTTACACTGTCGAGTGGCTAGCCGTGCCACGGCACGCAGTCTGTGATCCATTTTCTCCAATCTTGAGGATACTGCGCACCACAATAGATTCCCATAGCGGTTAGTCTATACAACTCTCTCCCCTGTAGGGCACCATGTAGAGTATGAGCTGCTGCCCACAGCTCCATTCATTGGTGAGTTTGAGATGGAAAAACACTGCATGTTTTTTGGACATGGGAGAAACCCCACAGAGAGAACTTGCAGATGCCAAACAGGCATTACTCAGTGGTCAGGATTGAACCTCGTACCTTGTGCTTGGGAGGGGAAGACCTTCACCATTATGCCACCTGGTCTCTCAGGCACTTTTCCCATTGTTGCTTCATCAACCCTTTCTGGTATTCCTGGATTTGAAGGGCACTTACTGTTCCTCCACATTCCTGTTCACCCTGTCTTCAGCAAAATGTTTGTTTCTCTGTTTCTTCCCCTCATTATCAGTTCTCCACTTTGTCTTTTGGTCTTTCTATAGCTCTGATGGTCTTTATCAAATGTCTGGTGCCTGTGTTAGGCGTCTGCAGACTTGACGAGATTCAGATTTTCAGTTATTTGGACAACCTTTCTATCCAGGCCCCTCTCAGGAGCTCCTGCTTCAAGATCTACACTTCACTCTTTTTCCTCTGCACAGTAAATGGTTTACTTTCAATTTCAAAATGTCTCTGTAGACTCTCTCTCAGAACCAAGTGTTTCTGGGTTGTAAGAATCAGACCATTTCCAATGTTGGCTTGTTTCCCGCTTCCCAAGGTCCTGTCTTTCACTGCTTATTTCCAGTCTCTTCTTCCTCTTTCAGCCTTTCCTGCAAGGGTATTTCTATAGGTTCTGGGGTACATGGCATCCTCCATTCCACGGTTCTCTTTGCCAAACTCCACATGAGGAAATATTTTGCTGTAGCACTGCCACCCTGTGGAGTATCTAGTTTCTATCTTGCTTTGTGTCACGCTCAAGCACCTCAGGTAGAGTTACCATATGTCCCTGAACCCAGGTCTGCATTTTTCAGGTTCCACTTTCTACTCAGGAGCTGTACACAGATGATTCTGATCACAGTTGGGGAGCCTTCGTAACCTAAAAGTCCAGGGTCTTTGGTCCCATCAACATTTGGCAGATCATATCAACATCAAGGAGATGAGGGCTACCTTTAGGTTTTCAGGTTTTTCATTCCCTTTAGGTTCCAGGTTCTGTACAGGTTTTTATTACATATCACAGTCACATAGTACATCAACAAGCAAAAGGGCATAAAATCTTACTTTGTGTGCAGATTGGCTCTTTAGGATTGAGATTTTGCTGTCTATCATCAGTTGGTTCTTCAGGCAGACTATTTTTCTTTGGAACACAGTCTGGTGGCACTCTCTCTGAGCAGGTCCAGGACAAATCTTCCCCAATGGATTCTTTACAGGGAGGGGTTTCTGGACATTGTGCATTAGAGGGATACTCCTCAGGTAGATATTTTTGCCCATCTCTAAACAGACAACTTCCCCAGATGTTCTGCATGCTTTACTGTTGCATTCCTGACTTGTGGGATTTCCTGCTTTGGAAGCCGTTGGCTGGCCTGACTACCAGAGTAAAGGTCTTCCTTCCCCCTATGACCTGCAGATGCACTTGACACATGTCAGTACATTCTGGTATAAGTGGAGTCCACCTACATCATTACCTCCATTCTTTCTTGTTGTCAGAGCCCAAAGCAGGCAAAGAAGTGCTTCTGTTAGTTGGTCTGCACCAGAGAGAAAACTTCTAAAGGTAAGTACGCTGTTGGGAAACACTTTCATTTTCCAAACTAATGTCAGAGAAAGTTAACTGTCTCTGTTGTGTTAAACAAATTCCACACTGGGATTTTCATACCCTCTTTGTTACTTGTTTAGGCCCTTCCCATGACATGCCAATTGTTGTTTCCACACCCGAGTCAACTCCAGGACTATTAGGCATAGGTGGACATTTTTGCTAGATTTGTGAGCGAGTCCCCTGAATCTCCACGTGGGATAGTGTCCATTCTGCATCCTAACATCGATCTGACTAAACGCAAATGGCCTAAGCTCAGGCCTTACGAACACAGCCGTTCACCATCAGATAGCCTGCCAGGACTGGTTATTGCGGAAGTCGGTGAGGTGCTTTGGCAGCCCCCTCCTGCAATAGAGGTAGTGGAGAAGGCCTCTACATCGACCCTTTCAGAGGCCGTTATGCCGTTAGAACCCTCAACACCATCACCAGTATTTGCTTGCCATTTGTCGGTCAGGTGCAAGACTGCTCAGCAGGCCTTGGCTTCCGGCCAACAGAGCACTACCATTATACCTCAGAGGTATTCAGGAGTCCATGTTTCCAATGCCCTCAGGCCAAAACTAAAACCTATTCTAAGGAAGTCTTCTTTTCTTTCCGGCCCTTCCAGCTGTCAATCTCAAAAAGAATTAGTTAAATTGGCAGAGGACCTGCTTTCCCTGGTAAGGGTCAGACACCCCCCCTCCTGAATGTATCTCTGGGAAAGGGAGAAAAGAGACTATCTCTGAGGTTCTACAGACTGCTTTGAGATGAGGCAGGACTTGGACCAGGAGGGCTCATAAAAGGAATTAGTTAAATTGGCAGATGACCTGCTTTCCTTGATAAGGGTCAGACCCCCGCCCCCCGAATCTGTCTCTGGGAAAGGGAGAAAAGAGACTATCCCTGAAGTTCTACTGACCGCTTTGAGATGAGGCAGGACTTGGACCAGGAGAGCTCAACCCCTGAAGATGACCCTCCTTGTCCCCCTTTCAGGAGTCTGACTCGGAAGAAACCTTACCTTGAACCTCCCCTTCTGAGGATCTAGCCTTTGGGGAAACTTTACAGTCCCTTGGGGAACTTGTACATTGGGAAGAACAAGATTATCCCCAACTCAAGAAAAGAGTTAAAGAATTCCTCCACCTTCCATAATTCAAACCCCTGGCCGTGCCCCCAGTCTTGGAGGTGGTTGATGATGTGTTTCCAGAATCCTCTTTGAGACCAGACTACCTTCCCCTTCCACAGGAAATGACAGTTTCTACAGGGTTATGGCTTCACATAAGCACCTTTTTAATAACCCTTAAGCAGATCCAGAGATTTTTGGTCCTGGACTCCAGGATTCCAGAACCAGCACACTCAAGAATCCCCTACCCAGTGATATGCAGGGTAGAGCCCTCAAAAGATTTGGCAAGAAAGCACATACTTCTGCCACACTATCTATGAGGGCATTGAACTGCCAGTTCCAGTTCATAAAACACGAAGAGTCACTGCTGGAACAGATGAAGCAAAAACTTTTGACTATTGAAAATAAGGCCTCATCTCAAGAGTTAATGAATGTTTGGAGTTCCGCTTCACAAGTTATCAACCATTCCTTGCACTGTGGGTATGATGCTTTTCAGGCTGCCAGCAGTGCCACAGCCACTGGGTCTGTCATTAGGAGGCATGCATGGCTAAGAGAGCAAGACCTCCCAGAACATGTTAAGTCCAAACTTTTGGATGCTCCGTTGGTAAGAGACACTCTGGCCCTAAAGCAGTATCTATTCTCAGAGATGGAGGACAGGGCTAAGTAAAGGCTGACAGCTAAATCCCTTGTGCAGGTGCAGCCCCCACAGTTCAGCAGAAACTACCCCACCAAGCTGTGTGCCTTTCCATCCTGACCCACTACAGGCCAAGGAAAGGCCCACAGGGAAAAGGGACCGCACTCAGTGCTAAGGACTCGGCCAAAACCACTTATCTTCCCCATCACCAGGAACTTCCTCTACTCAGAACCCTGGGAGGGAACAGTACTGATCCTTTCATGGCATGTACCCCCTCTGTTTCCTACCCCCCTCCCCGAGAAGAGAGAGAGAGAGAATGACACTTTTCAAAAATCTGTCCCTTTCTCTTTTCAGTCATAGGACTTCTCTCTATCCTTTGCAAGGATTTTCAATTTTCAGCTCTCTTAACCTGTCCTACCTATGGTTTTCTTCGGGACCCAAGTCCTCAAAGTGCACTTCTTGCTGGTTCCCAGTATTGGCACTAGCTGAGGATTACTGGGCCCTTACCAAGCTCCAAATTTTGACTATTTGCACCTTGCCCTTTTGACTACTTCAGTCCCCCCCCCCCCCCCGGCAGTAACATAGCAGTTTTTCAATCTCTCTTAACTTTCTGATTTAAAAGCTTACATGTGCACTTGTTTCCCCCTTTCCTGTAACTAGTCTAGTCCAGGTACAGGTTTGCTGTATCCAGGACTGTTTGTAAACTCCTGAGGCCCCCACACCTTTCTGTGTTGGTGGGAAGCCTGCTAGCTTATCAGTGGGAGTGGTAAGCACTAGGTAACCTATCTACCACATAAGGAGTGATTCTGGCTCAGAGATTGTAGTTGTTGGCCGTCTGGGCAGTTTTTCCATCTCTCTCAACTTTCTGATTTAAAAGCTTGCATTTGCACTTATTCCCCCCTTTCCTGTAACTAGTCTAGTCCAGATACAGGTTTGCTGTATCCAGGACTGTTTGTAAACTCCTGAGGCCCCCAAGCCTTTCTGTGTTGGAGGGAAGCCTGCTAGCTTATCGTTGGGAGTGGTAAGCACTAAGTAACCTATCTACCACAAAAGGAGTGTTTTTTTTGCCCAGAGATTGTAGTTATTGGCTGTTTGGGCAATTTTTCCATCTCTCTCAACTTTCTGATTTAAAAGCCCACATTTGCACTTGTTTCTTTCCTGTAACTAGTCTAGTTCAGATGCAGATTCTTAGTTTTAGCACTTGAATTTGCTTATTCGTGCTCAGCACTTATTCAGAACTTGTAAGCACTAAATAAGCTACAAATTACTGCAGCACTCAACCTTCCTCATTACCTAGAGGAAAACAGTTTTTGTACTTACTTTCCTCACTTGCTTAGAGAAAAACAGCTCTTGTACTCACTTTCCTCACTTGTCTAGAGGAACATAGTTTTTATATTCAGACATGTCCAAGGGTCAGCTCCCAGTGTTCTCTCCTGTCTATTTGTTGAATCTGGGGATCTTGGGGCAATGTAGCAATTGTGTCATGTACACAGACAACCCTCCCCTCCTACCGCCCAACACTACAACCTGTGAGAGATGCACTTATCTAGCAAAATTGGAGGTATAGCTCTCTCCAACTAGGACTGAACTTGACAGTCAAGAGGAGAAGGTAAACACTTGCACCACACCACACTCATCACATAGTCCCACTAAACCTACACCACCAAAATCCACACATAGAAACACAAAAACATTCACGGAGGCTCTCAATAATAATCTGCTCAAGCAACAGAGACCTCCAAAGCAGAAACGCAAGCAACTTCCACCCCCAACACAACCCAAATGACACACAGCCCACAGACTCAGTGTGCCACTCAACTACAGCCCAGAAGGCAAAACAACATACCCAACACACTAGTCATAGGTGACTCTTTAGTCAGGTACACTGATGTCCCACTCACCAGGCTAAACAAGGAGAAGGTTACTGTCAGCTGCCTGTCAGGTGCCAGGTTCCGCCACATAACTCACGCACTCAGGTCACTCCACAACAAGTACAAATATGACTCTGTCATTGTCCATGTTGGTATGAATGACCTGTGAAGTACCTCCCTGGACTACATGAAAAGAGACATGGAAGAGCTCTCCGATCTTGTAGCCCAGGCAGGTATGACGCTAGCCCTGAGTAGCATCCTGTCATTGCCCAGAATGATACCACGGTACAAGGACATAATGATTGACTTCAACAATTGGCTAAGCTTCTGGTATCATTCTAAGGGGGATCCAGTATCTGTCTGCCTGGGACGGACATGGTCGACAGACCACGATGCTTTGCAAGAGATGGCCTGCACCTGTCACTCCTGGGATTCCAGATACTGGCTAAGGCTCTTGCCGCCCCTATAGTGCCTTTTTTAGGCAAGGTTCAAATGACAAATTCACCACCGTAACCGGAACAGGCAAGCAAAAGTGAGGGTAATACTAAATGCTAGAAGTCTAAATCTCAGAATGCACTCCCTCGAGGCACTCTTGAAAAATGTAGAACATCAATATCTGTGCAGTGACTGACACCTGGTTCAAGGCTCCAGAGAGAGCACCCCTGCAATACCAGGCTATAACTCATACCACACTTTTCGGCCGGAACACAAAAGGCAGAGGTGTGTCCATATTCCTTAAGGATATCCACACCTCCAGGCTAGTTGCTCAGTATAATGCATCTGAGGTTATCCAAGTGCAACTAACTGTGGGAAAAACTGCAATCCAAATTGTAGCTTGCTACAAGATCCTCCACCATGTCCCAAGATTCCCACTCCTCTTTTTTTGATATACTGGAAAATATTAGGGTTCAACCAAACACCCTAATAATGGGCGATTTGAACTACCCCACCATTAACTGGGAAAACTACTCGTGTACCAACTCCTAAGCTCAATGCTTTCTGGAATTCATAAATTCCAATGCCCTGGATTAACTTATCCACACACCCACCAGGGCCAACAATATCCTAGACCTAGTCATTACTATTTTGCTATTTTTGGAGCTTTTCTCCCCGGGCCTCTGCTGAAAATGGAAATATATTCAGTTAGACTAGCCCGGTAAACAAATGTAAAATAAATTACCAACATGAGTGTTCCACACCTGAAGTCAACTCCTCATTGGTCAGATCCGACCATAAGCTAATCACCCTAGATATCCACATCCCGCCCCCACCCCCTATTAAGGAAACCACGGTAAAAAATGTCTCCAAAGCCAACTTCATGCTTCTTAAGACAGAAGTGGCGAACTTCATGACACCCATGCAGATGGGACAATACAGTTACAACTGCTGAATCCTACACAAATGCACTGTATAAGCATTTACATGAGTGCATGGATTGTGCTATCCCAAACAGGACCAAGACGCTATCCTCCAAAAAAAGGAATCTAATCTGGTGGTCCCCTGCCATAAACAAACTCTACAACAGAAGGAGGAAACTGTTGCAAAAGAAAGTAAAATCCCATGCGTGGAGGAGCTCCCTGGTCAGCCTCAGTAAGAAGCTGAGATCCCTTATAAGATCATCCAAAGCTAGCTACGAAAACAAAATTGCCACTGATTCTAGGGACAACCACAAAGCATTCTATAGCTGTGTCAAGAATCTCAATGGCAACACCCAGATCTGCTCTGAGTTACAGCACAATGGCACAAAAATTACAGAACCAAATGATATTGCCAACATCCTGGAAGATCGGTTCAGTGCTAACTTTACCCCCCCCCCCCCCCTCACCCCCTAAAGGACCCATATCTATACAGGAAGAATGCAGAGTCCCTGTAATCACAACTACACAGGTAAAAGCTGCACTCTCTAAAGCCAAAAACACAGCATCCATGGGACCAGACAACATCCCAGGCTGCGTTTTACACAAACTTCAGAACAAACTGGCTCCCCACCTGAGCACCATGTTCAGTCATAGCCTTATGTCAGACTTTGTGCCCACTGAATGGCGCACAGCAACAGTTATCCCACTGCACAAAGGCAGAGCCAACACTGATCCCGGGAACTATTGCCTATTAGCCTGACGAGCCTGGTCTGTAAGGCCATGGAGCATATCATCATGGAACTCATAAACAAAGACATTGGTAACCTCCAACTCTGGACCCCACCCAGTTCAGGTTTCTGAAAGACAGATCATGCCTCTTTGAGGCAGTCACAAAAGCTGTAGACGAGGGTAAGGTGGTTCACACAGCCTATCTTGACCTCGCCAAGGCTTTCAACACCATCCCCCATTCTGGAATTATAGCTAGACTCACTAAACTAGGTATAAATCCCTAAGTCACAAGATGGGTTGCCAACTGGCTCACTGACAGAACCCACACTGTAAAAGTTGCAGACTCCAAATCTGACTTCAAATCAGTGACAAGTGGAGTACCACAGGGTTCAGTCCTGGGACCTCGCCTGTTTGGTATCTACTTCTCTGAAGTACAGACCTTTGGCTAACTAAGTTCGCAGAAGACTACAAACTAGAAGCCGTAGTCGAGTCCCCAAATGATGTGGACATCCTACAGAAGGGCCTCACTGAGACAGATGCCTGGTGTCAAAGCCATGGCCTCAAGCTCAATGCCAAAAAGTGCATTGTCATCCCTTTGGTAAAAACTCTGTACCCGTGAACTACCACATAGGCGGCAGTCTACTTAACACCGAATGTGTGATAAGAGACCTTGGGACCAAGGTGGATAGTAGTCTCTCCTTTGATAATCACATCGCCACAGTGGTCAGGAAATCCTTCTATGTGGCACACCTCATCACAAAAGGGTTCTCATCCAGGAAAAATAGGTCATTGTTCCCCTCTACTCGACACTCATTAGACCCATTATAGAGTACAACACCCCTTTTGGAATGTACCTCACTAGACATCTGCAGCAGCTGGAAAGGCCACAGAAGTACCTCACAAAGGGGATTAGTGGCCTCAAACAGATGCCCTACACTGACAGTCTTAAAAAACTCCAGCTTTACTCCGTAGCATATCACCTACTCCAAGGTAATCTCTGCCTAACGTATAAAGCTATGTCAAACCCAGAACTGTTAGACATGCTACACCTAAAGAAATCCCAATACCGCCGAGCTACATGCTCTAGGGACCTAAACCTTGTCACCACAATAAACAGGATATGGTGGAGGGATAAATTCCTGTCCCAGAGACTTTCCATACTCTGGAACAAGCTACCCATCTGTGTCAAGCAAAGTTCCTCATTAGCACTCTTCAAGAAAAATCTTGATGAGTAGATGGGAAATAGGAAATACACTCCGGGGATCACTTCTGTGACTCTGCTCGACAGGGGGCACAGGAAAATAACTTTCTTGGGTGGCATAAGCCAGAGAACCTTGTTGGCTAGGCTTACTTAGGCCCTTGGGTCAATAGCCTAGTACCTACCTATGAACTTAGCCACTATCAAGGTACAAGGTTTAGACCTTAGTTGTTTCACAGCATTCCGAAGATTGCGACTTGGTATAATAGTTAGTTTTGATTCAAAGAAACAAGGTACAGAGTCCGTTTTTCACTTTGGGAAATGGAATTGGGGAGGCTTAGACTGGCCTGTTAGGAAGGCTGGCCTACTACTCAGCTATGAACTCAGAATATGAAGCTCACTGTCAAAAGAAAATTCTGTCCTAGGGTGGGACCGTTTTGGACTCTTAACTTTCTTGCCTCCAGTTAATATGGTCCCACCTGATATACAGTGATCAATACATTACAGACGGGGTGGGCATGTGACATAAATCCTTGCAACTTGGGAGGCAGACGTTGGTGGATACAAGCTGTTCATGAGAAGGTCTTACTTCCTGGATAAGGGGAAAAGAAGTGACCCCAGAAGGAAGCAGATTGTACATTAAAGCCATCTCCTACATTCACAGATCTCCTACCCACATCTACACCCCTTCCTCAGATCTACCATGAGCACGTCCTCAAGGCACTTTCCAGGGCCGTGAGCACTGCTTCTGTGGGGCAGAATAACATACTGGGCTTCTTACTGGCCAGCCTAAAACAAGACCTGTCCGATTGCCTATAGAGGCTATTCAGTGTCAGGCTCTGAACAGGCTTTGCGCCTTATGAATGGAGGACAGCAATTGATATGCCCTTGCACAAAGATGGGGTTATCAACAGACCTGGGAAACTATAGACTCATAGCTCTGACCAGCTTCATCTTTAAGGCTATGGAAAGAATGTCCCAATAAGGACATGGATAATCTACAAACTCTTGACCCAAGCCTGTTTGGATTTGTCGAAACAGGTAGTGCCTACTTAGCCTGGGTGACTACTTTAAAAAGGTTCCTGAAGCAGTGGATTAGGACAGATGGGTTCACACTCCTATCTAGACCTCGCAGAGGCATTCAACACAGTCCCACACAGGTGTTGTAGATAAACTATCCCAGATAAATGTTAATCCCTATGTAATCAGTTGGCTAGCAAATTGAATCACAAATAGAACTCTTAGAACTCAGGAGATTAGGGTGGGCCGCTCTACTTCCTTAAAAAAAAAAAAAAAAAAATCCACCGGTGGTGTACTGCAGGGTACAGTCCTTGGGTCACTCCTGTTTGGCATTTATTTCTTGGAGGTCAAAAATGTGGCTAAGCTTTTATGACTGACCAGATTTGTAGATGACTATAAACTTGGTGTTATCGCAATCTCCCCAGAGGATACAGGGATCCTCCAAGAGGGCATTTTCCATACCAATAGGTGGTGACAAAACTGTGGATTAAAATTAAATGCCAGGATATGTATAATAGTATTTTTGGCAAGCAAGAAGCATGACAAAACTGATCCAGTGATTGAGAACTGGAACCTATGCAGATACTTTGATAATCACATATCCATTATTATGAGAAAGGTCTTTTTTAATTCACAGCTTTTTAAATTCACAGCTTATTACTAAGGGTATGGCATCCAGGTCCAGGGATGTGATCATTCCACAGTATTCTGCAGTCATCCCGCCAAACATTGAGCATAATGCCTCCTTCGTTATGTGCTTGTCCAAAAATTTGACCCAACTTGAATGCTTACATGGCTTTCTTACTAAGAAAATCAAGGGCCTTGATCACAAAAAAAAAATATGTTGACTGTCTCAAAGCCTTGTCCCTCTTGTCACTGTCATACAGGCTACTGAGAGGCAGTCTCTGCCTCGCGTATAGAGCTTAATCAAACCCTATCCTGTCAGACCTAAATGCACATTTGCAAGGCCAGTCGGGGCATAAACACCTACTCAATACGTCTCATTGTTTTTTGCAACATAAATGGAGCATGTTGGAGGGCCATATATGTGTCACAGAGAACTTCTATGAATCATCTTCCGCTTCACATAAAACAAATTGCTTCTATCACACTATTCAGTTGGAATCTGGTTGAATAGATGGATAACCACATATTCACCGTTGGTTAGCACACTTGTTCCTCATGGATATGGGCAACATGTAAATGCTATGCTAATTTCTGGGTTTTTCATACTTAAAATGTAAGAGCTAAAAACTTCATGGGAATGCATAACTAGATTTCTACAGATCCTCACAGATCAGTAGTCTGGTAAGTACCTATGAATTGTTCAAGTACGTAGAAAGTTTACAACATAATGGAAAAGTTGCAGGCTGACAGTCATGCAGGGATTTCATAGGAACATAGGAGCAATACTACACAGGTGATCAAGGGGAAGACAATAAGATGCCTGGCCATGTACACCTTTTAAGTAGATACATTTAAAGGCTTTTGGTGCCATTTTCAACCACTTTATAGTGCTTGCCATACCTTGTCATGGTTTCTGAATGTCTATGAAGCTGTAAGAAAATCTCCTTTTATACTGTTCCAAAGATCCCTTGCAATTAATTAGGTAATGACAGGAAAAGTTGTAGTTTCTTCCTAAATAATTTGCTGTGAATAACAGTCCCTATTTCTGCTTAGAGTATTAATTCGTTTTTGAGACTGGTGAGTCCCCAGCTTTACAGCCACCTTTGAAAGAAGTACAATTTGTTTTAAAGTGTCAGTGTTTCAGAAACTTGCATCTGTTTTACCCGAATCCCTTTTTTAGAAAAAACGGAGCTGTTGGCTGCAGAGTTTACATGCTTGGCATGCACATAGATGTGTGGCACCTTCTTATGCTACAGATAAGTACTAACAGTGCTTCTTGGGATTCAGTAGCATGTATTTCTTTGAAAATAGACACTGGTGGAAAAAAGGGAAAATATAAAGATAGGAGCAGTAAGTCTCCCAAACCCCAGCAGATGCAGTATAAAAAGTTGTATGTTGTCACTTATAAAATTATGTTGCATTCCCACTACATGTCAAAAATACAGAGCTCAGTATGTACTCAGTCACCTCCCTGTGGTAATAAACAAGGAAACTCATCGTACATGTTCACTTATTAGCACTGGGTATGGAATGCTGCAGTTTAAATGCAGGTTGTGCATTAACATAAGTATTAGGATATGGGATTAGTTTTATTTGGTCTAATCTGCCCATAAGGAGAAAGAAGATGGGGTATTTAAAGTTGACTTACAAACACAACAAAATGTTAGTTTCAAAGTCGGACAGCTTTGCTAAAAATACAGATTGCTTTCTTCAAGGTAACCACTAGATTAATAATAAAAGTTGCATGCTGCAATGTCCCTGGTATATGCCTGATTACTCATTAGCTGGTGTAGTGGTTGTGCTTTGCAGCGCCAGCCTTGCTCAGTGTAACATTTTAAATTGCATCTGCTTTCTGTTTTATTCAGGTCTAGTTGGAGTCCCAGGGTTTTTCTTAGTTTAGTTGTAGCTCCCTTATTACATTCTCTGTTGGAGCACTGACTGCAGTGCCAGACCCTTAGAGATAATGTGCTTCTATACAAGCATATTTCTGGCTACAGCACAGAGAACCGCATAGTGCCATTGACCGTACAGCCTGAGACGATGCTCCAAGTGCAGTCTGCCTGGCCTTCAACAGGGATTTTTCACCTCTGTAAATCAGGCTGCTCAATGTCCAGAGGGCCCCCCTCCACACTTCCTGTATGAGTATGACAACCTGGTATTGTCTGTTCATGCCACTTTCTCTCTCCAGCCAGCTATTTCAGCACCTAGGTTGCTAGTCAGTCATGGGTCATCTGGGTTACTATTAAGGGTTCATGCATCAAGTGCCATAGAACCAGAAAGAGAAACTAGATTTCCATACATTTGGACCATCAGCTCTAAAATTTTCATATTCTGAAAAGTACTTCTTGTCTGCTATAAGCTCTGCAGTTGGAATCAGCATTAAGCATTCATGTATACAGCATTGTGTCTACATTATTGCATCTGATGAAAATTTGTCTTAGAATTAACCCTTCCTTCATGTCAAATTTGATCTCTTAATTCACGCTGAGCAATTAACTTCCCACTGACAGTATTCCTCGATTCTTTAGCGGTACCGTGTGTAATAATGCATTTTATAGAATGGGCTTACTGTACATCATTACCCTGATTAGAGAACTAGCGTTCTCCAGCAGGGTATTAATGTACAAATAATGCCCACTGAAAAAAACAAGTCCGCTTCATGACAGCATGTCAAGCTGCCATGGAGCTCGGGCAGAAAAAAAAAAACTAACAGCCGTCATTATTTTATGCTTGCTAAGCAGCGCTTTGCAGTTTAGCGAGTGTAAAATGTAAAAAAGTAATGTGTGCATATGTGTTTGTGTGTATGAGTGTGAGAGAGATCACTTGAGCCCTATTACACTCACTAACCAGCGCTTCTGCTGTTTAGTGAGTGTAAAATAAAAAGTGTGCTCGTGTGTATGAAAGTGAGAGAGAGATGATCAAAAATAAATGAAACACGAAAAAAAGTGTGTGTGTTTATGTTGCTGTCTGCATGTGTGAGTGAATGCATGCGCGAAAGCAGAAAAGTGTGTGTGCGTGAGAGAGAGAAAAAGTGAACAGTGAGAGCGATGGAACGATCCATGGCAGCATCACGAAAGAGCTTTGGTACCTCACAATCATACCTCTCGGCGCAAGTAATCTGGACAGAGCCACAAATAATGAGGAAACAAAGTGCTAAAAATAGGGATGATTTTAAATATTATTGTTATAAACATAGAATCTCGCGGTGGTGGTGCTGCGGTAGCGTTGTCGCCTCACAGTATGACGTCCTGTTTGATTCTCAGCTAGAGCGTCTTCTGTGTGGAGACATGTGTGAATGGGCGTACCTTCGTTGAAGGTTGTGCGTCAGATCTGGCAACTCGGCACGTAAAAATCCACTGCCAATCATTAGCGGACTGGAGTTCCGCTGTGGCGACCCCTAACCAGGAAAAGCCGAAAGACACAACATTGTTATAAACATAGAAAGTTGCTAGAATAACACTAGCATTTTTCTGAAGCAGAGCTGTGTGTGTGTGTGTGTGTGTGTGTGTGTGTGTGTGTGTGTGTGTGTGTGTGTGTGTGTGTATGTGTGTGGCCATGTGGGGGTGTGAGCTGACTACTGGCAGCAGTTTAGAGGTTTGCATACCTCTGCATCTTTCAGATAAAGAAATCTGGATAAAGCCTAAAATAAATGGGGAACATGCTCTAAAATAGAAACAGATTTTAGTTATTGCTCTTATTAAATTACAAAGTTGCTTAAGTAAAGGATTTATGTTAGCATGAATTTTCTAAAGGAAGTAAAAGTCTGAAGCTGAAATGTATGTCATTATTTAGTAATTTCAGTCTCCAATGACCACCAACCAAACAATTTAGGAGTAAGGAACCAAAAAAAAAAATAAAGTACGTAATTTTTTTAAAATATTTTATTTTGGATGTAAAATGCTTTCTTCAACACCATTGACATATACTACAACACATTTGAAACATTAGGTGGAGAAACTATTTTACATCAAAAATATGCTTAAAAAATAGTAATAAAAAATATGTACAAGTAAAATGCAACAAAGTGCTGCGTCAGGTCTCAACACCCCTGGGCATGTGTTAATTGCACATTAACACATACCCTGTCAGGCATTATTGCTTGTTTAATGCCTAGAAGTTGGAGAACTTCTGATTTTGATACACACATCTCTATTCAAATTGTACATATTTTAAAATTCTCAGATGTGATTAGCAGAAAATACAGGAACCCCCCCCCCAAAAAGCAAAAAACAAACAAAAAAAACAAACAAAGGGGATTGTGTAGATGTTGACAGGCTGCTCAGTTTAGTTTATCTCTTTATTCAAAGGAACAATTGATTTATTGCTGCAGAAAAATCATTGGTGAAGTTGACACAGTATGCCTCATTTTACTATAACAGATCTATCAAAAATATTAAGAGGTATCATCAAAGGTCACTTTATGTGGGTGACTACAACTTTTGATGCTCTGTTCAGGACTGCTTTACTGTGACTGTGCGAAACTGCCACCTGGAATGCCATACATTATTTAGTAAACGTTATAAAGTAGGCAATCAAAGAATAGCGCTGGATTCAGAAGGGCTATCCTACAAACAATTTTTTCTTGAATGCCTACCTTTTTAATATGATTGGAGGCACTTTGAGATTTCATATATTTGTTTTAAAGCTGCAGAACCCCCCCCCCCCTTTAAAGAAAGATAGTACAAGCTACATAAGTCACTCAGTGTAACAGTGAATTTTCACTCAGTAGAGCAATCCTTGCAGCAGTAAAGATTTCCACAAGTACTTTCCTGCAGTGATCTTACATTCTGCCCTGCCATAGTGGTGGATATAGCAGTGTTACAAGCTTACACTTCCTGGGTTTATTAAGTAATGTTTTCTTTAGTCTAGAAAAATTGAAGGCCATGTAGGGTAGATTTTTTTTTTACATATTTTACCATGTGCCACAGGCTTTAGTGCTGTATCCGTGCATCCACCTTTGCCCTTGTATGGAATGGAGGTGTGGGGTGTGGTTCTGCATAGAAAAACAGGCCAGCAAAAAAAAAAAAATGTTGGAGGGAATGAGGAATGCCCAGTTAGTAGTACTTTTACAGTAATCTCTGTGTGGAAAACCTGCTGTTATGTGGTCTTGTCCATTCTTCCCTTAAACACACTAACATTTGGGGTGGCGTTACATGAAAGCCTAAAGGGGTTAAATTGTTTTTTGAAAGTCAGTCTTTTCTTTAAAAATATGGGTATGCTGAAAATAACTGACTTTCAATTTTTTCTATTTTGCGGAATTGCTAAATGGTGAGGAAGGTGCGAGGACTGAGATGACTCTTGTACACTGGAACCAGATGTTCTTCTTCAGGCAAACAACGGTGAAACATCAGTAGTTGAAGCAGACTGTTTAAAAAATATGGCATAAGATGCTGGAGCATTTTGAGTATTTTGAAACAGAATACAACATTTGGGAAAGAAAGCAGTCTTAGTGCTGTGGAGAGGATGTAATTTTCAGTTTGATTAAGAAGGAATCGAGAAGAGCTATACAGATGGCTCAGTGATTAGATGATGATCATGAATCAAAACTGGTCTGTATGTTGTGGCTGAGACTGCAGACAGTCTTAGGACACTGTGTTGCCTGTGACTTGTAGCGGCTTTGTGTAGGGATGTTCACTGGAACTGAGATATATCTATTTGATAAATGTCTGCAATGTTCCATCTGTAGTACAGAAATAACTGAGAGTATTTAAAGGGGAAGGGGAGAATAGCAGACTTTTATTCTTGGTCTAGGATGTTTGGTTTCTTGCAGTTTTCCCTTTTTTCTTCATAACCAGTTTTGTAAGGCAGTGGAGTAGTCCTCTGTATTCTTTATAGTACACTCCTGGAGCTGGAACATGAGACATTACCAGTGGGGATGGCCATGAGCAAAGGCTTTATTAAAACTAAGTAGTGGGTTATTTGCTCGCCTCCACAACAGGGCAAAGATAGCACATTAGGTGATATGATGAGACTGGAATTCTTTGGTTCTTTAGAGGTACTGTGTGTAATAATGCATAGTACTGTTTTAGTTTTGATACCAGTATCTCTCTTCAAATTGTACATATTTTCAAATTATTTTAAAATTCTCAAATGTGAGTAGTAGAAGCTGTCGGAAAGTGCATGTGGTTTGGTTCTTCTTAGGTTTACGTGTTTAATTATCATCTGATCCAGTGAGTTATCAGATCCAATCAGTTCTGACACTGGTAACTTTTTTCGATTCTCTGATCCAAGGCTTAGACTCCTACCCTCTACCTATAATCCCATTCTGTCCCTACATTACCTCAGATCATGCTTGCCATTTGTTAGGTTTAGAAGTGATATGTGGTAGTAGTTTTGCAGACAAGTCTTTTTCTGATAACTTTCCCAGTTCCATTGATATCCTTCAGATTTTCGCTATTATACATACCCTTTAGTGTCTGTTTTTTTTTTCCCTGTAGTTCTTGGTTACAGTAGTTAATTTTTGCAGTTGTGGATATATTTTCTTGTCTTTTTAGCCTACTCTCTTAACCTTTAAAAAATGTGTATGTATTCATATATATTTATATATAATACAGTTGTGTAAAATCTTAACATAACAGTAGACGTCCTTGCCTTCACTGCTGCAGGATTCTTAACAGATGGGATTCTCTGCCGTGGAAGCCCAAACATCTGGCCAGTCTTCCAAAGACTATTTGTTGCTTTTAAAAGGTACGTTGAATGTCACTCAAATGCTCCTTCTGTAGTGTAGGGCATAAAGGTGACATTCAGGCCTACCATAATCAGAACTGAATACCCCAGTTAGGAACACAATCCAAGAAATCCAAGAGGTAACCTGTACATCCAGGAAGGCAAAAGACTAGGGGGATGGAGAGAGGGAGTAAATACTGCAGCAGTGAAGGCAAGGACATCTACCGTTATGGTAAGATTTTACACAACTGTACTATATCCTTACATTTACTGCTGCAGTATTCTTAACAGATGGGAGGGTGCTAAAGCTCAAGAGGAAACCTGGGAGGGGGAAGGCGCAGAAGTGCCCCCTAAAAAGCCATGAAGAATGGCACTAACCAAACCAGCCCTAGCTTTAGATATACCATCCAACTTGTAGTGCTTGGTAAAGGTATGCACAGAAGTCCAGGTAGCTGCCTGAAGAATAGAATTAGTATCTAAGCCCTTGAAAAAAGCACCTGAAGAAGCCACAGCTCTAGTAAAATGAGCCTTAATTGTGGAAGGAAGACCCTTGCCATGAAAAGTGTAACAAAAGGAAATAGCCTTTTAAATCCAAGAAGAAATAGTTTGCTTTAATACAGCAAGTCACAAAGATCTAGGATGAAAAGAAACAACTGTTCAGATTTTCTAATAGCCTTAGTCTTATCCCAATAAACCCTGAGTTGCCTGTGCACGTCCAAAGTATGCAACACCCTCTGGCAGTCAGATTACAGAGAGAGGGGGGGAGTAGGCAGATGAATAGACTGATTCCGTGACAGCTCATTAGCCATCTTAGGCATAAAAGCAGGGTTAGTACGCAAGGACACACTGTCCTCATGAAAGACCAAAAAAGGAAGACAAGCCATAAGGGCCTGCAACTCAGACACCCGTCTGGCAGAAGTAAGAGCTAGCAAAAGAACATACTTCCAGGAACAATGTAGCAAGGAAACTGAAGCAGCAGGCTCAAAAGGAGCCTGAATCAACTTCTCCAAAAAGAAAAAAATTAAGGTCCCAGGGAGGAGGAACAGGCTTCCTGGGAAGTGTAATATTAAGGATGCCTTTAAGAGATTTTTTTTTACCTCAAATCTAGAAGCTAAAGGAGGAGAAAAAGGCAGAGAAGCAGAGATGGCTAATAAGTGGGCCTTAACAGAAGAATAGGCTACGTCGGCATTGAGCAACTCATACAAATAAGAGAAGAAAAGGAACATACGCAGTAAGTAGGTCCAAGTTATGAGAGAGACACCAAATAGAAAACCTTTTCCATTTGGATAAGTTGAATTTCCTAGTAGTAGGTTTCCTGACCTCCTGCAGGACTTACAGCATGTTCTCAGAAAAAGTGTCTGTGCGTAATCAAAATCCTATTGCCCACAGTGTCAGATGAAGTGTGGACAGGTAGGGATGGATGAGAGATCTCTTGTCTTGTGTGATTAGATCCACCCTGTGAGGTAATATGTGATGATTGCCCCTGGCTAAATGCAGAAGCAGAGGGAACCAGTACTGTGGAGGCCAAAATGAAGTCACCAACAAGATTTTGGGAGCATCCTGTTGAATCTTGAGCAAGGCTTTCAGAATGAGAGAAAGGGGTGGGAGTGCATAAAGAAACATCCCCTTTCAAGGAAATGAGAGGGCATCCGTCTTCCACACCACAGGACCTGGGACTCTGGCACAAAACAGAGGAACTTGTCTGTTCAGGGGGGAGACTAAAAGATCCACTTGAGGAGTACCCCACAGGTAGATGATGTCCAGAAACACATCCCCTTGAAACATCCATTCGTGGGACTGAGTTAAGGACCTGCTTGGAGTGTCTGCCACAAAGTTCTGACCAGAAGGGATATAAACTGCCTGAAGAGTACTTGACAGGAAGATCCCATACCAGCAATGCCAATTGGCAAAGAAGATAAGATCTAGTACCTTCCCTGTTTGTTGATTATATCACATCACTGTGATACTGTCTATAAACACCTTGAGTGGCCTTTGAGGGAAAAGAGGATGAAAGGCCTGAAGAGCCAGCAGATGAGCTCTCATCTCTTTGACATTGATGTGCACCTTCTGCTGATGAGGTGATCACACCCCCCTATACTTTTAGGGAGCCAAATATCACCCCCCATCCCATGTCTGAAGCGTCTGTGAACAATTCCTGAGAGGGAAGGGGGAGGGTGAAAAGAGATAACTGGATTCAATTCTTGAGAGGGAAGAGGGGGGGGTGAAAAGGGATAACTGGATTCAGAGACACCTGCTGAATTCACCAGTGAAGTTCCTGTCTGAGATGAGGAAGAAGAGAAACTACAAACCCTAGAGGATGTGCATGTTGGAGCCACACTGACTTCAGAAACCACTGAAACTTTCTCATGTGAAGTTTGGCCAGAGGGAGCATCGGAATGGTGGATGCCATGAAACCCAGAGCTCTCAGAAACTCCTTGGTGGTAATGGAAATCAGAGAAAGAAGAATTTGAAAGAAAGAAATGAGAGTTGAGGCCTTTGGAGGGGACAGAGATGCAAGCATTGACACTGTCTGAATCCTGCAACCCAGAAAAACATGATCCCAAGAAGGAGTCAGAGAAGACTTTTTGAAATTTATAGTGAACCCCAGGCAGTGAAGAAGGGAAGTGGCAAAATGAAGAATGTTATGTTGTCCTATCTCGACTTCATTCTTGCTGGTTGGGTTTGAAACCGAGCATTGGTTCTGACCCGGCCACACACTAAATCTCGAGAGCATTCACTGGCTCGAGGCTACAACCTATCCCAAGATCATGTTTGCCGCTTGCAGCTTTGGGATTGCCTTTCGCTGGCACAGGCTAAGTGAACTTCTTTTGCCATTATTCTAGTTACTTATTGGCAAAAGTTTACTTCAGAATATCTGCTTAATTTTACTTTGTCTTGAGTAGTCTCTTTTTTTCCTAGAAAAGTCCTTTCAATTTTCATTTTTTGATTTTTATTTTGGCCGTCGTCCTTTCTGTTAGGCCTACTATCTACCGCTGCCTCTGAATCCATTTAAGTTAGAGGATTCCTTTCCTTTCTCTCCGTAGCCCATTTTAGTTAGGGGGCTCCCCTCCCTTTCCCCCTTTTCGCTGTTTAAGTTAGAGGCGTCTCCTCAGTTGGAGGAGTACATCGTTTAAGTTAGAGACCCTCCTTTAACTTTCTTCTAACTCTCTTCTAATTTTCTAAAAAAAAATAAAAGACAGTTGTTTATTGTTAATGACAACATTTGTTGTTTATTTACAAGTTATATTGATAGTACTTTGTGGTAAGCTAGTTACTTTACTACTTTTGAGTGACTCTACTGCTGGTAAATTTAACTGCTAATTGTGTCATACTGTTCAAACCAGGATGTCAAAGGAGACTAAAGAGTCCAGATTTAAAAAGTGTGATTCGTGCACACAAAAGATGTCACTTACTAACGGTCACACCAGTTGTGTGTGCTGCTTAGGTGCCGTCCACCTGCAGGATTCCTGTTCGATCTGTCATGCCTTTAGCTCAAGGGTCCTGCAGGAGCGGAAGAATAAGTTCATTCTTAGGGGTTTGTTGAAAGGGCCCTTTGATTCAACTCTTGAAGGGACTCAGGCCAATAAGTTCATTCTTAGGGGTTTGTTGAAAGGGCCCTTTGATTCAACTCTTGAAGGGACTCAGGCCTCCAAACCTGCAAACAAATCATCCACAACTTCTTTGGCTCCGGTTTCTGAGCTGTCTTAAGAGACTTGAAAAATTGAGTTCCTCAGAACTGAAGTCTGTCTGTTCCGAGAAGGAAAAAGCTACGTTGGTTCCAAGGGTAGTTTCTGAACCGTCAAGCAGTCGAAAAAGGACCTGGTCACCGTCCCTGGACCCAATTCTTTCGGTGCTGCAATCTCCTTTGCTACAATCGGTGGCAGGTAGCCACAAGTCTTCCCATTCCTCTTGATCATCCAGGAGCTTCTCAAATGATGATGTGGAGTGGGTGGTTAGAAGGTTGGTCCATAAACCGGCTTTGGCCAAAATTCTATCCAGCCCAGCCCAGCCGGTTGTGGAGCCGACTCCAATAGCTTCCTTACTTTCGGTTCCTCCTCCGACTCAGCCGAGTTCGGAGCCAGAGTGCCTGGAAGTCATAGTGGTGGAACCTTAGATCTGAAAACCATTCCTGGAGTTTCGGGGCCGATCTCCACTCCCCTGAGATTCTCTGTTTATCTGAAACCTGGTTAAAACCTAACTGCAGACAATGAAGTGTTACCACCTGGGTACAACATACACAGGCTGGATCGTGCTTCCAGGAAGGGGGGCGGGGTAGCTGTACTCTATAAATCTAAGTTGAATGTCACCATAGATGTAATACAACCACCTCAAATTAATAATTCAGAAATTCTTGCCACCACATTGCAACTTAATAAAAATAAATGCATTAATATCATCTGTATGTACATTGCCCCAGGTAACAATATATCTACACTTGAAGATATCCTGCACTGGCTATCATGTCACTACCCCCAAGAAACCGTACTACTTGGAGACTTTAACATAGACTGGGGCACCTGTTCCTCAGAATCCCCAACCACTCATATTAACCTGCATGCATTTACACAAATCATATCCACCCCTACCAGGATAGGTAAACCCAACCAAAAAGAAAGCATACTTGACTGGGTACTCATAAATAGTCACCCCCAACTGTACACCTCTGGTACCCTCCCTGATGGCCTAAGCGATCACCTTCTCACATATGTAATTAAGCACAAAGCCATTAATTCCCAACAACCCTTACTCAGAAAGGTTACAAACAATAAAAACTTTGACCCTCCCAAATTCCAACAAGAACTAAACTCATGTAATTGGTCTAGTATAAAACACCTCCCCTTAGAGGAAGCAGTATACTTTAACAACAAATTCCTTGAGATCCTTGATTTGCATGCACCTGTTCGTTCAAAGAGAACAAAGGCAAAAACAGCGCCATGGCTTTCTAAAGTGTCTAAACTCAAAATTACCCTTAGAAACAAAGCATGGGCTTTATGGCATTCTTCTAAAGACCCCCCCAAGATCACATTAAATACAGGCAATCCAGGAACGAAACTAAAAAATCCATTTTACAAGACAAAACACAATACTACTGTAATTTACAGACAGTAAATCAAAATAACCCTCAGAAGTTTTGGGCAGGTTTAAATAATCTGCTACATCCTGGACAAACTTCAACCCCAATCCCTGCTGCTACTATTGATAAAACCCCTGAAGATGTTTCTGACAGTTTTAACTGATTCTTTACTGAGACAATTCAAGCCCTAGCTAGCCAACTGCCTCCTAGCTCCCCTGGTCCTGAAAGTACCACCCCTAGAAACCTACTCGCGTTCAGCTTCCAACCAGTCGCCATTTCACTTATCCGTACCTTGATCAAAAAATTAAAACCCACTACACTTTCCCTGCCTATACCTACAAAAATCAGCTGATACTATTGCTTACCCCATCTCAATACTAATCAATCAAACCATAGTAGAAGCTAAAATTCCCACCATATGGAAAATATCCTATGTAATCCCACTTCACAAAGGAGGCATCTCTACTGAATTTTCCAATTATAGGCCAATAGCTATACTTTCTCCACTTGCAAAGATTATGGAAAAATGTATTCGTAGACAACTCGTGCACCAACTAATCCAGAATCACCTTATGGCAGACACTTAGCATGGCTTCCATCCTCATCACAACACTTCTTCAGCCCTCCTAGCTTTTACCAACACCATAAACCATAATCGCAACAATAATTATATATCCTCAGCCCTCTTCTTGGATCTTTCCAAGGCATTCGATATGGTTGATCACCAACATTTAATCCACACCCTGCAAACATTATGTCTAAATATTAGAGCCCTTCATTGGTTTCAATCCTACCTGAATGATCGACAGCAGGCTGTCATCTGGCAGAACAAACTCTGTAATCTTCTACCTAACACCCTTGGAGTACCACAAGGCTCTATACTAGGGCCCTTGCTGTTCTCCATCTTCATTAATGACCTTTATACTGTCATCACAAAAGTCAGCTGTATCCAGTATGCTGATGACTCTACTCTGATTTGCTTGGCCACATCTTCAATAGGGTTATGGTCAGCTACCCAGACCACCTTTAATACAGTAGAAAACTGGCTTTCTGAACATTGTCTGATCCTAAATCCCAAAAAAACTAAAATGCTGTTATTTTCACCAACATGTAGGTCTACCGCTTTCACCTTTACCATAAATTCAAATGATGGCACAATAATCTCCCCTGACCCCTCTACAAAACTATTAGGTGTCATCATAGTTAATAATCTAAAGTTCGACCTACATGTTAACCAAACTGTCAAAACCATCAATAAAAAACTAGGGTCACTTTACAGAATAAAAGCCTTCCTAACCCCTCCAGCTAAAATCGCCGTAGCTTGCTCTCACCTTCTTTCAACCCTTCTGTATGCATCCCCTCTACTCTCGAATTTAAACAAGACTGTCCGTAACAAACTCTCAATTTGCTGCAACCACATTGCCAGGTTTGCCACTGGGCTGCCTTGTAGGACACATCATTGCATCAGTCTAAATCAGCTTGGGTGGCTTAAACTACCCAGCCTAATCCAGTATAACCAACTGATTATGGCCTATAAAATCCTCTATAATCCTGACAATACTCCTGCACTTAAAAATATTATCACCCCCTATAACAATCCTAGACTGCTTCGATCCTCTAACAAACTATTTCAGACTAGCAAAATTAATAACACAGCCGATAACTCTCTCTTTGCAAACTCTTTAAGTAGACCCTGGAACTGTCTTCCAGCTGATATAACCTTACTTTCTACCTTAGGTCAATTTAAAACTAGACTCAAACAACATTTGGCACTTAACTGGCTATGTCAATGTATCAAGCCTGGCTAACTCTCTCTAGAATGTGAAAAAATCTGTTAACCAGTTTACTGTGCAATTTAAATTAATCCTGATTTATGCTCGGGATTAACTCTAACTTGTGGAACTTGTTTAACTTGCTTACTTATGTAATCACTGTAAATAGTCTGTTTGTAATAGGTAATGCTGGTATTGTGTAATGCTGTATCTGCTTACACTTGGAGCTTTTCTCCCCGGACCTCCGTTGAAAATGGACATGCATCCAGTCGGACTATCCCGGTCAACAAGTGTAAAATAAAAAAAAATAAAATAAAACCACTTCCATGTTGCCATCCATGGAAGGGTTTTGGGGCCAGGACTCCCTCATCGGTTCCAGGGGGGAGAGTCGAACCAGAGCCTTGTCTGATCTGAGTCTCCCACTCGGGGCTTCGGTGCAGGTCAGTTCGGCGCCCACATCGGCCTCGGAGCCATCCTCCTTGGTGAGGGGGGGATCTCCTGGCTCCTCAGAACAGGAGGCTCTCTCGGCCCAGGATCGTGGTGCCTTCGAAGTGATGAGTGTGCTTTCCTCTGAGTCTGCTCCACCCTCGGCTCTAGCTACTCTTCCCCAAGGGTCCAGTGTCAACTTCTATACCACCCCTCCAACCCCAGCATAGAGAACCAGTGCCCTGGGAACCCCCATTGGGCAATACCATGTCTTCTGAAACCTCCCCGGAGCATCCCGCAAGAAGGTCCCTCACAAGAGAATGTGCAAGAGGAAACGCACAGACTTCCCTGAGTCTGTCACATCGGATACCAATTTAGAGGATTCAGAAGGGTCCCCACAGTCACCCTTTGAAGATGTCTCCTTTGTAGACATCTTAGAGATCCTGAAACAGAGAGGTGTCTGGAAAACCCTTTCCCATTCTGAAGATGAATTGGTATACCTGGAGGCATTCGGTTCTCGACCCTCCACCTCTTGGGTGTCTCCGCCTTTCGACCATCTCCTGGGGGTAGTCAGTCGAAAGGAGTGGGGCTCTCCAGAGTCGGTGGAGCCTGTTCCGAAGAGGCCTAACAAATTTGTCACAGCCCCAGAGGACAAACAGTTTTTGACAAAAGGTGTCCCAGTAGATGTTATGGTGGTGGTGCAGCCACCAAGAAGGAATTAGCTGAGACTTCTGCATCTGTCCATCCGCTTAATAAAGAGTCTCGAACGATGGACAGATATGGGAAGCGTGTGTTCTCCTCAGCAGCCTTTACCCTTCGGTCGCTGAATTACTTGTCTCACTTCACTCGTCTTCAGAGGGATCCCCTCAAGGAGCTAGGAGATACCCTACAAGGTGCTACAGCTGGGGAGTACCTGATAAGGTAAACTCTCAGCTTGCGATCTTAACTTCCATTACTAACTCCTCCATGTGCCTCATTTCTTATGCGCCCGATGGAGCGAGTAGGACAGCAGGCACAGGACTAGCTCTGAGGGGGCATTTCTGGGTGTGTCTTTGTTAGTTTGCTGAACCCTTTAAATCTTCCTTTATTGATGCCCCGTTTGATGGCTCATCCTTGTTCGGGCCAAAAGTGAAAGAGACTCTCCCCAGGAGTGAGCAGGATGGCAAGACTCTGTCTGCTGTAGGAGTGTGTTTTTCTGCCCCTACTAGGCCTTATCCCAGTGGTCAGAAAGGCAGGAAAATGTGGTTCTGAAAATCCAAAGGATCCTTGCCGGACTCTCGTGCTGAATTTTCCCCTAGAGTCAGAGAGGGAAATAACGGAAGACATCGTCCTCGTGGCAGAGGGGGTTTGCAGAACCAGGGTGACAGAGATACGTTCTCAGGTCGACCCTTCCAGCGCTCCTGAATGGAGGCCCGTCTGCCCACCTCTGGAGGCAGTTGGGGGAAGATTATCACTGTACCCAAAAGCCTGGCTAGACTTGACTCAAGACAAATGGGTACAGTCCATCATATCCAGGTGATACAACATTCCTTTCTTTTTTCCACCCCTTCCATCAAAGTCTATCCCAGACAAACCACCCAGTCAAAGGGATCAGACAACCCTAGAAATTCACAGGTTGCTAGAAAAAAGTGATCCAAAAAGTCCCCCGCAGACCAGATCGGATCCGGAATTTACTCAAAGTTCTTTTTAGTTCCAAAAAAGACAGGGGACTGGAGATCAGTTTTGGATCTCAGCAGACTAAACAAGTCATAAAGAAAACAAAGTTCCGGATGGTAACACTGCAGTCTACACTCCCTTTTTTGGGACAAGGCAACTGGATTTGTTCCATAGATCTTCAGGATGCGTACTACCATATCAAGATCCAGGAGATATTTATGCTTCCGGCTGGGAGCCAGTCATTACCAATTCAGAGCTCTGCCCTTTGGTCTCACTACAGCCCCCAGAGTGTTTACCAAATGCATGGCAGTAGTTGTGGCTCACCTGAGGCATCTAGGATTCCAGGTGTTTCCATATTAGACGACTGTCTCCTGACCGCTACCACCGAGCATCTACTAACCAGGACAAGAGACACCACCATTCATCTCTGCTCAGATCTGGGCATTACTATATATATATATATATATATATATATATATATATATATATATATATATATATGTATATATATAAATATATATATATATATATATATATAAATATATATATATATATATATATATATATGTATATATATTTTTTTATATAATATGAACCAGCATTGATTGGTTCATAGATTAGTATTAAGCTAACTGCCCTTGCGAGCCATTTTAAGCCTAGTCAATTATCTCACAGCCTAGTCAATTATCCCTTGTGAGACTCAAGCCCTGCACCTTGTGCTTGCAAGGCAAACACCTTAACCATTAGGCCACCCTCCCAAATAAATTTAGAAAAATCTGCCTTGTTGCCATCACAGCATATTACCTTTATAGGGGCAGACTTAAACATAAAAGACATGGTGACAAAACTGCCTTACAAAAGAGTTCAAACACTACGCCGTCAAGTGTCAATATTAGTCAGGAAGAACAAAGTGCAAGAAAAATTTGTCCTCAAGGTTCTGAGTTTAATGGCAGCTGCAATAATGCTAGTTCCACTGGTATGTCTACACATGAGAATATTACAGTGGCTACTTTTCTCTCAGTGGTCCATGCAGGAGTTGCCCATGTCACACGATTCTCATTACGAATGCCTGCAAAAGGGACCTACAGTGGTGGCTTCAGTCTGCTCAGATAACGATAGGCAGACTGTTTGTTCTCCCCCAACCTGTAGCTACAGTGACCACAGACACTTCCCAGATAGGTTGGGGGGGCAATATCTGGGACAGACTGTCCAAGGGATTTGGCAAGAGCATGAGTACCACTTGCACATCAGTGTCTTAGAGATGAGAGCAGTGCTTCTGGTGTTGCAAGCATTCCAGAACTCTCTTCCAATAGGTACTATTGCAATGCAAACAGACAATATGTCCGTGGTGTGGTACATCAACAAACAAGGGAGAACCAGATCCTATCCCCTGTGTTGAGAGGCTCAAAGCGTATGGCAATGGGCAATTTCATCTCATTGTTTTCTGACTGTAACGCACATCCCAGGGAAATCCAACATGATAGCAGACAGACTGAGCAGAGAAGTTCTTATGCCGCATGTGTGGTCCCTGAATCAAGAAATTGCGAACCAAATTTTTCGCAAGTGGGGCCAGCCTTGCTGCAATCTTTTTGCCACGCCCATCAACTCCAAATACAGCAGCTACTTTGCCCTAATTCCCCCTGTAGGGGAGTCACCAAGGGATGCACTTACTCACGATTGGCCCCCGGGACTTCTATACACCTTTCCCCCATTTCCATTGATCCCCAAGGTTCTCCAGAAAGCCAGGTTGTTGAGTCACAGGGTAATTCTCATTGCTCCTTACTGGCCTCATCAGATATGGTTCCCCT
Organism: Protopterus annectens; assembly: GCF_019279795.1. Taxonomy (NCBI): domain Eukaryota; kingdom Metazoa; phylum Chordata; order Ceratodontiformes; family Protopteridae; genus Protopterus; species Protopterus annectens. Next base: position 600,699,287 of record NC_056741.1, on the reverse strand, counting down.
TTCTTTGGCCCCATCTACAGGAGGAGCCTTGGATCCTGGACCCAGTGCCGGATCTTGTGACTCATCAGTCAGGAACGCTTCACCCCTCTCTTCAAAGCCTCAAGCTGACAGCTTGGTTACTCCACTTCCACTTTTAACCAGGCTTCCAGAACTATCCCCGGCAGTACAACACATTCTGGTTTCGTCACACAAGGATACAACTACGAAACTTTATGCAAGTAAGTGGAAGAGGTTTTCTTGTTGTGCTGACAATAACCACATAGATCTCTTTACAGCCCTTATTTCTGCGAGGCGCAGCAGCAGCCACGCTACGAGTACAACTAGCTGCCATATCTAATTACCATGTGGGTGACATGGGATCTAATGTAATGTCCCCTAGGTTATGCATAGTCTTTCTCAGGGGCACATTCCTTTTAAAACCCCCATAAGAGAACTGCCACCTCCATGGGGCCTAAATTTGGTATTGTCATCCTTAACTCTTCCCCCATTTGAACCAGCCTCCTCTTGTTCACTGAAGTTCTTATCTTGGAAAACAGTTTTCTTAACAGCCATTACCTGCACTAGGAGGGTTTCAGAACTGCAAGCTCTGTCTATCCGTCCTCCCTGTCTGATTTTCCACAAAGACATAGTTTTCCTCAGAACAAATCCTTCCTTTCTGCCAAAAGTCTGTTCAGAGGCCAATTTGAATCAGTCTATCGAGTTACCTGTATTCTTTCCTAATCATGGCAACAAGGCAGAATACAAGCTTTACCAATTGGATGTACATAGACAGCTACGCTTTTACTTACATAGGACCAAAGAATTTAGAAAATCTGACCAACTCTTTGTTTCATTCTCAGAAAATAAGAAAGGTACTCCAGTTTCAAAAGTCACCTTATCTAAATGGCTTATAGATACCATCACTTATGTCTACAACTCTCAGAATAAGCAGCTGCCAGGGAAAATCAAGGAACATTCAACCAGAGCTATGTCCACTTCCACTGCTTTTCAAGCTAGACTCCCCTTGGATTCAATTTGTGCTGCTGCTACATGGGTCAACCCTCATACCTTTATCACTCATTACACAGTAAATGTGGCCTCCCAGAACAGGGCATCCCTTGGTTCCACTGTTCTGAAGAGCTTATTCCCTTGAGTCACCTGAGAAAGAAGGTGCTGGGGACGCTGTCCCAACCAACAAGAATGAAGGCGAGATAGGACAACATAACATAAAGAAGTTATGTACTCACCATAATGTTCCATATTTATTGTCCATGATCTCGCCTTCATTCTTGCATCCCACCCTTCTGTCCCCCTTCCTGGAGGATCGAGAGGAAACTACAAAATTGGCTATTAATGGTCTGATTCCCTTCATACCTTTTAATTTTTGGGCAGTGCACATGTTACAGTCATGGTATGGGTTAGCATGTCCTAGTGATTAGTTTCTCAAATGAAATCTGGAGAGCAGCTGCTAGGCATCTTGGGATAGGTTGTAGCCTTGAGCCAGTGAAAGCTGTCGAGCTTTGGTCTGTGGCCAAGTTGGAACCAATGCTCTTTTCTGAACCCAACAAGCAAGAATGAAGGCGAGATCATGGACAACAAACATGGAACATTATGGTGAGTACATAACTTCTTTTTTTTGTAAAAGGGTCTAAAAAATCCACTGCCAATCATTAGCGGACCGGAGTTATGCTGTTGCGACCCCTAACCGGGAAAAGCCGAAAGACATTAGTTTTAGGTCTCTGGAGAGGATGCCTGAATCAACAGGTCATCTAAGTAAGGAAAAATCTGGATCCTTCGAAGCCTGCAAAAAGCAAGCACAGGAGCAATGCATTTGGTGAACACCCATGGAGCAGTAGAAAGACCAAAGGGCAAAGCAGAGAACTGAAAATGACAGGAAGCAACAGAGAAACACAAAAACGTCTTGAAAAGAAGATTGATCGGAATATGGAGATAAACATTCTTGAGATCCAGAGATACCATATAGGCCTGAAGGAGCAAGAGAGGAAACAGAATCTGAAGGACAAAATCTGAAAGGAAGGCACTTTTAGATAAGTGTTTAGATGAGAGGTCTAGAATAGGTTTCCAACTGCCCTCTTTTCTGGGCACTAGAAATGGTCTGGAGTAGAACACTTTCCCCCTTTGGGACACAGGCACCTCTTGAATAGTACCCTGAGTCAAGAGATTTTGAAGAACCTCTGGGAAAAGGGAAGTTGTTCCCAAGGAGGCTGAGGAATGCCCATTAAAGGAGGACAGGATTTCCACACTATGAAGTACCCCTGATGAATAATCAACAGAACCCAAGAATTCTGAGTGATCTGAAGCCAAACAGGAAGAGAAGGAGAAAGATGAAGATAAAGAGGAATGTGGCAGGGAAGAGACAAAGATTTGTACAGCATCTGGTTTGTTTGGAAAGGAACACTTTGGAGTCCCTGATAACTGAGAAGCCTTAACAGGAAGAGCCCGTTTGCCACTCTTCCTACCTTTAGTAGAAGGGTGGGATTGCCTACGAACAAAAGCAGGCTTAGTTTCTCTGAAATTTAGGCACAGGAGAAACAAACACATGTTTAAGTTCCTGCAAGGTGTTACTGTTATCCTGAAGGGACTTAAACAAAGCAGCAGCAGCTTCCCCAAACAAAAGTTTAGAATCCAGAGAAGCATCCATCAAGTTAGCTTTAATATCATCAGGTAAAGGTTGAAGCCTAAGCCAAGAATACCTCCTTATCACTGAACCAAAAACAGCAACCCTAGAATGGGCATTTGCTGCATCATAACTACATTTAATAGAATGACAAATGACTTGAGGGGAAGTCTCTAGCAAAGAAAGAACAGAGTTTTACACTCTTAGGTCTGGAAAATCAGAAATAAGTTGACAGGCCTGAGAAAGAAGAGCCAACACATACCTAGACTAAAAGCTAGGGTAGCAGAAGTGTAAACTTTCTTACCCAACCTTTCCATAGTTCTGCTATTCTTGTCAGAAGGCAGTAAATTGAGCGAGGGAAGCAACTGAGATGACTTATCAGAGGCTACAGACACAACAGAAGGGTCAGTAGCAGGACATTTATATAGTGAAAAACAATCTTCACACACGCTGTAAAACCTGTCAGGCTTCTTGGGTGCAGGGGGCAGAGAATCAGGCGCACGAGAGGCATTGGAAAAAGCATCCAACAAAGCAGCCAAAACAGGAGGAATAGTTTCAGGTTTAGGGGAGTCGAACTAACTGCAGCAACTCATAGTACTGCTTAAGGCTATCAGAGAACTGAGCACAATCCCACTTAAAAAAATTCATCTTCCTAGAGAGTGTCCCCCCAAAGGAAATTTCCTCAAAAGGAACATCTGGACTAATAGATTTCTTCTCCTCTGACCCATAGTCTAAAGGAGAAGAAATTTGAGTAGAATAAGTCAGAGATTCATTATTTGAATCCAACACGTCCTCTGAAGAATCCTGCTCTCTGCCATTTTAAGGGGAGTAGAGGACCAAGGAGGAGCAGGAACCGAAACACCTTGATAAGGGTTTAAGGACATTAAAGCAGCAAACAGCCCCTGAGTGAAAGCCTGCAACTCACTTTGTGAATCCCTAGGAGCAGAAGAAATATGTTTAATTTTTTGTTTTTTCTTTAAGGGAAGGTCCCCTCCAGAAAACTGAGAAGGCTCAGACCCAGGACAGCAATCAAGAAACTGTAGTAGGAACTTCTTCCCCAACCAAAAACTGAGGAATTCCCCTAGACCTTTTGGAAAAAATCAGCCGTGGTTCCCCCTGAACGTCCGAGATGGACGCCTGCAAAGCCGCTTTGGATGTGCTGCCAGCTGGACCCTCAATGACATGTGACATGGTCACAGCAGAGAAATACAATAATGCAGCCGGATGAGCCTCCGGGTTTGTAACGACATCAGGAGAAGCACCTGGCAGAGGCTGGACAGTGAAAGATTCCGGTTGTACCTTTTTCTTCCCTAATGGCTGACCCTCTGTGCAGGAGATTCCTTCCATTGTATCTATATCGAGAAGTTTAAGATGCTGGTTCTCAAAATACAAGGAAAGGGAGGAAAGTCTACTGCGAAGGGTTTTTGGACTGAACATCTGACAAATAGAGCAAGACGTATGGTCATGAAAAGCTCCTAGACAAAAAAAAAATTTATCGTGGTAGTCTTTATGGGGAATCTGTCTCCCACACTGGCATTTACCCTTCCTGGATGACATTAACCCCAGAGAGCACAAAAAAGGTAAGAGAAAGCAAAATCCCCAACGTGGCATTTATCTGCAACTGCAAGTCAGCAAACAGGCGTATATAGTCACTGGAGAATGAAAATGTGTTCAGCTGGCAGAAAATGGACACAGGTAAACAAACCAATGGTAAAAAAGATACGTTCCGAATGGCAGCAAAGAAGTTCTGATTATGTTAGTCCTGAACGTCACCTTTACGCCCTGCACCATGCAAGGAGCGTTTGGATTATGTTCGGCATACCTTTTAAAAGCAAGCAGTCTTTGGTAGACTGGCTGGAAGTTCAGGCTTCCACAACAGGGAAACCTATCTTTTAAGAATACTGCGGCAGTGAATGTAAGGACATAAATGTGTGTGCGTGCACGTTTTGTGTGCACACATTTACACACACACACACACACACACACACACTTTTCTACTTTTTGGTAGTCTTATACTAGACTATGGTTTCTTTTTAGTTGATGTGATAGTTTCCCCTTTTTAAAAGCCTTTACCTTGGTGTTCATGTGAGTGCGTTGTTTTTTGGACACTGTGAATGACAAGGCTACCGGTTTCAAGAAGTGCAGCACTTGTGAGCACAATATCTCCTCCAGGGCCCCCATTCTTTGTGTGTACTGTTTGGTTGTGGGTCACTTGGATGTAAAGTGTGAGTCATAGGTAGGTACTAGGCTATCGGCCCAAGGGCTTACACAAGCCTAGCCAACAAGGTTCCCTGGCTTACGCCACCCAAGAAAGTTATTTTCCTGTGCCACTGATGAGCAGAGACACAGAAGTGATCCCCGGGGTGTATTTCCTATTTCCCATCCACTCATCAAGATTTTTCTTGAAGAGTGCTACTGAAGAACTTTGCTTGATATAGATGGGTAGCCTGTTACAGAGTATGGGAAGTCTCTGGGATAGGAATCTATCCCTCCAGCATGTCCTGTTTATTGTGGTGACAAGGTTTAGGTCCCTAGAGCGTGTAGCTCAGAGGGCACCTCCTCTGTGGCTAGAGCTGTTGTCGACAGATGAAACTAATTAGTGTTGAAGGGTCTCATTCCTGCCACAGCAGGAGAATCAACTCCTTCTGGTTCTAACTCTCTTCTCTGTTTTGGCCAGAAGCCTGGGGGCAAGCTTAGGTTCCCTTAAGGGAGAAAGAAAAAGAAAAGTGGAAAGAGATAAATGACAGATGGAGAGGATAATAGATAGGGCTTGGTGAAGATCCCCTTTTCCTTGAGTCTAGTCCGTCACACCTCCAAAAGCTCCTTAGTTGCTGGATGTAATAACTATTCTGGAACTGTTCTGCATCAGTTCTCCTTCTCCTTTGCCCAAGTCCTCTCCTGGAGCCAACCAGCCCTCTGCTTCCTTCATCAGTCTACAAGACAGATCAACACATTGGTCCTCTAGACCACCTTTGGTGGCTTCATCATTCAGGTCTGTTTGATCGTCGAGGATTCTGTCAGAAGGCGACATCAGCAAGATGATGCAAAAGTTTCTGAGGATGCAAATGTAGATGGGATGCCTCTTGGTGCCTCCCTCTCCAGGGGTACCGAATGTGGCCCAGACAACCCTGTTTTTATTATCTCCTTCTCCAGTTCAACCTTTGGATCTGATGTCAGAGGAGCCAAGTGCTCTCTGTGGAAAGCCATTGTCAGAGCTGATAGTGTAGCTGGCTTCAACTTCGACTGTTTCTCTTACCCACTTGAGTCTAATCGCATCAGATCACAAAATGTATATGAGCCAAGAGGTTGGGTTCAGTGTCCGAGGTTTGTATAATTTCCCCCTTGGATGCTTCAGCTATAGAGAGTTCAACTTCAATGTCTGCATTCGAGCCATGTCAGATCAGGTCCCAGGAGGTTCACCTTTTGGTACCTTTGGATCCTAAGGGGTCTTGCTCGACCCCAGTTTCGGCTTTGGCAACTTTTGGAAAGGTACTTTCTAGGTCTGTAGGCCAATATGTCTTCTTTCTCTCACTCTGCATTGTCCCGATCCCTACCCCCTGGATTCTGCAGTCCTTCCTCCTGATCATCCTGTTAGGGATAGCTAATTCCCTTGAGCCTTGAGAATTCTCACCAGGAGAGCTCGCTTTCCTTTTGTAAGCCATCCCCTGAGCCTGTTTGTAAAATAAGAAATCTGGATTCCTCTCAGGAGTCCCTCACAGTAGATACAGACTTCTAAGAAGGGGAGGGTTACCCAAAAACTCTCTTGCAATTTGTCTCCTTTGGATGCGTCCTAGAATTGATAAAGCAGCAAGGGGACTGGTCGACAGACACTTCCTCCCAAGAGGAGTCTTTATTCCTCAAGGCTTTTGGGGCTGGCCCATCTACTTCTTGGGTGGTCACTCCTGCTGATAAGCTCATTGACATGGTCTCTTAGCAGGCATGGTAGGAACCTAACGTATTAGAGTTGATACCCCAGAAATGCAACAAAACTTTTGTTACCCCCTAGGAACAGGTCATATTGGAGCAAGGGTCCTGCCATAGTTGCCATTGTGATTGTGGCAGACACAAAAAAGGAGCTATCAGAAGAGAGGACCTCTGTCCATTCTCCTAACAGGGTGTCCAGGTTTTTTGACAGGTTTGGAAAGTGGACTTGTAATTCAATAATGTTTGCTTTTCATGTCTTAAATTATTTAGCCCATTTGACATGCTTCCAGAGACACTTGACCAAGGCCCTTGGCAAATCCCACTTGGGTAACTTGTATGCTGATGTACAGAAGACTGTGGAGTTGTAGGTGACCACCCTCCAATTTATATGTAATGCGTACGTGTACTTGCTGTTGAACCCAGCTTATAGCAGTTTGAGAGCTGCTGGCACTGGCATTGTGATTCACCTGGGTGCATCTCTGTGATTTTTGCAGAGAGCTTCAGAACGTCCTTTGTGAACACCCCTTTCATTGTATCTGCCCTTTTTGGACCAGTGGACAAGGAATGCTCATCAGAAGTGAACAGGAGGACAAAACACTATCTTTCTGCCATGAACATCTGATTTCCACTCCACAAAGGACTACTTCTAGAAGCCAAAATGGTGGAAAGAAGTTATAGTTTTGCAAGTTTCAGGGTTTTGCTCAGGGCAATTCTAGTGACAGAATTCCATCCTTTTGGAGTAGAGGGGGAAATAACTTTAACAGACATTGCCCATGTGACAGAGGCAGCCCCCAAAATCATGGGTTTCTTAAATGAAAAGCCCCTCTAGTGCTCCTGAACAGCTGCCCAATTGCCACTCACTGGAAGAAGTTAGGGAGTGCTTATCTCTGCATCCTCAAGCCTGGCTGTCCATCACACAAGATTTGTGGGTGCAGAAAATTATGAACAGAGGCCGCATTATTCCCTTTGCTTCCCAGCCACCAAACAAAAGGAAACTTCTTATTGTCCCATCCAGTCAGAGGAAGGTAGCAGATGCAGAGATTTCTAACCTGCTAAAAAAGTGAATCATCTATGAGATCTCACCAAACTAGCAAGTGTCTAATCAAGATTTTTTTTGTTCCCAAGACCACCAGGTACCTCAGACTCATTTTGGACATTAGTCACCTCAACCAGTTTCTAAAACAAAATTCTGCATGGTCATGGCTCAATCCATGCTGCCTCTCTTGTGGAACAATGACTGTATGTGCTAGGTTGAACTTCAGGATGCCTACTGTCACAGAAGATTAGTGAGACAGTTCAGAAAGTTCCTCTGCGTATGACTGGGGGCTAATCATTTACAGTTCAGAGCACTGCCCTGTGGTTTCACCACAGCCTCCAAGGTGTTCAAGTGCATGGCAGTGTTTACAGTGCTCCTAAAGCTGTAAAGGTACCAGGTGTTCCACTATTTAGACGACTGACTCCTCACCACAAGTAGGGATCTACTTGTTCAGGCCAGGGACTTCTTGCTCCATATTTTCCCACTAAAAATGATCATCAACCTGAAGCAAAGCCATCTGACACTTGACCAAACAATAGAATTCATAGGGTGCCAGCTGGGCACGATTTCTTAAATTGCCAAACTTCCAGACTCTCCAGTACTTTCTGCACATCAGCAACCTTCTGAGGTCCTTTTTGTCTCGAAGCCCTCACCAAGACTTATTCTTCAGTTACTGGAGTTGATGGCCTCTTTGATCACACTAGCAACAGAACTATACCATCTAAAGTTACTGTCCTTATACTAATTCCATGGAGTAGAAGGATGAAGCCCTAACTGTGCTCCATTTGACCCAATTTCGATTAGTGTTTTGGGTGCTTGTATGTGCTGGCCTGAGAGGATGAGCTTGAGCAGTTGCTTGTTAATATTTTACAATCGCCAGTGTCAGTCTAGGTGATCCAGTATGCATCAACATGGGATGAAATGCTGAACAGTATCTCATCCAGGGACAAGGAGGTCATAACATCTCTGTATTCTTCCCTTATAAGGCCCATTATCGAGTAAAACACCCCTTTCGGCATGTACCTCACAAAGCACATGCAGCAGCTGGAGAGACCACAGAAGTTCCTCACCAGGAAAATCCAGGGCCTCAAACATCTACTTTGCACACGCTAAAAGCCCTATCCCTCTACTCTGTTTCATGCAGACTCCTCACAGGTGACCTCTGTCTGTCTTACAAGGCATTCATGGACCCCACCTTGATGGGACTGCTGCATATCTGCAAGTCAAGTTCCACTCGAGTAACCCACACGTGCAGTCTCAATCTGGTCTGTGACAGCAACAAGACTTGTTGGCGGGACAAATTTGTGTCCCAGAGACTCCCCCATCTATGGAATAGACTCCCTCTCCACATCAAGCAAAATACCTCTTTAACCATTTTTAAGCGCATCCTAGATAACTGGATGGGAAACAGAAAGTGTACCCCTGGGATTCCATTCATGTCGCTGCTGGACAGGGGCATCGGGTGCTGATTTGTCTAAACATGGGCTAAACTCTTGGCTAGGCTTATAGGGGCCTCAGGGCCAATAGCCTGGTAACCTCATATGATCCTATGAAGTGCAGCTTGCTTAGCAAAGGCTTGCCTGCACACCTTGTGTCAAGGCTTTCCATACTGGCAAAAAAAAAATTGCTGCCCTCTAGTGTCTGTTTTTTTAGGCATAGTTGATTTGATGGACATTTCAGTGTAACTTATCAGTGTCCCAAAGTTAGATTGCATTAAGGTGGCTCTCCTTAATGCCAGAAATGTAAACAATAGATTGCCCGATCTTGAGGCACTCCTGCATTTGAAAAACATACACTTTTTCATAGTTACTGAAATGTGGTTTAAATGTAGAGCCCACTCTCTTTCTCTACTATTTTTTTGAGTTTCTCGTGCTTTCAGTCCCAGTGATGACTGTGATGAAATCTCCATATTTGTCAGTGATCATATTACCTCTAGACAGATCCCCAGGAACTCTCCAACTGAACTCACTGTGCTGCAGATCACTTGAGGTAGTAGTAGATGTTCTTCGTCTTCCCTTGCTGCAGTCCTGACAATTGGGTATAGTCCGCGTCCCAGTCGGCCCGAATACCAGAGTATAAGGCTGACGTCGGTCATGGCGCCTTAGACTGACGTCAGTACGTCAGGGTACTAATGCGCATGACCGACGTCATTTCCTCAGTCTTTTTTGCCGCATGGTCCGATGCAGAAGCAGTTTTGCGAGTGCAGGTTGGCGTTCTGAGATTTTCCGAAACCGGAGTTTCAGACCGAATACAGAGTTGGCTAAGTAACCCGTTAGAACATTTTGGTTTTTTCTTGCCTCAGTATTTAAACGGATGTCAGAAAAAGTGAATAACTGTATTTCTTGTGGGAAGCAGATACCGCATAAGGATTATCATACATTGTGTATACCTTGTTTAGGGCCTGAGCACGACGTTGTTGGTTGCCGCTCTTGTGCTAGATTTAACAAGCGCACTATTAAGAGGAGGCTTGATTGTGCTAGGTTAGTGTTTGGGAAACGTTGCAATTATAATATGCCGTCGGATGCTCCGACGCCTGCTTCATCCAAGAAGCGCAAAGATAAAACAGTGAAGCCTAGGGGTGAGGAACCGGCAGTCCCGGACGTCGGTCCTTTGGAAGGCTCAGGGGAGCCGGAGGTTTTGCCAGGAGTTTCTATGGAGTCTCAGGCAGATACTTTACTGTTACAGGATGTGCCCTCTCAGGAGGTAGGCCAGGCTGAGGGGGCTTCTCAGGTAACTGTTCTTCCCTCTCTTCCCAAGGTAGTTAGGGCCTCTCCTTCTGTTGCCAAAGCTTCTTTTAGAGGTAGGCCAAGTTCAGTTTCTGTGGGGCTTCTCCTAGCATTTCGGGCTCTGTGCCTAAGAAACATATGCTCAAAATGGCAGAAGATTTGATTACTCTGATTAGAGGTTCTATGCCCCCACCTGATAAGAGGCCTAGGGTGGAACAGGAGTTTGATAGTTTTGAACAGTGTTCACAGGCTTCGGAGTCTTCTGTGGAAGACTTGCAAGAGTTTCCTACTTATTCTGATTCTGATGTGGATGATTCCACCCTTCTCGGCTTCTCCTCCTGAGGATTTTTCATTTTCAGAGACTCTTCACTCCATGAGGGAGCACTTTAAATGGGAAGGCCAAGATTACTCTGACTCTAGAAAAGGCTTAGGGAATTCTTGTTTTGGCCTCAGCATAGGCCCTTAGCTATTCCTCCTGTGTTGAATGTGGTGGAGGATGTTTTTGCAGAGGCTTCTCTGAACCCTGACTCCTTGCCTCCTGCTCCTGTTAAGCCTGATAGGTATTATAGGGTGCCCGAAGCTCATAAGTATTTGTTTAAGAGTCCCAGGGCGGACCCAGAAACTGTTTCTCAGGGGCCTAAAGGTGTTAAAGCTTCTGTGGTTAAAAATCCTGTACCCTCTGATAAAGAGGCAAGGGCTTTGGATAGGTGGGGTAAGAAAGTATATACTTCTTCCACTTTGGCCATGAGGGCGTTGAATTGTCAGTTTCATATGCTGAAATATCAGAATTATCTCCTTTCACAATTGAAATCTAAGGTGGATGCTTTGGCGGAAGGTATTGAGTGTAAAGAATTGCTGGATTTGGTTCATGTGTCTGAACAAGTGGGTAAGCATTCTTTGCAGTGTGGTTTTGATGCTGTTCAGGCCTCCTCGAGGGTGGCTGCTACTAGTTCTGTTCTTCGAGACATGCCTGGTTGAAGGATCAGAATTTAGCTGAGCATGTTAAAACAAGGATTTTGGATGCTCCTTTACAGTCTGATGTGTTGTTTGGACCGCCTGTGGAAGCAGTTTTAAAGAAAATGGAGGACAAAGCTAAGTCTATGCAGACTGTTAAAGATTTTTGCAGGTACAGCCTCCGAAGTTTAGTAGAAATTGGCCTGCTAAGGGGTGGACATATCCTGCTTATGGTTCCCAGTCTAGGGGTAGGTCTAGACGTGGTAGGGGCAGGGCTCAAGGTTCGTTTAGGCCTCGATCAGACAGTTCACCTGCTCAGACTTCTGGTGAAGGCAGGGTCAGTCCTTTCGTAAGCAGAACCAATGACCTGCCTTTTCAGCTGCCAGTGGACTCTCGTCTGGCAGCTCCTTTGGGAGGAAGATTGTCTCTTTTCAAAGAAAATTGGGATTTAATCACTCAAGACAGATGGGTGCTGGATATCATTCATCACGGTTACAGATTTTATTTCCACACAATGCCCCTTTCAGAGGCATGCCAGATGTTCCTCCTCCACAAAGAAAAGAGGCTCACATGCAAATTTCTCAGTTACTCCAGATAGGGGCCATTCAGCCAGTCCCTGTATCAGAAAGGGGCTTCGATTTTATTCTCGCCTGTTCCTAGTGCCAAAGAAGGGGAACACGTGGAGACCAATTTTGGATTTATCTATCCTCAACACTTATCTGGACATTCCCAAGTTCAAGATGTTGACGTTACAGCAACTGTTACCTCTGCTGGGCAAAGATCACTGGATGGTAACTTTGGATCTCAAGGAAGCTTACCTTCATGTGCCTATAAGGCTAAGTTGCAGAAAGTATCTGAGGTTTCGAACTGGAGATTTTCATTATCAGTTCTCTGCATTGCCCTTTGGCTTATCTACTGCGCCCAGAGTATTCACAAAGGTTCTGGCTCCAGTGATAGCTTACTTCAGGCTTCAAGGCATTCAAATCTATCCTTACTTGGACGACTGCCTGATTCTGGCTCAAGAAAAGGAACACCTTCTACAGCATCTGGAATATGTCATAGCAGTGCTAAGATGCCTAGGGTATTCTGTGAACGAAATAAAGTCCAGTCTAGTACCCTCTCAAGACATGTGCTTTCTGGGTGTGAGACTGAATACAGCAGCCCAGATGGCCTTTTTAACCCCGGACAAACAAAAGAGTCTGTCACTTTACTTCCATCAACTATCTCATCAGTCCGTGCTGACTGCAAGGACAGTCCTTCAAGCATTAGGGTTCATGGCATCTTGTATTCTGGTGCTTCCCAATGCCAAACTGCATATGAGGAAGCTGCAATGGTATCTCAAAAATGTATGGACACAGCACTGCCAAGATTTGGACACTGTCATTCAAATAATACCTTGCCTTCAAAAGGAATTCTTGTGGTGGGCTCAGGAATGTCACCTAAACAAGGGACTCTCTGTGACCCGGCCAGAGGCGAGTCAGATTTTAACGACAGATGCCTCGGACACTGCTTGGGGAGCTCATCTAAATGGAAAGTGGATGCAAGACAAGTGGCCTGCCAGACTACAGCATCTACATATCAATATGAAGGAGATGTTAGCAGTCCAGTTTGCATTGATGGCGTTCAAGGAGTTACTTCTTCCAGGGCAGGTGTTGATTCTGACAGACAACACAACTGTCATGTGGTACATCAACAAGCAAGGGGGAACACATTCTTATCCTCTATGCAGGCAAGCAATGATTTTATGGGAGACTGCGTTAAGCCTGCAACTGACTCTTCAGGCAAGGTTTCTGCCAGGAGCACAGAACTCCCTAGCAGATGTATTAAGCAGACAAATCATGGATCCCCACGAGTGGAAACTGGATCTTCATGTATTTCAGACATTGACAGTGTCCTGGGGAACTCCAGACATAGATCTGTTCGCTTCTCCACTAAACCACCAGCTGCCAAAGTATTGCACAAAAGGGTTTCATCACACAGCTTGGAAAGTGGATGCTCTGTCTTTCAGTTGGAAAAACCTTCATGTCTATGCCTTTCCACCTCTACCTCTTCTTCCAAAGGTATTACTAAAGGTCAGACAAGACAGGCCAAGGATGATTTTGATAGCTCCAGATTGGCCTCGGCAACACTGGTACCCACTTCTAAGGAGTCTTGTAAAGAAGCCTCCATGGCCTTTACCTCTGATTCCTCATCTGTTATCTCAGCAGGACGGTCATCTGCTCAATGTCAAGCTTCAATCTCTTCATCTCACAGCCTGGCATATTCTGTGTTGAAGCACGGTAGGTCTCAGCTTCCTCAACAAGTTTTAAATGTGATTATGGAAGCTAGAAGGCCTAGTACTAGGAGAGTGTACGCAGAAAAATGGAAGAGATTTTTATTTTGGAGTACAGCAAAGAATTTGGAGATTTCAGAGCCTAATTTGAGTGTGGCTCTTCAATATCTTACTGAATTATTGGACAAAGGTTTGTCCTTCTCTTCCATAAAGATTCATGCTGCAGCAATTTCAGCTCACTATGATTGTGACCCACCTTTGTTTTCGCATCCTTTGTTCAAGCAGTTTCTTAGAGGGGCAAAGAATATAAGACCCCCACGTAGAGCTCCTACTCCTGCTTGGGATCTCAATTTTGTGTTGGAAAAACTTACTCTACAACCTTTTGAGCCTGCAGCTACTGCTGAATTGAAATATTTGTCATGGAAGACTGCTTTTCTGTTGGCTATTTCTTCTGCAAGAAGGGTGTCTGAGTTGCAGGCCCTTATGGCAGTAGAGCCCTTTTGATTTTCCATAAGGACAGGGTATCATTACGTACTAATCCTTCCTTTATGCCTAAGGTGGTTTCTAGTGTGGCTTTAAACCAAACTATTCATTTGCCTACGTCTTTTGCAGATCCTCAAAATAAAGGGGAAAAGATTTTGCACACTTTAGATGTACACAGGCAATTGCGTTATTATTTGAGCAGGACTAAAGATTTTAGGCAGTCTCAGCAGTTACTTGTTTCTTTTGCTTTGAGTTCACAGGGCAAGCCTGTGTCAAAACAAACTATTTCTAGGTGGATTGGCTTTTGCATTGCATTTTGTTATTCCCATCATGGCAAACAGGTTCCAGCTGGGATTAGGCCTCATTCCACTAGGGCTACTGCCACTTCAACAGCATTTCTAAGGGGGGTGGCAACTAAGGATATTCTGGAAGCAGCTACTTGGAGTTCAGTGCATACTTTCTCTAGGCATTATCACCTGCCTATATACTCTAAGTCTAGAGCTGGTTTTGCCACAGCTGTTTTACAAGGCATGTGGTCAGCTCCTGCTACTTTATAATTTGCCAGCCTCCCTTACCTCTGCTTTGGGATTCTACCCAATTGTCAGGACTGCAGCAAGGGAAGACGAAGAACATAGTACAGTTTTGTACCTACCATAAATGTAGATGTTCGAGGATTCCCTTGCTGCAGTCCAATTTACCCTCCCTCCTTCCCCTCTGTGTTTCAGGGTGGTTGTGTAGGTGAGTTTACATGCTTATATTTTTGTATATATTACTGTATATATTGTACATGCTTTTTGGTGCAGGTTGTTTTGGGACTTGTCTTTTTGGGTCTTCTGACATCTGGGGCAAGAAAAGACTGAGGAAATGACGCCGGTCATGCGCATTAGTACCCTGACGTACTGACGTCAGTCTAAGGCGCCATGACCGACGTCAGCCTTATACTCTGGTATTCGGGCCGACTGGGACGCGGACTATACCCAATTGTCAGGACTGCAGCAAGGGAATCCTCGAACATCTACATTTATGGTAGGTACAAAACTGTACTTTATCTGCTAGTTGTTTGTTACAGAATCCCTTTTTTGTCCCCTGATGGCCATGCAAGATTCATTAGTGTTCTAAGTGATCTTTCTTTTAGCAAAAACTCCCTGGTTGTGAATGATGTCAGCTACCCTTCAATAATCTGGGACACCTATAACTCAAATGTAGGATACTCCTTCAAATTGCTAGACTTAATGAAAATTCCCGAGCAGCTGCTAAGCAAACCAGTTAGAGAACACAGTATTTTTTTACTTGATTCTTGCAAAGATGGCTGCCTCTTGCACTACTACTTTGATATCTCCTTCCCCAGTGAAATCTGACAATAAACTTGTGAACTTCTCCTTTAAACTTCCAAAAGCTTTTAAAGAAGAAATTCCGCCGAATTTAAGAACTGCAAGCATACCATCCTCTACCTATCAGTTCAGTTATGAGTACACCTCCCCAGACCTTAATACAGCTGAAAGATTCACTAAGAAATGTCATACCCATTTAGAAAAAATGCATAGAGCTAGCAGACCTTACCAAAAGCAAGCTTCTTGAGAAATTCGGAAATAAACCACCCTGGTAGTCCATCATCATAAATTAACTATACAACAAAAGAAAACTCCTTAAGTTATATAGTAAATCCAAACCCCAGCTTCTCAAGTAATCTATAATATTAGAAGCATTACCAAAAAAAAAAAAAAAAACTGAAGGACATTAACTGGTCTACCAGAGATGCCCATGAAATTATGCTGGGCTCTGAAGCCAAAGATAATTATACATCTTTCTTTAACTATATTAGAAAACTAAAAAAAAGTGTTTTACATTACTCCAAGCTTTAATGTAATATGGGGATACTTATTATGATGACCCAACTGACCTCATCACTGTTCTTGTCAGAGCCCAAAAATATCTAAATCCCTCACTCCTTGATTTATCTCTAAAGACCATTTACTGAAATTGCTAACCAACACCAAAAATACTTCCTCCATGTGACCTGATAGTATACCCTGTTGGTTAATTTAAAGTGTTAAAAGTGATCTTGCAGTCTTACTCCTCAAACTTTTTAACTTAAGTTTAGCTAATGGTTTTGTCACTCGCGAGTGTAGTACAGCAGTGGTGATATCTCCTTAAGGGTGACCTTGCAACTATCCTGGATAATTACAGGCTAGTCAGCCTTACAAGCCTCATCTGCAATGCTATGGAAAGTATTATAACTGACCTTATAAAGTGATATCAAGAACTTTGTTAGACTTCACTCCCAACAGTTTGGTTTTGTGAAGGGTCGATCCTGTCTATTTAATCTGGTAAATTTCTACAAAAGTATTAGGGAGGCTGTTGATGATGGCTATGCAGTGCAAGTGGTGTATTTTGACCTGGCTAAGGCTTTTGATATCATTCCTTATGATGGCATCATACAAAAGGTAAATGCTTAAAAAATCAACCCATATGTGGTAAGATGGGTACCAAAGTGACTGAAAAAAACAGAATCAACATAGGGATTTCGGTACTTTTCCATTATCGGGGCAACAAACAAAATGTTGGCTTGATGTGAAGTCCCTGCCACTTACTTTTTCTGGGGTTTAACTTTGTGTTCTTCCTCACACTAGTATTCATCTTCTGGCAACTCATCAGTGGTGACTTGATTCTTCGGTTCTGCTTTGAGTTTTGGCGTGATTGTTACCATTGTACTGATATTTCCTCGCAACTCACTGCTGGTTAATTTCGGATGGTTTTGTGCTTTTCAGTTTGGATTTGTTGATTTGCGGCCAGGTCACTGCCACTTAAACAGACAGCTGTAGAAAAAGCCCCTGTAAATTCATAGATAGTGTGTGAATGACCGACGTTATTTTGTGAAACTTAAGTGCTCCTCTTTCCCAACCATCAGATGATTTGTAATGGTCAGCTTGTTAAGATTTGTAATGCTGTGAGGCATATCTGTCAACGTGCACACACTGAGAATGGAGAGATCTGAAGTCAGTCCTGCTTCTGGGGTTTCAGAATAATTGCCTTTGGGATCGCTTTTCTTACTACTGTGAGTTTATTCCCTTACCAGTCAGCTGATGGTCAGGAAGAAGAGCACTTCCTTACTTTTTTCAGAAAATAACATCTTTCATTCACCCCCTATTAATGAATTATCAGGGTATTTTTCTACAGTGCTACGGTGCATACACAGCCCAGAAGTGAGCCTTGGTAAAAAAGGTGGAAAGCCCTGAAATTCTTGGTCAAGCAAAACGGGAATTGGTATGAGGAAAGGAAAGGGCTTCATATGACAAAGGTTGGGCTTTTCTGAAATTTGCGACCTTGACAAACCATTTTGATATTATTTAGTAACAGCAAGTTGTCTGTATTGCAATTTCAAGGTTAGGTCTACCTTTCCACGCGCCTTGCAACTGTTGCCCCGATAACGGAAAAGTGCCGGGATTTCTGTTGTATAGTCGAATAATCAAGTGAGAGAGCAGCACAATATTGAGCCAATAAAGCATGAAGAAAGAAGCGGAGGCATAACGTCGAATGGTGCAGTGCAGTTATTGTGCAGGATTGCTACACAGCGGGAATCAGAGTATTGCTCCTCTCCCCACTGTGTTGAGGTCTTGGAGTTGGCACATATAATTAGCAGGGAGTGGGGTGGGGGAATAGGTGTTATCTATGGTATGTGAAGTGTTTTTGACTTGATATTGTGCTGGTAGCTTATTTGAGCATTTGACAGTATAATAAGAAATGCAGACACAGTGTGAGTTGCAGATTCTTTATCATAAAGTATGAAAATTACCAGTGGTGCCCCTCAGAGTTCAGTCCAAGGATCTCTCCATTTTGGTAGTTCTTCTTCTCAGATCTCAAAACAGAGAACCAAGACCTGCAGACATTTGCAAATTGGGAGTTGTTGTTAAGTCACCCTAGGACACTCAGACCCTCTACAGTGCACTTTTCTTAGTAAACACTTGGTGTTCTAAAAATGGGTTCATACTATATGCTAAAAAATTTAGTATCATCACTTTTGGTAGACTACTTCTCACATCATACTGCTTAGACTAAAAGAACCTCTACAAAATGAAAATGTAGTTGGAGACAAAGGAACTGCTTCCTTTCATTTGACCGTCCTGTAACAGTGGATCTGATGTTAACCAAGTCATCATTCATCACTACAGGATCTTGGATCCAGTATCGGATCCGAGCTGGCAAAATACTACAGACAGATCCAAGGCTGTAACTCCTCCCTTTCCATGATGCTGTGCTGCCCTTTGACCTCTAGATCTCATTTGCCTTGTTTCCTGTGCAGACGTGTTTCCAGTGGCTTTAGCTAGTTAAGTGCTTTTTTTTCTCTTTTTCTTAAGTCTAGTTAGCTCCTAGTGTAGTGCTTTTTTGTAGTTATTGTAGTATTTACCTCCCTTCCCGTAATTTATGTTTTCTTAGTTAATTAGTGTTTCAGGATTTTTGGCTCCCATTTTCTGGTAGCCATTAGGGCTGTGTTAGTTGTTGTTGGAGTTTTATTAGGCTTGTAATTTAGTTGTCAACCTAGTTAGTTAGATTATGGCTGATAAGCCAGCTGGTTTTAAGGAGTGCTCCTCATGTGGTCGGAAAATGCCTCATTCCGAAGCACATGAGGAGTGTGTATATTGTTTGGGCAACTCCGCATCTGGAGGATGAATGTGACCTATGTGCTGCATTTAACCCCAGTGCTTTGGTGGAGTGCCGCAAGGGCCATGTCCCCCTCGAAAGCTTTCTCTTCCGATCCAAAGAGGAAGGCTGCTTCTCTTTAGCCAGCTCCTGCAAAGAAACTGCAGCTGTCTGATCCTAAGTCTCTGGATCTGACTCCAGCCTGGTCCATCTCGGATCTGAGATCTTTGGAGCCGGGAGCCATGGAGTAGTCTTTTGGATTCAGGGCCACTCCAGATCAGTGGCCCTTGGATCCGACTAAGATCAGGCCAGTCTCATATACGAACAATTTGTCGGATCCATCCGCAGTCTCGATTAGACCTTCTGATCTGACAGGGTCATCGGATCTGATTATAGTCTTGAGGAGGTCATTGTTCCTTCTACCTCTATACAGACGTCCCAGTCGGTTCCAAGACATAGGAGCCACTCCCTAGCTCATGGGAGTAGGTTAGAGAGATCTCCTTCCATGTTTATCCACTCCTCTTCCTCCTCTAGATCTTTTAGAAATCTCTTGCCCTCAGACATGGACAAGAGGATGAAGAGCTTCCTCAAGGCCCAAATAGAGTTGGGGCTCCTGGCTTCTCCTGCCCATCTGACTAGGGGAAACTTGCCTCTCCTGGTTTTGCGCTGTCCTCATCCAACCCCTGTGGCTTTGGATACCAGGGACCGGGATGTCTGCAGTCAAATTCTGATTCATCAGAGTATTCCCCCTTTTTAGACTGATATTGTCTGGGGGTCCCAGGGCTGTTTCTGGACACGCTTCTCCTCTCAAGGGGACCTCCCCCTCAGATGGGGGGGGGGATGGGGCCAGTTCCAGCCCCTCGGCTTTCCAGGTGGTAGAGAGGACCTTCTCCAGGTCTGGAGTCTCCTCTGCCTCGCTCTAATTTGGCTCACGAAGCCTCTTATCCTGTCCAGGGTTAGCCCTCCTGATCAAGCCTTCAGGAGGTCTCCTCCCCTATGGAGTCCCTGTCACTTCTGAGTCCTCCCCAGAGCCCCCAGTGGAGGAGGTTCAGTGTAAGAGAACGTGCAAGAATAAGCTCCTCCCTGAGGATAGGGACCTCGAGAAAGGAGACTGATCCCCCAGATCTCTGCTCGATGATGTCTCCTTTGGAAACATCCTTGTGCTTTTGCAACAAAAGGGCGGATGGTCTCCCCATCCCTCATCTTCAGAGAAGTCCATATTTCTGTATGCCTTCGGAATAGGCCTGTCTACCTCCTGGGTGTTTCCCCTGCTGATGAGTTAGTGGGTCTGATAGCCATCAGGGCCTGGAAGGAACTGGATATGGTAGAGCCTGTTCCAAAAAGGGCTGACAAGTTTCTGAGTCCTCCTGCAGACCGTTCTTTCTGGAGCAAAGGAGTTCAATCGATAACATCGTAGTTGCTACCACCATGAAAAAGGAGCTAGCAGAGCTTCACGGTCCACTCCCCCCCCCCCCCGAACAGGGAGTCCTGGGCGATAGGCCGTTTTAGGAAACGATTGTATGCCTCGGCTACCTTTGGACTCAGAGTGACAAATAATTTGGCAAATTTTATCTCCCTCCAAAGAGGTATGATCCAAGAGATTTATACTTCTCTTACAGAGTTGTTGCCGGCAGAGGACCTCAAGAAGGTGTCTCCAAAGCTATCCACTCTGACTTCCCTTGCGAATTCTTCGATGAGGTTAGTTTCCAATGTGGCAGAAGCTACCTCTTGGGCAGCTGGCACAGGCATTGCCTTAAGGCATCATGCCTGGTTACATTTATGCGGGTTCATGGAACCCTTCAAGGCGTCCTTTGCCAGTGCCCCCTTCAATGGTTCCACTCTTTTTGGACATTTTGTGAAGGGCACTCTAACCTGCAGGAAGGGTAGACTCTGTCTGCAGTTGGGATCAAGCTTTTCTGCTCTTCAGAGGTTCTTCTCTAAGACCCAAAGGGGAACTAGGAAGATGTGGTGCCATAAGGCATAGTCAACTTTTCAGGACACTCCTGATGAATCTTCTTCCAGAGGCAGGGGGGAGATTTCAATGGGCGATGATGCCCTCGAGGCAAGGGGGGGGGGTCCACAAAATCAGTGCTCCAGGGAACCTTCTCTGAGCAGCCTTGTCAGCGTTCTTGAAGCATTGCCCGACTGCTGTGCCCTGGAGGCAGTCATGGGTTAAATTTCCCTACACCCACAAGCCTGGATGAACATCACTTCCAGTCAGTGGGTATTAAGTATAGTTTCCAGAGGCTCTTTCATTCCCTTTTCAGAACCCCCTCCAGTAAGGCATCATCTCCCAGACTTTTCATCCACTAAAAGGGAGTTGGTCTTCAAAGAAGTTCAACAACTTCTTCTAAAAAGAGCAGTCCAAGAGGTCTCAGCAGGGCAAAGAGGATCCAGCTTTTACTCTCACTTCTTTTTAGTGCCAAAAAAGATGGGAGACGTACGTCCTATTCTGGATCTCTGCGAGCTCAATCTTTCGGTGAAGAAATAAAAGTTCCAAATGATCACTGTTCAGTCCATTCTGCCACTCTTGCATAAGGACGCAGCTTCCAGCTGGGAGCCAATCATTACCAGTTTGGAGCGCATACTCTTTGGTCTCACCACAGCCCCCTCGGTGTTTACCAAATGTGTGGCAGCAGCTGATCTGCGCCTGCAGGGTTTCCAGATCTTTCTGTACCTCAACGATTGGCTCTTCATGGCATTGAGTGATACAGGCTGTTCAGTATATTCTCTCCTCTTCCGTCAGGTGGGGATAACAGTCAACCTTGTGAAATCCAACCTGATTTGGTATTTATAGGAGTTCAGTTAGACTGTTTAGAGATTGCAGCCTTACTCTTGCGCAGAAATCAGCTGATACGGGAGCAGGTCACTCAGATTTTAGACCTGCCACTCCCCTCGGTTTAACCTGATTCTTCTGGCTCTAGGATCAGTGGCCTCAGCCATTCATCTCGTTCCCCTGGCCAGGTACCACATGTGACTGTTGCAATGGACCTTAGCTGCCCAATGGTCGGCCCTGCTTCATTCCCTGTCTATGACCATAAAATTGATGCCTGTGTGCAAGCATCACCTCCAGTGGTGGCTTCAGTGTCAGGGACTCTCTCTAGGCAGACCCTTTTCTCTCCCACCACCCATGGCCACAGTGATCACGGATGCCTCCCTGTTGGGGTGGGAGGACATTTTCAGGGGAAGACTGTCCAAGGTACGTGGTCCCCAGTAGAGACCAAGTTGCATATAAATGATCAAGAGATGAGAGCTGTTCTTCTAGCATTGCAAACCTTTCAGGACTTGCCTCCCTCTAGGGAAGATTGCAGTTCAGACAGACACGTCAGTTGTCTGGTAAATTATCAAACAGGGGGTGGCACATTCTTAGCTGTTGTGCAGAGACGCCATGAGAGTGTGGGAATGGGCGAAGTCCTCCGGTGGGCAAAGTCCTCCGACCTCTTCCTCATTGCAGCACACATACCCGGGGAGTCCAACATGTTGGCCAACAGGCTCAGCAGACCTATATTGAGTCCTTACGACTGGTCCTTCAGTCCTTCGGTGGTGAAGCAGATTTTCGACCGTTGGGGGTCAACTGTGCTGTGAACTTTGTCTCCCCAGCCAAGCACAATTGCAGCAGGTACTTTGCCCTGATCCCCCCTCAGGGGGAGTCACTAAACAATGCTGTAGTTCACAATTGGCCTCTGGGTCTCCTTTATGCCTACCCTCTTGTGAGTCTATATTAGTTCATCGACAGCTTAGGTTTTTGAATCTGTAATGATCGACACCTAAGCGTCGAACTTGCAAAATCGCGAACGGCCATTTAAGCTAATTCTTTCCTCTGGAAAGAATTCAGTAGGCCATCCATGAACAAAATTAACTTTTCAACCAAAATAAAGCTGGGGGCTTTGCCCCCCATACCCCCCTAACTAAATATATCAACTTTGAGATCGCTCCACATTGCCGTAAGGGCAAATCCCCGATAATGGCCAATCAACTTCTTTCCTGAGGAAAGAATTCGCTTTAATGACCGCGATTTTGCAAGTTTGACGTTTAGGTGTGTCTCATTACAGATTCGACAACCTAAGCTGTTGATGAACTAATATAGACCCCCCTCTTGTTCCCTTGATACCCAAGGTTCTGCAAAAAGGTCTACGCCTAAAGACATCCCTTATCCTCATTGCCCCTTTCTGGCCTCATCAGCCGTTGTTCCCCTTCATGTGGTCTCATCTGAAGTATCTGCCGTAGGTACTGGATCCCAGTCAGGATCTGATTTCCTATCTGTCGGGGCTTCCTGTCACAAACCTTTAGTCCCTTCCCCTAACTGCATGGTTTCTCCAGTGCCAATGATTATAAAACAGTCCAGGCTAGCATCCCCCATTCATCGTGTTTTTCTAGCCTCCCAGAAGCTCTCCATAAGAAAGGTATACAGTAGTAAGTGGAAAAGATTTTCTATCTTGGCTATGAGCAGTAATATGGATTCCTTTTCGGCTTCAGTGTCAGATATTCTTTTCTTCATGTCCTCCCTTTTCCAAGCGGGTGCAAGTTCTTCTACTATCAAGGTTCAGTTGGCAGCGAATTCCAACTTTTATGTGAGCTCTGACTCAACCTTTTCTTCCTGCCTTTGTAAAGCTATGAAAGGTTTTTTTCCTGCTTCATCCTTTTGATTAAAGACCCTTCGCATCCCTGGGACCTCACGTTGGATGTTCATCGTGCATACAGCTGCAGTCATTACAGATGGGTTATCCTGCCGTCAGGCGGGCCCTCGGTCGGCCGAATTCCAAAGTCTAGGTCCGGTGTTGGTTGTCGTCACTTCTTCCCTGACGTCAGTGCGGCAGGGGTATAAAAGAGGCAGCCGACACCATTTTCTTCAGTCTTTCTTGCCGCGCGGTGCCCGAAGTAGAAGCAGTTCGCAAGTGCTGGTCGGCCAGCTCCTGAGATTTACGAAAGTATTTCGGCCGAAGTCTTCTTTAAAGCTAAGTGCCCCGTTGGGGAAACTTTTCTTGCCTCAGACCGATGACAGACAAAGTAAATAATTGCATTTCTTGTGGGAAGCAAATACCGCATAAGGATTTTCACTCTCTCTGTATACCTTGCTTAGGGCCAGACCACGATGTCTCGGCCTGCCGTTTTTGTTCTAGGTTCAACAAGCGCACTATTAAGCGCCAGGCGGAGTTCGCCCTTCATTATTTTGGCAAAAACTTTAATTATATCATGTCGTCGGATACTCCGACACCAGTATTAAGCAAAAGACGCAAAGACAAGGACTGACATCCGAGGTCTGCACAGAGTACTGAGACCACGTTTAGGCCGACTACCGGTTCTCCGGTTCTCAGCGAGGCGCCTACGCAGCCCCTGACTACCGATGAAACTATTTTACCGGTGACTTCAGTACCCGAGGTTGCAGGCTCCTCTATCTCCATTCCCACTGCAGATACCAACGCCACTCTTGGCGGGGAAACTGAAAATTTAGTGAGGCCTGCCATTTCTGAAGGCATCTTCAGGCCTTCCACCTTCTCTCTTAAATCCTTCACTAAATCTAAAGCTGCCATGAAAACTAAAAAACAGGGTCCTCAGACCTCCTTCCAAGGCCCCATGCCTAAAAGCAGATGCTTAAAATGGCTGAGGATTTGATAACTCTCATCAGGGGTTCTCAACCCCCCTCTGACAAAAGACCCAGATTGGGGGAAGACTACCCTTCCTCAGACCATTCTGAGGACCAGGATTATGCGTATTCCCCTTTTGAAGACTCTGATGCTGAGGAGTCTATTCCCTCGGTCTCCCCCCCCCGAGGACTATTCTTTTGGGGAAACCCTGCATACTTTGAGGGAACACTTCCACTGGGAAGGCCAAGATTACTCAGATTCCAAGAAAAGGCTCAGGGAATTTCTACTGCTCCCCCAGCATAGGCCCCTGGCTATCCTTCCTGTTTTAGATATTTTGGATGATATGTACGCAGAAGCCAGTCTTAATCCAGATTCTTTACCTCCAGCCCCTGTTAAACCAGACAGGTATTACCGGGTTCCTGATTCTCACCAGTTCCTTTATAAAAGCCATACTGCTAACCCAGAAACAATTTCACAGGGTCCCAAGGGAATAAAGGCCTCTACTGCTAAAAACCCTTTACCTTCAGAGAGAGATTCCAGAGCATTAGAAAGGTGGGGGAAAAAGATGTATACATCTGCCACTTTAACCATGAGGGCATTAAACTGTCAATTTCATATGTTAAAGTACCAATAGTTTTTGTTATCTCAGCTGAAAAGCAAAATGACACAAACAGAACAACCAGATTTGAAAGAGTTGCAGGATTTGTTGCATGGAGCAGAGCAAGTGGGTAAACATACCTTGCAGTGTGGTTTTGATGCTTTAGAGGCCTCATGTAGAGCTGCTGTCACGGGGTCTGTTATACATAGACATGCTTGGCTCAAAGAGCAAACCTTACCAGATCATGTCGAAGCAAAGTTATTAGATGCACCACTTCAAAAAGATGTATTGTTTGGTGTTAAAGCTGAGGAGGTAATAAAGAAAATGGAGGAAAAAGCAAAATCTATGCAAACAGTGAAAGATTTCTTGCAGGTACAACCTCCACGCTTCAGCAGAAACTGGCCTTCAAAAAATTGGTCCTTTCTAGCCACGGACAGACCTCAAAGGGGCAGATACAGACGCCCAAGGGGTAGAGGGCAACCTCAAGGATCTTACAGAGCTAGACAGTGGCAAGCACCAACCCCAAGAGGTGGAGAAGATAGATCACAGTCATTTAGAAAACAGACACAATGACTTCCCCCTATGCCTGCCAAACAAAGCTTTAGTGGCAGCACCTTTGGGCGGAAAACTGGCATTATTCTCAAAAACTGGCAACATTGTTACAAAAGACAAATGGATTCTGGACATTGTAGACAGAGGCTACAGGTTCCACTTTCACACCCTTCCAAAAATGAGAGGCTTGCCAAACCTGCCACAAAATCAAAGGGCAGAGGCACAAAGACAAATGTCCGCTCTCATGGCTATGAAAGCGATTCAAGAGGTGCCTGCAAAAGAACAAGGTCAAGGTTTTTATTCCAGACTATTCCTGGTACCAAGGAAAGACAAAGATTGGAGACCCATCTTAGACCTATCTATCCTAAACACATATCTACAGGTGCCAAAATTCAAGATGCTCACATTACAGCAGCTTCTTCCCATGCTGGGCAAGGAGTCTTGGCTGGTAACTTTGGACCTCAAGGAGGCATACCTGCATGTCCCTATCAGACAAGATTGCAGAAGATACCTCAGATTTCTTGCAGGTTCAAACCATTACCAATTCTCTGCATTGCCCTTTGGCTTATCTACTGCGCCCAGAGTGTTTACGAAATGCTTGGCATCAGTAATTGCCTTCTGCAGACAACAAGGAATACAAATCTACCCATATCTGGACGACTGCCTGATCCAAGCGGACAGCAAGGACATTCTTTTGCAGCATCTGGCGTTTGTAACAAAACTGTTAAACTACCTGGGAGAGACAGTGAACAAAAAGAAATTAAAACTAATACCTTCACAACAGATAATTCTCCTGGGTGCCAGCCTAAATACAACCACCCAGATGGCCTACCTCACGCCAGACAAACAAGGGCAACTGTCTCAATATTTCAACAAAATGGCAACTTTCACCAGACTAACTGCAAGGAAAGTCCTGCAGGCTCTGGGATTCATGGCATCTTGCATCCTACTAATACCATGTGCAAAGCTGCATATGAGGAAACTACGATGGTACCTAAAAAACTTATGGTCTCAACACAGCCACAGCTTGGAAACAATTATACCACTCATTCCATGCCTTCAAAAGGAATTTTTGTGGTGGGCTCAAGCATGCCAAAGAAACACAGGTCTCCTTTTCTGTGTACCTCAAGCAACTCAAATCATCACAACGGACGCCTCAGACTACGCCTGGGGAGCACACATGGCAGATCAGTGCATTCAGGGAAAATGGTCCCAAAAAGAGAAGCACCTACACATCAACCAAAAGGAGATGTTAGCCATGCAAAATGCTCTTATGACCTTCAAAGACTTGCTGCATCCAGGCCAGCTATTGATAAGGACAGACAACACCACAGTCATGTGGTACATAAACAAACAGGGGGGAACTCACTCATACTCCCTGTGCAGGCAAGCCATGACCCTATGGAACACAGCACTGGAATTGCAAATTCAACTACAGGCACAATTCCTGCCAGGGAAGGAAAACACACTGGCAGACAACTTAAGCAGAAATATGACAGACCCACACGAATGGAAGTTGCATCCTCAAGTCTTCTCAAAGATAACTCAGGCATGGGGACAGCCAGACATAGATCTATTTGCTACCCACATAAATTTCCAGTTGAAAAAATTTTGTTCAAGGACCTATCATCCACAGGCCTGGAAAGTGGACGCACTCTCTTTCAATTGGACAACATTGACAGTCTATGCCTTCCCGCCTCTTCCTCTACTGACCAAAGTTCTATTAAAAGCCAGAGCAGAGAGGCCACAAATGATTCTCATTGCTCCAGACTGGCCACGACAACACTGGTATCCTCTCCTAAAGAGCCTGACACACTCCCCACCATGGATCCTACCTCTAGTCCCTCTTCTGTTGTCCCAGCACAACTACAAAACCCTTCAGAGCCAGCTCAAAATCCTAAATCTAGCTGCATGGAGAATACCATAATTTCCCAACAGACTCTCCTCTCCTCTCCAAGGAGGTGCAGGATGTCATTTTGGAGGCCAGAAGACCCTCTACTAGAAAAGCCTACTCAGCCAAATGGAAAAGATTTTGTTCCTGGAATCAAGAAAAGGGCCAGAACCCTTGGGTAATAAATATACCTCAAATTTTACAGTACCTAGCTGAAATGTTAAACAGTGGCCTTTCCTTCTCCTCCATCAAGATCCACGCTTCAGCCATTTCTGCACAATACAATACAGATCCTCCTTTATTCTCACATCCTCTATTAAGGCAGTTCCTCAGAGGAGCAAAAAATGTAAAACCCCCACGGAAACCACCAGTCCCAGCTTGGGATTTCAACTTCGTATTGGAAAAGCTGACCCTGCCTCCCTTTGAGCCGGCTTCTTCAACAGAGCTACAATACTTGTCATGGAAAACAGCCTTCCTTTTGGCTATTACCTCAGCACGCAGGGTTTCGGAACTACAGACCCTCATGGCTGTGCAACCATTCATCATTTTCCATCAGGACAGAGTTTCCTTACGAACCAACCCTACCTTCATGCCAAAGGTATAGCAGAACTATACCTATATATTCCAGTGTAGCTTTGAATCAGACTATTCATTTACCTACCTTTTATCCAAATCCACAGAACATAGGGGAGAGACTACTACATTCCTTGGACATTCACAGACAACTTCGTTATTACTTGGACAGAACAAAGCCATTCAGGAAATCTGAGCAGCTCTTTGTGTCCTATGCTACAGGTGCTCAAGGAAAGGCTATTTCCAAACAGACAATTTCAAAATGGATAGCCCACTGCATACGCTTTTGTTATTCATTTCATGGAAAATCTGTGCCTGTATACATCAGATCCCACTCCACCAGAGCTACAGCTACCTCTGCAGCTTTCCTCAGGGGGGTCACTACCAAGGACATTTTGGAAGCAGCTACTTGGAGTTCGGTGCACACTTTCTCCAAGCACTACCACCTTCCACTATACTCAAAATCTAGAGCGGGCTTTGCCACAGCAGTCCTGCAGGGCATCCTCGCCCCTCCTAGTTCCACTTAGTGCCTGCCACCCTTACTTAGCTTTGGGATTCTACCCATCTGTAATGACTGCAGCTGTATGCACGATGAACATAGTACAGTTTTGTACCTACCATAAATGTAGATGTTCGAGTGCTCATACAGCTGCAGTCCAGGTTACCCTCCCTCCATTCCCTCTTAGGAGAGGTCTTATAACTAACACCTTTATCATACAACCTATTTGGGGTATTCTTTTATGGTGTATTTGCTTGCAACTACTGTTTTTGATTTATCTACATGGCATGTTTGCATAATATTATGTTTTGCCTTCCTTCAGGGGGCACCTGACATCTGGGGCAAGAAAAACTGAAGAAAATGGCGCCGGCTGCCTCTTTTATACCCCTGCTGCACTGACGTCAGGGAAGAAGCGACTACAACCGATGCCGGACCTAGACTTTGGAATTCGGCCGACTGTGGACCCGCCTAATGGCAGGATAACCCATCTGTAATGACTGCAGCTGTATGAGCACTCGAACATCTACATTTATGGTAGGTACAAAACTGTACTTTTTGCAGTCTCTGACTAGGAGTCCTTTTGAGCCTGCTAGTTCCTGCAATCTCAAGTTCCTGTCTTGGAAGATGTCCTTCCTGGTGGCTATTACCTCAGTTAGAAGGGTCTCAGAATTGCAAGTGCTGTCCATCACAAGGACAGAGTCTCTCTTAGGATGAACCCCTCCATCTTACTCAAGATTCTTTCCAAATAGTCTGTAAACCAATGTATTCAGCTTCTGATTTTCTTCCCCAGCTTTTCCAACAAAGACTAGTATGTCCTACATACCTTGGATGTTCACCCATAATTGTGGACAAAAGGTTTTCATAAATCAGAACAGCTCTTTGTGGCTTTTTCCCCTAACAGACGCGGCCTTCCAGTTTCCAAGGTCACTATTTTAAAATGGAGATCTAGTCTGCGATCTTAATCACCTTATAATGGCAAGAAATGTCAAGGCTCATTCTACTAGGTCTTTAGCAACTTCTTCAGCCTTTGCAGCAAGACTTTCTGTCAATAACATTTGCGCTGTTGCCACTTGGTCTAACCCTCACACGTTTGGGAGCTTCCTTTGGCTCCATGGTGCTCCGGCATGGTTTTCCTTGAGACCTCCCAAAGTTGATGGTAGCTGGGGACTGTGTGACCCTGTAGTGATGAATGATGACCTAGATAACAGCACATTAGGAGTTATGTACTTATAACTTGGCATCTGTGTTATCCTACGTCATCATTCATCACATCTTACCCACTCGCCATCCCCCTACCTTGTAGATCAGGGAGGAAGTTGCGCCTCTTTAGCCCTCTTCAAAAGGAGCCTTGATGATTGGATGGGAAATAGGAAATTCAACCCGGGGATCACGTCAGTCGCCCTGCTAGACAGGGCTCCAGGGAAGTAAATATTGTGGGAAAAAATAGCCAGAGAATTGTTATGGCTAGGCTTGTATAGGCCTTAGGGCCTATAGCCTAGTACCAGCCTATGAACCTATATACCAGGCTCTAAGGCAAAGAGTTGAGTTTCCCTCCAGTCTTGTGGGAGTAGCATTGAGACTCTTTACAGCAAACTCAATCTGGGGGTCAGAGGGCAGCAGAGCATCATGGGAAAGGGAGAAGCTAGAGCCTTGAATCCATCTGTAGTATTTTGCCGGCTCAGATCTGATATCTAATCCAAGACCCTGTAGTGATGAATGATGACGTATGATAACACAGATGCCAAGTTATTGCAAGTATATAACTCCTATTGTACGAAAATCTTTTATTTAGCTCAGATAATTGACAAGGGAATGTCATTAAGGTAAAAAGAAGTGACCACTCACTTGTACTAAGCATTCATCATGCCAGTTATCAAGTACAACACCCGTTTTGGATGTAATTGATTGTAACTGTCAGACTGTTCGAAAGACCTCAAAGTTTTCTAACCAAAAAGATCACAGTCCTAAAGCCTGAAGCACTATCCCTTTATTCAGTGTCTTACAGATGTTTGAGGGAAGCTGTCTGTCTGTCTAACCCACCATTAGAAACCTCCTGTTACTCTGCAAGTCTAATATCTCCACAGATACGAGAACCAGGAATCTAAATATTCACTAGCAGATAAATAAAACACATTGGAGGAATATGTTTATAACTCAGTGCCTCCCAAACCTCTGCAATAAATTTTCCCTGGATGTTAAGCAGTGTGACTCATTATCTTCCTTTAAACATAAACTAGATGACTGAATGGATATCTGCAGATTTATTTGAGGAATGGCCAGTATGGCTGTCTTGGAGAAAGGAGACACTGCCTGAGGGCAGGGTACTGTCAAAGCAAGAATGGTCATGAGACTCACTGTCCTTGGAATTTTTATGAATCTGTAATTTTTGAGATGGAGGAAGCATTTGGGTGACAGCTAGTTGAATAATGAATTTAGGCAAATTACACAGTCATGCTGCACTAGTATCTGTGAGCTAAGGACTCCTTGGAGGGCAACAGTTGCAGAGTCTGGCAAGCTGCTGGGGGCTCCTTCACTTGGGGAAAGGATAGGTGGCCCTGGAGGGCTAACAAAATGGCTCGCTGTGCAATACCCGGCTATCACCATTGAGAGGGGATGGGGTGAGAAGATTTCCAGGTAGAAAAATAATGGGATGTAGGCCTCCTGCCTAGTCTGGGAATGCACATTCCCATCAAACCTATGTAATAAATGGACCAGATGAGTGCCAGTTGTTGAATCACTAGGCAAAAGCCAGTAGGGGAGGAGAAAAAAGCAAAATATTTTCCTGTATGTTTACATTTTGTGGTGGAGCTGGTGGGTCATGGGGTGATGATATCTAAAATGGATCAAATAAATGGTAATTAAGCAGAATGTCCTACAAAGGGTTAGAGTTCACACACAAAAATAAAGTAAAGGTGGAATTGTCACCTCTACGCAGAGGGATTGATTTGAAGCTAGAAGATCTAAAGAATGATCTCATGGTTACAGTCTGGGAAACTAGAGACGTTTTATAATATGCTGAAGTAAGTTCATCACTTACTTTGTGGAGTGTTAAACAAGTCCAAGACTGAAATATTGTAGGTTTCGAGATGTTTGTGTTTTGGTGCTGTCGTATCACAGTTCTGTTTTTGATGGAACACCTCATGTTATTCCGATTGTAAACTGGCGTAGAACATTGAATACAGTAAGAAATATTACATTAGTGTAGAAACAGTAAATGTTGATCCTACAGAAAGACATGGTAGAAGAATGGGGGGGCTGTTTACACCAAGCAATTCTGCCTGCAGCGTAGAGACAGTATGTAGCCTGTAATCCAGCAGAAGGCTTCACAACTTTTAACATTTGCAGTATATTGTAAATCAGATGTAACCAGCTGACATGGCCATATAGATAAAACTATATATTTTAATTAACAATAATTAATTATTATATGAATATATATATTTTAATTTTATATATATTTTAATTATTATTTAATAATTTTTTCTACCTAAGTAGTAGTGTAGCATTGTTCATATTCAGGCTTGTGTTTTGGACCTAGTTGTTTGTTAGTAGAGGCTGTGTGTCTGAGCACATGTTCCAGGCCATCATAGCTTAGCCAAAGCCAGTATAATGTTTCAGTGAGAGTGAATTGTTTGTGGTCATTGGCTGACTGGGGTTGCCTGGACTACGCCTTGGAGTAAGCATCTCATTGGTTCTTTCAAGCTTTTTTAAAGTTGTTTCAAGTTTCAGCTTTGTTACTTAAGAAGTTAACTTGTGAGGGTTTCTGCCATTTCACACTGAGCTAATCGGAGGAAGGGCTCCGAGTTAACTAATCTGTAATATATAACATTAAGTATCCTGTTTTTTTGCTTATTTCTGAATTATTTATAGCACGTTTATTGTCTGCATATACTTTGCTAGCTAGTTTCACTGTGTGTGAGGTATTAACTAGAATTTTCTACAATTGTTAAGCATCTGGTTGGGTTTGTTTGTTCTGATTTTTGTTTCCCACCCTCCGTCCCTATTGGTATCCTGTTTTTATACTTGTTGGCTTTGCAGTTGTCCACCCCTACTGTAAATTTGATCTTGGACATTCCTCCCAGTCTATTGTCGTTACCTCATTCTACCTAATTCAGGGAAAACATTTGAGAAGGCCAACACAGTTTGTTTCTGCTCCTCCTTTCCCCTTTACAAAAAAAACAAAAAAACAAAAAAAAAAAACTTCTAAGCTTGTTTCCTGCCTTTCTTGTAAGTCATCAAGTCCAGATATAGATTTGCTGTATCCAGGACTGTTTGTAAGCTTCTGAGCCCCCAACCTTTGTGTGTTGGAGGGAAGCCTTCTAGCTTAATTTTGTTTCTTAGAACTAGCCAGTTTTCTAGTTTCAGCACTCAAATCTGTTTCTTTGAGCTCAGCACTTGTTCAGAACATATTGTAAGCACTAAATAAGCTACAAATTACTACAGCACTCAACTTTCCTCACTTGTCTAGAGGAAAACAGTTTTTAGTACTTAATAAATAAGCACCTATCCAGGCATGTCTAAGGGTCAGCTCCCTGTGTTTTCTCCTGTCTACCTGATGAATCCGGGCATCTTGGGGCAATGCAGCAATTGCCTCATGTACACGGGCAACCCTCTCCTCCTACCACCCAACACTGCAACCTGTGAGAGATGCACTTATATAGCCAAACTGGAAGCAAAGTTCTCTTCACTCAAGACTGGACTAGGCAGTCAAGAGGAGAAGGTAAACACTTAAACACTTGCACCACACCACACTCATCACATAGTCCCTCAAAACCTACACCACCAAAACACACACATAGAAACACAAAACACACACCTACATTCGCAGAGGCTCTCAAAAAATCTACCCAAGCAACAGGGACTTCCAAAGCAGAAACGCAAGCAACCTCCACCCCCCCAACACAACCCAAATGACACATA
Organism: Protopterus annectens; assembly: GCF_019279795.1. Taxonomy (NCBI): domain Eukaryota; kingdom Metazoa; phylum Chordata; order Ceratodontiformes; family Protopteridae; genus Protopterus; species Protopterus annectens. Next base: position 600,666,019 of record NC_056741.1, on the reverse strand, counting down.
GACCACAAACTCACTGTGCCACTCAACCACAGCCCATAAGGCATAACAACATACCCAACACTCTAGTCATAGGTGACTCTGTAGTCAGGCACACTGATGTTCCACTTACCAGGCTAAACAAGGAGAAAATTACTGTCAGGTGCCAGGATCCGCCACGCAACGCATGCACTCAGGTCACTCCACAACAAGTACAAATATGACTCTGTCATTGTCCATGTTGGTGTGAATGACCTGAGACGTACCTCCCTGGACTACATGAAAAGAGACCTGGAGGAGCTGTCTGATCTTGTAGCCCAGGCAGGTATGACCCTAGCCTTGAGTAGCATCCTGCCATCACCCAGAATGATACCACAGTACAAGGACAAAATGATTAGCTAAGCTTCTGGTGTCATTCTAAGGGGATCCAGTATCTGTCTGCCTGGGATGACATGATCGACAAACCAGGATGCTTTGCCAGAGATATCCTGCACCTGTCGCCCTTGGGATTCCGGATACTTCCTAAGGCTCTTGCCACCCCTATAGTACCTTTTTAGGCAAGATTCAAATGACAAATTCACCATCGTAACGGGTACAAGCAAGCAAAATCTTAGGGTAATTCTACTTAATGCTAGAAGTCTAAACCTCAAAATGCACCCACTCGAGGCACTCCTTAAAATGGAGAACATCGACATCTGTGCAGTGTCAGAGACCTGGTTCAAGGCTCCAGAGAGCACCCCTGCATTACCAGGCTTTAATTCATACCACACCTTTTGGCCACCTAACCTGGACTGAAGCACTAAAGGTGGAGGGGTGTCCATATTCATTAAGGATATCCACACCTCCGGGCTAGTTGCTCAGCATAATGCATCCAAGATTATCCAAGTGCAACAAACTCTGGGCAAGACTGCAATCCAAATTGTAGCTTGCTACAGATCCCCCACCATGCCTCAGGATTCCCACTCCTCATTTCTTGATACACTGGAAAATATTAAGGTACAACCTAACACCCTATTAATGGGTGATTTCAACTACCCCACCATTAACTGGGAAAACTACTCATCTACCAACTCTTGTGCTCAACATTTTCTGGAATTCATAAATTCCAATGCCTTGGATCAACTTATCCACACCCCCACCAGGGGCAGCAATATCCCAGACCTGATCATTACCAACATGGGCAACCGGTGTTCCACACCAGAGGTAAAATTCAGATCTGACCACAAGCAAATCACCCTAGACATCCCATCCCACCCCCTGTTAGGGAAACCGCCGTAAAAATTTTTTCCAAAGCCAATTTCATGCTTCTTAAGACAGAAGTGGGAAACTTCACAACACCCATGCTGACGGACAATAGAGGTACGACTGCTGAATCCTATACAATTGCACTTTATAAGCACTTACACGAGTGCATGGATCATGCAATCCCTAACAGAACCAATATGCTATCCTCCAAAAAAAGGAAGCCAATCTGGTGGTCCCCTGCCATAAGCAAACTCTACAACAGAAGAAAGAAACTGTTGCAAAAAAGAGTAAAATCCCATGATTGGAGGAACTCCATGGTCAGCCTTAGTAAGAAGCTGAGATCCCTCATAAAATTCTCCAAAGCTAGTTACGAAAACAAAAATCGCCACTGATTCTAAAGACAACCACAATGCATTCTATAGCTATGTCAAGAATGTCAATGGCAACATTCAGATCTGCTCTGAGTTACAGCACAATGGCACTCAGTATACAGAACCAACTGATATTGCCAACATCCTGGCAGATAGGTTCATTGCGTACTTTACCCCTCTCTCATCCCCTAAAGGGCCCATCTCTATGCCGGAAGAATGCAAAGTACCTGTAATCACAGCTGCACAGGTAAAAAACACACTCTCCAAAGCCAAGAACACAGCATCTGTCATGGGACCTGACAACATCCTAGGCTGCGTTCTACATGAACTACAGAATGAGCTGGCACCCCACCTACGTACCGTGTTCAATCATAGCCTCACCTCAGGCTTTGTGCCCACTCAATAGCGCACAGCAACGGTTATCTGTCTCCACAAAGGAGGAGCCACCACAGACCCCGGGAACTACCGCCCCATTAGCCTGACGAGCCTGGTTTGCAAGGCTATGGAATGTATCATCATGGAACTTATAAACAATGACATTGGTAATCTCCAAACTCTAGACTCTACCCAGTTCAGGTTTGTAAAAGACAGATCATGTCTCCTAAACCTGATAGACTTCTTTGAAGTGGTCAACAAAGCCATAGATGAGGGTAAGGTGGTTCACACAGCCTATATAGATCTCGCCAAGGCTTTCGATACCATCTCCCACTCTGGAATTATAGATAAACTCACTAAACTAGGTATAAATCCCTATGTCACAAGATGGGTCGCCAGCTGGCTCACTAACAGAACCCACACTGTGAAAGTAGCAGACTGTAAGTCCAACTTCAGACCAATGACAAGTGGAGTACCACAGGGTTCAGTCCTAGGTCCTCTCCTGTTTGGTATCTACTTCTCTGAAGTACAGGCTAACACAGAAGGTCTTTGGCTAACAAAGTTTGCAGATGACTGCAAACTAGGAGCCATAATCAAAACTCCTAATGATGTGGACAATCCTACAAAAGGGCCTCACTGAGACAGATGCCTGGTGTCAAAGCCATGGCCTCAAGCTCAATGCCAAAAAGTGCATTGTCATCTCTTTTGGTAAAAACTCTGTACCCATGAACTACCACATAGGTGGTAGTCTACTTAACTCCGAAAGTTTGATAATAGACCTTGGGACACAGGTGGACAGTAGTCTCTCCTTTGGTAATCACATCACCACAGTAGTCAGGAAATCCTTCTATGTGGCACACCTCATCACAAAAGGTTTCTCATCCAGGAAAAAAAGAGGTCATTGTTCTGCTCTACTCATCATTCGTTAGACTCATTATAGAGTACAACGCCCCTTTTGGTATGTACCTCACAAGACATCTACAACAACTGGAAAGGCCACAGAAATACCTCACAAACAGGATTACCGGCCTCAAACAGATGCCCTACGCAGACCGTCTCAAAAAACTCCAGCTTTACTCTGTCGCATATCGCCTACTCAGGGGTGATCTCTACCTAACATACAAAGCTGTGTCGAACCCAGAGCTGTTGGACATGCTCCACTTAAAGAAATCCCAATCCCTCCGAGCTACATGCTTTAGGGACCTAAACTTTGTCACCACAATAAACAGAACATGCTGGAGGGATAGATTCCTGTCCCAGAGACTTCCCATACTCTGGAATAAACTACCTATCTATAGCAAACAAAGCTCCTCATTAGCACTCTTCAAGAAAAATCTTGATGATTGGATGGGAGATAGGAAATTCACCCCGGGGATCACTTCTGTGGCTCTGCTTGACAGGAGCACAGGAAAATAATTTTCTTGGATGGCAAAAGCCAGGGTACCGTTTGGCTAGGCTTACATAGGCCCTAGGGCCAATAGCCTAGTACCTTCCTATGAACCTATGAGGAAGCGACTAGTTAGGTCATGATGGTGCTTATGTTTGTATGTTGCCTTCTGTGTTAATTAAAATGTATATATTTTTGTCTATATGGTACATTTGCTTTATACTTGCATGTTCTTCGTGTTTCACTGTTGCAATCATTACATTTGGGTAATCTGCTGGCAGGTTGCTCTCAGTCGGCCTGAATATCAAAGTCTAGGGTCCTGCGTCGGTTGCTGTCTCCTCTTCCATGATGTCAGGTCGTCAGGGGTATAAAATATGCAGCCGATGCCATTTTATTCCATCTTTCTTGCCGCACAGTGCCCGAAGCAGAAGCAGTTCGCAAGTGCCAGTCGGCCGACACCTGAAATTTTCGCATTCAAGTTTCAGAACCGAAGTCTTCAATTAAAGCTAAGTACCCCATTGGGAAAACTTTTTCTTGCTCCTTACCGATGTCAGTAAAAGTTAATAATTGCATTACTTGTGGGAAGCAAATACCTCATAAGGATTTTCATTTGTACTGTATTCCTTGCCTAGGCCCAGATCATAACGTGCCTTGCTGTCGGTTTTGTGCTAGATTTAACCAACGCACTATTAAGCGTTTGTATATTTTTGCTTCAAAATATTTTGGATCCAGATTTAATTACCCTGAAATGACGTCGGATAGCAATCCGACTACCGGAGTTCACAGAAAACGCAAAGTAAAAGACAGAGACAGACTGTCGAGGTCCAAAACCGACGATGAAGCTTCTAAGCCAGTCGCCGGTTCGCCAGTACTCAGTGAGGCACTTTCGCAGCCCGATACCCACTACTTTTGAGTTGCAGGCCTCTACCGAGACTCATGCGGAGTCCGGTATGCTGCGCGATTCTCAAGAGTATTCAATCCGCGGACGTCTCTCCTTCGGATGGGTCTGGAGCCGCTGAGCAGGCACCGGCTTCTGAGGGTGTTTTCAGGCCTCAACATTTCTATTTAAAACCGACGCCAGCTTCAAAAATAAAAACAACTTCTGAGTCTAAAAAACCGACGCATGAGCCACATGCTCAGGCCCCTATGCCTAAAAAATAGATGATCAAAATGGCTGAGGACTTAATTAATTTGATCAGGGGTTCCCAACCCCCCCTCCCCTAAGAGGCCTAGGCAAGACACTGATTATGAATCTTCAGATCAGGTTTCTATTTCTTCTGATCAGGAATTTTTTATACCACCCTATGAGGATTCAGATGCAGAAGAATCCATTCCATCTGCATCTTCTCCTGAGGATTATTCTTTTGGAGAAACCTTACATACTTTAAGGGAACATTTTCATTGGGAGAGTCAGGATTTCTCTGAATCAAAAAAGTGGCTTAGGGATTTCCTTCTTCTTCCTCAGCGTAGGCCTTTGGCTATACCTCCTGTATTACACATTGCTGATGATGTGTTTTTGGAATCAAGCATGGCTCCTGATTCCCTATCTCCGACTCCTAGTAAGCCAGACAGATATTACAGGGTTCCTGACTCCCACAAATTTTTATTCAAAAATCCTGCTGCTGATCCTGAAACTATCTCACAGGGTCCCAAAGATGTAAAGGCCTCTACTGTCAAAAATCCTACCCCTCTGATAGAGATTCCAGGGCGCTGGATTGATGGGGAAAGAAGGTTTATACGTCTGCAACCTTGGCAATTAGGGCCTTAAACTGCCAGTTTCATATGCTTAAATATCAACAGCATGTTATGGGCTTATTGAAACAGAAAATGATGTTGATTTCTGATTGTGTGGAAAATAAAGAATTACAGGGATTATTGCATGCAGCAAAACAGGTTGGAAAGCATACTTTGCAATATGGTTTTGATTCCTTGGAGGCCTCTTGCAGGGCCACAGTTACTGGATCTGTGATTAGAAGGCATGCCTGGCTCAAGGAGCAAAATCTGCCTGATCATGTTAAAGCTAAATTGTTGGATGCACCTTTACAGCACGATACTCTGTTTGGTAATAAGGCAGAAGAGGTTTAAAAGAAAATGGAAGACAAAGCTAAATCTATGCAAACTGTAAAAGATTTCGTACAAGTGCAACCACCCAGATTCAGTAGGCACTGGCCTACTAAAAATTGGTCCTTTCCTGTGTCCAACAGAGCCTCACAAGGCAAATACAGGCGCTGAAAATGCTCTAGATACCAATCACAGGGTTCTTACAGGTCAAAGCAATGGAGTGCCTCTACCTCCAAATCTGGAGGAAACAAAGCACAACCCTACAGTAAGCAGTCTCAATGACTTCCCTCTACCATCACCAAGCACTTATCTTTTGGCAGCCCCCTTGGGGGGAAAATTAGCACTTCAAGCTCAAAATTGGCAGTTAATTACCCAGGACAAGTGGGTATTAAACATAGTATCCCAGGGGTACAGATTTCATTTCCATACTTTGCCAATTTCAAACGGTTGTCCAGATCTGCCACAAAATCAATGGGCAGAGGCTCAGAAACAAGTTACGTCCCTCATGGATATGGGGGCTATTCAACCAGTTCCAGAACAGGAAAAAGGACAAGGTTTTTATTCAAGACTGTTCCTGGTACCCAGAAAAGACGATGCCTGGCATCCAGTACTGGACTTTTCAATTTTTAACATGTTCTTGGACATCCCAAAATTCAAAATGCTGACTTTACAACAGCTGCTGCCCATGCTGGGCAAAAACGCTTGGTTAGTGACTCTAGATTTAAAAGAGGAATACCTGCATATTCCAGTAAGGGAATCGTGCAGAAGATACCTCCGCTTCAAGGCAGGTTTTATGCATTTCCAATTCTCTGCACTGCCCTTTGGCTTATCTACTGCGCCCAAGGTCTTTACAAAGTGCCTGCTACCAGTAATTGCATTTTGCAGACAAAGAAGCATTCAAATCTATCCTTACTTGGACTACTGTCTCATTCAAGCAGAAAACAAGGACATTCTTCTTCAACATCTGGTGTTTGTAAAAAGGCTTCTAACATGTCTAGGGTACACAATAAACAAAAAAAAATCACATCAGGTACCCTCTCAAAAAATTACATTCCTGGGTGCAAGCTTGAATACAACTACCCAGATGGCTTACCTTACGCCAGACAAACAAAGGCAACTGACTATATACTTCAAACAGATGGCAACAAAAACCCAGTTATCTGCAAGACAAATTCTGCAGGCTTTGGAGTTCATGGCATTCTGCATTCTACTAATGCCATATGCAAGACTGCATATGAGGAAACTACAATGGTATCTAAAAAGTTTATGAAGTCAACATTGTCACAGTCTGGAAACATTGATTCCTCTCATTCCCTGCCTACAACAGGAGTTTCTTTGGTGGGCAGAGACATGTCACCAGAACAAGGGACAGTCTTTCACTCTACCCCCTGCCACCCAAACCCTAACTACGGGCGCATCAGATTATGCTTGGGGAGCCCAACTGGCGGGGAGATGCATTCAGGGCATATGGAGCCCAAAACAAATGCATCTGCATATCAACCAGAAAGAGATGCTAGCTGTTCAGAATGCCCTGACAGCCTTCAAGGACTTACTTCATCCCGGACAACTACTGATAAAGATGGACAACACCGCGGTTATGTGGTACATAAACAAGCAGGGGGGGACACATTCCTACCCCCTTTGCAGACTAGCCATGGCATTGTGGGACACCGCCTTGACTTACTAAGTACATCTTCAAGCTCAATTCCTGCCAGGAAAACAAAATACTCTGGCAGACGACCTAAGCAGAAATCTTATGGACCCTCACGAGTGGAAACTGGATCCACAAGTCTTCAGCATAACACAGAAATGGGGGAGCCCAGACATAGATCTGTTTGCCTCTCCCCAAAATTATCAACTGGACAAATTCTGCACAAGGACTTATCACAGACAAGCATGGAAAGTGCTGCCCTATCCTTCAGTTGGAAAAACCTATCAGTCTACGCCTTTCCTTATCTGCGTCTTCTCCCCAAGATCTTACTAAAGGTCAGACAGGAAAAAACAAAAATTATCCTAAATGCCCCGGACTGGCCTCGCCAGTACTGGTACCCAATTCTAAGTAATATGTCTCAACTCCCTCCTTGGAACTTGCCTCAAATACCTCATCTACTGTCTCAGCAGAGCAATCAAATTCTGCACACTCCGCTCCAAACTCTGAACCTGGCAGCATGGCTGATCATGTAATTATTCAAACAACACCTCTCAGTAAATCTGTGATGAATGTCATTTTGGAAGCCAGAAGGCCTAGTACTAGAAAATCTTATGCTGATAAATGGAAGAGATTCTGTGCTTGGAACCAGTCGCAAGGAACGGACACAGTAAAACCAAATATTCCTCAGATTTTACAATACTTGACTGAGATGCTTGACAAGGGCCTATCTTTTTCTTCAATAAAAATCCATGCCTCTGCCATCTCGGCTCATCACAACACAGAGCCTCCCATCTTTTCTCAACCTCTGCTAAAACAGTATCTTAGAGGGGCCAAAAATGTAAGGCCTCCCAGAAGATCATCAACATCTGCATGGGACCTCAATTTTGTGCTGGAAAAACTCACCCTGCCTCCTTTTGAACCAGCAGCTACTTCGGATATAAAGTTTTTATCTTGGAAAACAGCTTTCCTTTTGGCAATCACTTCAGCAAGAAGGGTTTCAGAACCACAGGCCCTCATGGCTGTGGAGCCTTTTATTACATTTTACCCGGATAGGGTGTCTATCAGGACCAATTCTTCCTTTATGCCTAAGGTGGTATCCAGTGTGGCTCTTAACCAAACTATTCACCTGCCAACATTTTACCCAAATCCGCAGAACAAGGGGGAGCGGATTCTGCATTCATTGGACATACACAGACAACTAAGATTCTGCTTAAACAGGACCAAATGTGTAAGAAAGTCTGTGCAACTACTGGTGGCATTTGCTGCAGGATCAGAGAGGAAGGCTATATCAAAGCAGACTGTTTCTAAGTTGGTAAGCCACTGCATTCGCAGGTCACATTCCACCAGGGCAGCCTCTACCTCAGCAGTCTATCTCAGAGGAGTTCCAATGAAAGACATTCTAGAAGTTGCTACTTGGAGCTCAGTTCATACTTTTACAAAGCATTATCATTTGCCTCTCTTCTCTAAGTCCAGGGCAGGCTTTGCCACTGCCGTTCTGCAGGGCCTTATAAGCCGCTCCTAATGCTGTTTAGTTCCATTCTCCCATCTATAGCTTTGGGATTCTACCCAAATGTAATGACTGCAACAGTGAAACACGAAGAACATAGTACAGTTGTGTACACTTACCATAAATGTAGATGTTCGAGTGTATTCACTGTTGCAGTCCGGGTTACCCACCCGCCATCCCCCTTTTTTCTAGAACTTCTCTTTCCTTCACTATATTCTAAAGCCTTTGTGGTGTATTTGCTTTTAGATGAAGGTAAAGTTTATATTGCTAAAATTGCATTTACATATATATTGCTGTTTATATATATGTGTGTGTGTATATATATATATGGTTTACTATCAATGCTGACGTGCAATTGCACGGCTATGAAGTATTCGAACAACAGATGTTCGAATACTTCATAGTTCGGCAGGTTATGTGAGCGAACGTTATCATTGCGAATGGACTGTGCATTCGCAATTATAACCTTCGCTCATGTGAGGGGATCGCAGTACAGTGCGGTTAGGGAAATACATCCCTTTCCTCACTGTAGTGCGATCTCGGAGTTGGAATATTAAGTTGGGGGGGTGTGGGTGGTGCAGGGGGACTTGCCCCCCTGCATAACTGTGAGTTTAGGCTAGTTAGGTAGGGAGTTACGGGATGAGTGGGAGTGCTGTTGATTGTCGGAAGTGTCGCGAGCGACATTTTCGACAATACACAGCTGTTTTCGACATTAGGGACATACGGAAATGTTCATTTCCGATGTTTAAATTCGAACATTAAGGTACTTTTTATTTTAAGTTTTGATTTTATGATAGTAAACCTATATATATATATATATATATATATATATATATATATATTTTTTTTTTTTGCTCCCCATTTGGAGGGCACCTGACATCTATCTGGGGTAAGAAAAACTGAATGGAATGGCGTCGGCTGCATGTTTTATACCCCTAACGTCATGGAAGAGGAGACAGCAACTGACGCAGGACCCAAGACTTTGATATTCAGGCCAACTGAGGGCAACCTGCCAGCAGATTTCCCAAATGTAATGACTGCAACAGTGAATACACTCGAACATCTACATTTATGGTAAGTGTACACAACTGTACTTTTTGTTGTGCCCCAGTCTCATCTGTTGATCCAGGATTTCTCTTTTGTTTGCAGTATGTTATTGAAAACAGGAGAGGTTTAGGAATTGGTGTAGAGAACTAACAGGAAATGCACCAGATCGAATAGATACTGATCAGTGAAGGGGAAAAAATAAAAATATTTTGAGACAAATCTTTATACTGCAAGTTTGTGGCAAAAAAGAAATAAAATTAAGGAAATGTGTAGGTCGATTGAGGCGACTAACTTTGTTTAGGAGCTCTGTCATATAAAAAGTGATGACCCTTGGAGATGAATATAGAAAGCTATGGTCATTTTAGATGAGAAGTTAGAATCTCAAATGAAATCTATTAAATGTATATTTGATATATTAAGAGTATGCATTTTGAAAAATCTACTTGATAACCTTTCCAAGACAGCTTCACATTATGTCAGCAGAACAGATAATTATGGATGTAAAGGCTAATGATAAAGGACACTTGGAAAGAGATCAAGATTTGATTTTAAAAACTTTTGGGAGATTACTATAAAGCTTTATATGTTGTATAAAATCCATGGAGTTTATAGCTGAGATAAAGTCTTTTCTGAAAGGCATGTACCTTCCAAAGGTAACAACTACAAGTTAAGGAGTTGGCTAAAACTGTAGATTCCTCAGTGGTAGTCTGTGCCTTTGAAAAACATGCTGCAGGTAAGGCTCCAGCTTTTGATGATTATTTACTCTCTGACTTTTGGAAGATTGATTTGGGGGTTATTATACTAGAATTTGTTAGAATCTTTATTGAAGCCCTTCCTTTTGAAATGTGTGATATGAGATTCTTGAAAAACAAGCAGTTTTGGGTTCCCATATCAAAAGAAGGGAAAGACCCTCATCTGCCAGCCTGTATCTGTTCTATATCGCGAGTGCAAGTTATTTATGACAGTATTAGCAACGAGAGTACAGACATGACTGCTTTATCTGGTTGCTTCACACTATTATGGATTTGTGGAAGGGTGGCATACTTGATAGCATGTTGAAAGCAGTAATGATATTGCGATATGCACCTGTTTCAGGGGATAGGGTTTGCCACTGTGAGTTTGGATACTGAGATGGCATTTGATAGAGCAGAGTAGTGTTACGTGTGCTTTGTTCATTTACAAAAAGGATTCCTTCAGGACTTCGCACTTTTGAAGGCCGTTTGTAAGGGCTTTAGTGCTAGGATTAAAATTGATCCTGGACTAGTCTTTTTGTTGGATAGAGGAATAAAGCCATGACTACATTGCGGATGGTCTGAGGCTGAGTAGTAGCTTGGGTGCCTGTAGGAGCTGGCAGGGGAAGATGTAAGGGAGTAGACACTGCCTGCTTACCCTTCCTGGGTGGTGGGGGGACTACTTTGGATCACACTTGGTGTCTACCCCATTGTAGCCTTTATGTGTCAAGCCCACACTACAGCATGCCGTCAGATTGTGTGCTGTAGGGAACCGTCAGAAAGCAACTGTGGTAGAGTTTAGATGAGTCACAACTAGGGAAGGGGATAACCCACTCAGGCTGAGGGTAGGTTGCCCACAGGACTAGCAAGGCTGGCCTGCTCCCTACCCTCCTGACTCTTGCCATAAGCAGCTTGGAAATCCCTGGCTCCCATAACCTCAGAACAGATGCGACGACCGGGTGCATTTAGAGGAACCATAAGGCTTGGTCCTTGGGGTGGGGGTGGAAAAAATTGACTCTAAATGGATGTTTTCTGTCTTAAAGGCCATAATTAGGGAATCTAAGATTATAGAATGTAAGTTGGACCCTAATGAAATAAAAATGTCATTGTTTCCAGTTGGTGTCCTGATTTATTTGCAGGGCAGAGAAGGACCTGAATACATTGTATTGAACTCTTCAAAAATTTGGTTATTTGGCACAGTTCACAGTAAACCAAAATAAAACTAAATCTCCAAGTATAAACTTTTGAACCAAAAGTAAATTATTTATGGATTGTTACATAGCTGAAGTATTTTTCAGATGTGACTGGGTAAGTTAGTTGAAAAATCATTTACTTGGAGGTATGAAGAACTCACGAGATTATTGAAGGGAGAATTTAGAAACTAGAAAGTAATTTCTTTGCGTCTAGAGCAGAAAGTTCTGGTAGCCCAGTTCTTTATGACACCACTGATCTATTAGAAGTATTCCGATACTTTCCTGTTGAAGCCTTTATATTTTTTTATAATGTTGGAGGGACTTGGTTAGAATTGTGTGGAAGATGATGACTTTACCACTGCTAAATGGGTGTTAAGGGGTTTCTGATCCCCAGTTCTGTATTAAAGCAACATAGTTGCGACTGATATATATTTTGCCATTGGGGACATACAATTCTCAGTGATTTTTTTTTTACTTCCATGTGTAGAGAGGGAAACATATGTGATGCAGAAAGTTTCATTTTGGCTATCCATGCAGTTTAGATGTGACAAACTTTTACAGCATATCATTTTTCACTTTAAGATGGATATTGAAATTAAATTCATCTGAGGACTGGATTTTTTTGTTTGCTCCATTTGGTCATGACAGAATCGTATCTGAGAGTAAAAGTTGCTGAACAGATGGAGAGGCTGGCAAATTAGTTTTATTTATTAGAAGCAATTGATAAGTGAAGCTGTTTTTTGTTGGAATCAAACCAGGAAGATATCTGGTTTGCGTGGGATTTGGATTGTTGAATACTTTGGTCGCCTATAGTAAGGGAAGCCATTTTGCAAGTTGAACGTTTAGATCAACTACCATCAGTACTATCTCTTCTACTGGAAGCAAGATGAGACCATGACTTTCACAAAAATATTGGTAAGGTCTGGGTGTATATTGACTCTTTCAAAAAGGTGATGTGGTAGTCAAGTTAAAAGAAACATAGGCATGGGATACTAAATGTACATACAGAAAAATGTATGGTACACAGCTGGATCCAGAAAATTTTGTATAGCTGTCTGAAAATGTCTCTATACATTTGTCTGCCCATCAGCTGAGATTAAACATATATTCTGCAGGCGGGTGATACATGTTGGAGGTGTGATTCAGGAGAAGTAGGAGCATGGGTGCTTATCTTGGGGGTTGTTAAGATGTTAGGACGCTTAAAAAAACATTCATAAGGAATATTAAATAACATGTGTTTTAGTGATATTAACAAAGCATGTATATGTTAAGTTGTCAATCTCGCCTTCATTCTTGCTTGATGGGTTCGGAGCCAATCCTCGGCTCCGACTCGGCACTTGCTAAGCTCGAGAGTCACTTTTACCAGCTCGAGGCAGCCCCATATCCCATGATGCAAGGCGGTAAGTACCCAGATCTCGTTTGCCGCTTCGCTGATGAGGTCCTCCTTTTACCAGCTCCTGGTAAGTGATTTATACACTACTTCTTTGCCCCTCTTTTCAGTTTAAAGTTATTTTTAGACTTAAATTTAATAGTTTTAGACTAGTTTTTGGTCCCTTTCTGACTAAAATTCCCTCTCTCCCTTAAAGTTTTTAGTCAGGCCTTCTCCCATCCCATCCCCCCCCCCCCTTGTTAGGGTGTGTGTGTATGTTTGTAAGAGAATAGTTTCTCTTTTTTTTGGGATTGTTATATTTCTTGGGCAGGTGTTGTGTGTGTGTGTTTTTTACACCATGTCTAAGGAAAGGGTCTCAGGCTTTAAGAAGTGTGACTCGTGCTGTCAGAAGATGTCTCTGACAGACGGTCACACTTCTTGCTTATACTGCCTGGGACCTCTCCACCTGCAGGACTCCTGTGCGATTTGTCATTCTTTTAGCCAGAGAGTCCTGCAGGAAAGGAGAAATAAACTGATTTTGAGGGGCCTACTTAAGCCGGAGGGCTCTCCGGCTAAGTCGGCTCCATCTAAGACTTCTAAGTCTTCCAAGGCCCAGGCTTCTGTGTCCAAGCCTGCGGCCTCGGCTCCGACTCTTTCAGAGTCGAGATCGGCTCCGGCTGGAGCCGATTCTGGTTTGCACAAACCTTCGGCACCGATGGCTGTCGGTGCCGATTCTGGTTCGGCCACTTCGGTGTCGGCTCCGATCGGTTCCGATCACCATGTGGCTCAGGCTTCGGTTTCGGCGCCGACCGGTTCCGACACCCTTACTTTTATGTCTGTATCGGCTCCGGCCGGAGCCGATGCATCGAAACTTTCTGTCGGTGCCGAAAAGTTGTCGGCTCCGACAGCTTCCATGGTTTCGTTGGCTCCGATGGTTCCTTCGAGGAAGAGATCTAGGTCCCCTTCCTTGGAGCCGATACTCTCGACTCCGGCTTCTCCTCTCCTCTCGGAACGGAGCCATCGGAGCCGATCATCCAGGTCATCCAGGCTTTCTGACCATGATTTAGAGAGAGTGGTCAGTAGATTATTAAAATCACAGGCACTGGCCCAGATGCTACATAGTCCGTCTCAACAGACGACTATTAGTCCACACCCCATTGCAGTTCCTCCTTCGACTCTACCCCAGAGTTTGGAGTTGGAGTCTTCGGGAATGGTTTCTGCTACGGCTGAGGGACAGATACCCCCTTCTGCTCCTTCAGCCTCTACTCTTATCTCCTCTTCGAGACCTTCCTTAGAGGGATTCGGTGGTCGGGCTTCCCTGGTCTCCTCCGAGAGGGTGAGTGGCATCGGACCCTTGTCTGACCCCACTCTTCCCCTTGGAGCCTCGGCCTTGGTGAGCTCGGCTCCGACATCTGCCTCGGAGCCTTCCCTTTCGGTGGGTCCTGGAGTTCCTGGTTCTTTGGAACGGGTTCTCTCGGACCTCCCTGGGAGGGGAGCCTTCGAGGTGATGAAGAGTGTGCTGGCCACTGGACTCAGCCAGCAGTCTGTTCCCTTAGCTCCTCCCTCTATGGTGCCTGTCGATATCTCTGCCACTTCTCTTGCTCCCGGACCCAGAGATCCTCCGCCTCAGGTTTCCCCACTGGGAAGAACCCCCTCTTCCGAGGATTCTCCTGATCAGTCAGGAGATCCTCCGCGAAAGAGGACCTGTAAGAGGAAACACGTAGACTCCCCGAGTCTATCACTTCAGATACTGACTTAGATGAGTCAGAGGGATCCCCAAGATCCCCCTCTGAGGATGTATCCTTTTCTGACATCCTAGAACTCCTTAGACAGAGGGGAAACTGGCCCACCAATAATCCCTCTGAGGATGAGTCGGTATACCTGGAGGCGTTTGGATCTCGGCCCTCCACCTCCTGGGTGTCTCCGCCTTTCGACCCCCTTATGCAGGTTATTGCTCGAAAGGCGTGGGCTGCTCCTGACTCTGTAGAGCCAGTCCCTAGGAGGCCTTCTAAATTTATTACTGCCCCGTCGGACAAGCAATTCCTCACGAAAGGTGCCCTGCTGATGCCATGGTGGTGGCGGCTGCCACTAAGAAAGAACTTGCAGATCCTTCCGTACCTGTCCATCCTCCTAATAAGGACTCTAGGACCATGGATAGGTATGGTAAGCGGATGTTCTCTTCAGCGACCTTTGCTATGCGTTCGCTGAACTACCTATGTCACTTCACCAGACTCCAGTGGGATATCCTTAAGGAGCTAGGTGAAGTAGTACAGGATCCTACAGCTGCAGGGGCTCGAGAAAAAATTGCTTCGCAGCTAGGAACCCTTAATTCTATTGCTAACTCCTCCATGCGACTGATATCATATGCTGCAGATGGAGCGAGTAGGGCCGCAGGTACAGGTGTGGCTCTTAGACGCCAAACCTGGATGCGGCTCTGTAATTTTGCAGATCCCTTTAAGGCATCCTTCACAAACTCTCCCTTTGATGGGTCAGCTTTGTTTGGCCCTCAAGTGAAGGAAACGTTGACCAGGTGTGAGCAGGACGGCAAGACTCTTTCTGCCGTAGGGGTCCGTTTTTCCACCCCTTCTAGACCTTACCCCAAAGGGCAGAAGGGTGGCAAAATGTGGTTCCGCAAATCCCAAGGAGTCACGCAGGATTCACGTGGTCAGTTTACCCCTAGAGGCAGAGGGGGTAACAATAACAGACGCTCTAGAGGCAGAGGGGGTCCACAAAACCAGGGAAGCAGAGAGCCTCTCTCTGACAAGCCCTTTCAGCATCCCTGAGATGTTGCCCGGCTGTCCATCCTTGGAGGCAGTCGGGGGAAGACTATCGCTGTACCCAGAAGCCTGGCGTTCCCTCACTCAAGACAGATGGGTACAGTCGATCATATCCGAGGGTTACAAAATTCCTTTCGAGGAAAGTCCTTTCTATCACTCAAATTCCCTTCCAGATGTACCACCCGGTCTAAGGGAAATTGCAGAGTTAGAAGTCTTAAAACTACTGCAAAAAAGAGCCATTCAGCCAGTTACAACAGATCATTCAGAGCCCGGAATCTACTCAAGGTTCTTTTGGTACACAAAAAGATGGGAGACTGGAGACCAATATTGGATCTCAGCAGACTCAACAAGTCTGTGAGGAAGACAAGATTCCGAATGGTCACTCTTCAGTCAATTCTGCCCTTCTTACAGAAGGACAACTGGATGTGCTCAATAGATCTTCAGGATGCGTACTATCACATAAAAATTCACAGACGCTCAAGGAGATTTCTCCGCTTTCGGCTGGGGTCCAGTCATTTCCAGTTCAGAGCCCTGCCCTTTGGTCTCACTACAGCCCCCAGAGTGTTCACCAAATGTATGGCAGTGGTCATGGCTCACCTGAGACGTCAAGGATTCCAGGTGTTTCCGTATCTTGACGACTGGCTCCTTTCAGCCAACACCAGGCATCAGCTTCTTCAAGCCAGGGATTATACAATAAATCTTTGTTCTCAATTGGGCATCTCGATCAACTCCGAAAAATCATCCTTATTGCCCTGCCAGTCTATTACTTTCATAGGCGCAAACTTAAACACTGTTCGGATGTCAGCTACCCTTACAGATCAAAGAATCTCAGACATTCAAAGTCACGTCAGGATCATTCTAGCCAACAAGAAGGTACAGGCCAGAATGGTTCTAAAGGTGTTAGGCCTCATGGCTGCGGCCATTACCCTTCTTCCCTGGCTCGCTTCTATATGCGCCTTCTTCAATGGATGTTGTTCACTCAGTGGTCTTACCAACAACTTCCAATGCGTCACCAAATACTGGTGACACAGATTTGCAAGAATCATCTTGCTTGGTGGATCACTTCTTCCCAGATTCACCAAGGCAGACACTTTGTACCCCATCCCGGTACCCACTGTCACTACGGATGCCTCCCTCATCGGGTGCGGGGGGGGCATTATCAGGGCAGGATGGTTCATGGGACGTGGCAACCTTTCGAATACCACCTGCACATAAATGTCCTAGAGATGAGAGCAGTGCTTTTAACGTTGCAAGCCCTCAGCGACTTTCTTCCCGTAGGGACAATTGCAGTCCACACAGACAACATGTCTGTAGTTTGGTATATCAACAAACAGGGCGGAACCAAGTCCTACCCCTTGTGTCGAGAAGCACTCAGACTTTGGCAATGGGCGATCTCCTCTCATCGGTTTCTGGTAGCAACGCACATCCCTGGGAAAACCAACATTTTAGCAGACAGATTGAGCAGAGCTATTCTCATGCCTCACGAGTGGTCTCTCAAACAATCTATAGTGGAAGAGATTTTTCTGGAATGGGGTCGCCCATGTTGCGATCTTTTTGTTACTCCCCAAAACAGCAAATGCCCAGACTTCTTCTCTCTCTTCCACTGCCAGGCCATCCCCCCAGAGACGCTCTGACCCAGGATTGGCCCCAGGGACTTCTTTATGCTTTTCCTCTGATCCCTCAAGTTATCCAGAAAGCAACCGTTTTGAGAGCCAAATTGATTCTCATTGCTCCTTATTGGCCTCGACAAATTTGGTTTCCGTTCCTCCATCGTCACCTTTTGGTGCAGCCGTGGCATCTGGACCCAGTGCCAGATCTTCTGATTCACCAATCCGGTCAGCTGCACCGGTCTATCCCTTCTCTCAACCTCACAGCATGGTTGCTCCACTTCCTTCCTTAGCCAGGCTTCCTATGATCTCTAACCCTGTTAGAGACACCATAGTAGCTTCCTTAAAATCCTCTACCAGGAGGATTTATACGAGCAAATGGAAACGTTTTTCTTATTGGGCTAAAGCCAAGAATATTGATCCCTTCACTGCTCCAGTTCAAGCAGTTTTGGATTTCTTAGCGGAGATTTTTCACGCGGGCTCCTCTTCTTCCACAGTTAGAGTTCAGTTGGCTGCTATCTCGAACTTTCATGTCGGGTTCGCAGATCACAACATTATGTCCCACAGGCTTTGTAGAGCCTTCTTGAAAGGAATTTTCCTCCTGAAGCCTCCAGTCAGGAGTCCTCCTCCTCAATGGGACCTAAATTTAGTACTGACATCCTTGATTCTTCCCCTTCGAGCCAGCTGTTTCTTGTTCCCTGAAATTTCTTTCATGGAAAACTTTATTCCTGGTTGCTATTACATCGGCTAGGAGGGTGTCTGAACTTCATGCTCTATCTGTTCGCCCCCCCCTATTTGGTCTTCCACAAAGACAGAGTATCATTGAGAACTAATCCGACCTTTTTGCCTAAGGTCGCCTCAAAGACTAATTTGAATCAAGCCATTGATCTCCCTGTATTTTTTCCAAACTATTCAAACAGATCGGAACAAAAATTACATTATCTTGATGTCCACCGCCAACTCAGATATTACTTGGACAGAACAAAACAATTCAGGAAATCCGATCAACTCTTTGTTTCCTATGCTGATAACAAGAAAGGCCTTCCTGTCTCAAAAGTGACCGTATCTAGATGGCTTTCTTCTGTCATCGCTGAAATTTATCGGCTCAGGGGAAAAGAGCTGTGCTCGAAACCTAAAGCACATTCAACCAGAAGCTTAGCTACTTCTACAGCCTTTCAAGCTAGACTTCCTTTAGACACTATTTGTGCAGCGGCCACTTGGGCCACTCCTCATACTTTTGTTTCCCATTACAAATTGGATTTGGCCTCCAGGGACAGAGCCAGTTTTGGCTCTACCGTTCTCAAGAGTCTGTTCCATTGAGCCACCCAGGATAGAGGTGCTAGGGACGCGGTCCCATCAAGCAAGAATGAAGGCGAGATTGACAACTTAACATTGAGAAGTTATGTACCTACCATAACGTTCCATGTTAGTTGTCTTCTCTCGCCTTCTTTCTTGCGACCCTCCCTCCTTCCCCCAGGCCTGGACAGACCTTTCTCTACAAGGAATTACACTTCTGAAGACCGTACAGAGCTGGTCCTTCTACCATACTGCAGGTTTTTCTCTTCTTCTTTCTTCCTTTGGGAAGTTATTATGCTAAGTGCTGTTGCCCTTTTGTCATCAAACAAGATCTGGGTACTTACCGCCTTGCATCATGGGATATGGGGCTGCCTCGAGCTGGTAAAAGTGACTCTCGAGCTTAGCAAGTGCCGAGTCGGAGCCGAGGATCGGCTCCGAACCCATCAAGCAAGAAAGAAGGCGAGAGAAGACAACTAACATGGAACGTTATGGTAGGTACATAACTTCTCATTTTAGAATATGCACAACAGGAATGTTTTACTAAGTTGTAGTTAAACCTGAAGACTTTGTTGATGTTAGTAGCTAAAAAGGAGATGACTAGGAATTGGAAGAATACTGTTAGCCAACTAAGGGGAAGAATTAGCTGGCAATGAACAGGACTAGCAGGGATACATAAAACATGTTTGCCATGGTTGAGATGTGGGATTTAGTAGTTTAAATAAGCAGAAGAAGATGGAGCAGAAAACAAATAGAAATAATATAATTAGAGAGAAAGTTCAGAGGATTTAGCACCTTTGTCGCTCCTGAAAGGGTTCTTTGATAAGCATAAAAAGCTGGAAGTCTTGGCATTGTGTAGGAAAGTTTACAGTTTATGGTAAACAGCAAAATTAATGGTAGACTGGACACACTAAATTGGCCATAGGAGTGTCTGGGGAGGGTGTGTGTGTGTATTTTAGTTGTAGAAGAAAAAACATGGAAGGACTAGCCACATGGCAGTGTGAACATTGGTACTAAATGATTGCCAGTATTGAATTGGCAAACCAATCCAATGTGCAAAAATGAAAAAAGGGTTGTGGATGGATGGTAAACAGGTGATTTTTTTTTATATCCTTTAATTATAGCTAAAGTACAGTTACAAGGTTGTATGCACTCTGAAAATTCCTACTGTTTCCTGTTTGTTGAGTTTTAGATGCGACAGCAAAAGTTTTTGTTTTTAACATTATGAACAACGTTGGACGTGATTTGGAAACACCTCATTGTTAGACAAGTGTGGGGGAAGGATTTGAAGACCAGGTACACTAAAGGGGGGAGAGAAAGGAAAAAGGACCATGGATAGATGGAAGATAGAAAAAGATGGTTCAAGATTAGCAGATTAATGCAAATGCTTTTTTTCCCTACTGGGGTTGTATTGAAGGCCCTAGAATCCATTGTTGGAGTACAAGAGACATTGGGACAGTGTAGACTTTGGATTCATTAAATAATGCTTTGAATTTATGGAAGAAATGACAGAAGTAGAGGAGAGAGAGAGGGTTTCATAGTACATTTTTATTGTTTTGTTCATATGTATGCATTTATGGTGGGCATAGGGTTAGATGCTTAAAATCAAGATCATTGTGTAATGTGTAGTCTGGTGTGTTTGAAGTCATTATTATATATCCAGGAAATTCAGGATTCCTTGGCTTATGATGAAGGGCGTATACCTTTCTTTGATAAGTACTTCACATATTGAAAGCTGCCCAGAGTTTTGTTGCATATTTAAAAAAAAAAATCCGAAATGATTGTTTGCTTTTCATATCCAATTCCAGTGAAAAAGCGCCGTGGCTCACAGAAACAAGATGTTTCAGTCAGCAGAGAGATGAGTCAAACTGTAAAGACTGGAAGCCCACAGTTTATCAGGGAGTTGCGGAGTAGAACTTTTCCAAGGTAAGAACAATTTTCATGTAGTAACCTACCTTTCAGTGGAAGTGCCTTTTACTACTTTATCATGGACACAAAAGCTGTTACTGACTTTACCAGTAAAAGCATGGTCATTTACTGCTCAGAATGTTAAACAAAACCTTGAAATGTGATTTTGAAAGCTAGTGGATCCTTTTTTTTCCATGTTGTGCTTTGGGGAAGCTAGAAATTCTTATGGTAGTAAGTAGCATAGAAAGTTGTTTAGTTATTCATTTGATTGATTTAAATTATGTTTTGTCCCAGGTTGCTTATGTCTTTTACATTTTGTCCTTCTAGTGGAATGACACTAGGTTCTTATTTTACTTAACTAGGGAAGCCCAATGGATACAAGTGCCTTTTTTCCGCACTGACCATGAACACTCTGGTTATGTGACTTGCTCAGAGGTGTGCAGTTTGCAAATGAGGGTTGAGGGAATCATATCTGTAAGTACAGGCTGCAGCTTATCAGCTCATAGACTTAACCTAGAAACACGTAATATGGACTCTGCAGTTAAGGATTTCAGGACTTTAGTTAAAGGGTTATTTGTCATTTTCTTGAATAAGTATTTCACAAATTGCCCAGTGTGATTGCTGTAGTCACGTAATTCTGTAGTCAAGATGCTTCAGTCTCTTTTTTTTATGGTGTGATGTTGCTTGCAGGTTGCTTAACAACTTTAGCCATCCCTTCCCTAGTCTTTTTCCTCAACTTTCCCAGCTGTGGTTTAAGGGTCTGCGTCTTTTGGCTGATGGTTGCCAACCTTGCTTTTGCACACCTAACACACTTCCTCCTTTTTTCTTTCCCCTTTCATCTAGATTGAATAGCTAATGCTTTTAGTGTTGCCTTTTATTATTTTTAACAGAGCATTTGCTTTTGTAAGATTCAGATACAAGTCAAATCATTGATAAGTGATTCATAGACTGCTTATTTTTCCTCTGGTATAAATTACTTGTCCACTTAAGGATTAAAAGTGTTTCCAAGTGTTCTGTGTCAGGCATACCGTGCCCATAACTTATCACCAAGTGTTTTGGCTAGGGTACTTGGCTCATTTTATTTCATTTTACCATTGTATGTTTCCTGGTGGCTCATCTTTAATAAAGATGAGCCACCAGGATCTTGGAGAACTCTGTTTTAGGGAAATTAGAATTAAGGCGAAAAAAAAAAAAAAAAACAACACAGAAAATTTCTTAAGGGTATTAGGACAGTAAATACCTTATGAAGAGAAATACAAGGGTTTAATTGAGTCTTTTTTTTTAGTTCATGGTTGCACGTCAGAAATCTAGTCTGTCTGCCAACAGCTACTTACAGTTTCACACTTTGTGAAAAGTTTAATGAATGTATTTTACATAGGAAAGACTGTCAGTAGTGACATCATTAAAATTACATCTATTTTTTTCTCGCAGTTCATCCAGTGCCGTAGTTGAACTTTTTTTTTTCCCCTGGGGATTATTGGCAAAAAGAATAATGAGTATGTACTTAAACTACATGTAGAGAATTGAATGCCAAATGGTAGAAACGAAGTCCAGTAAAGAAACCAGAGACAAAGCAAGTTGACCATATCACAGTGGAGTTCCATGTACTTTAACAGTCCATTGTCAGTGTATTGGAAGCTTCACTACTGAATAACTCCAAATAGCAGTCCGCAGCATTGTTATTAGATGCAGTTTTTAATGAAATAGATAAATGTACATTTTTTATGAAATAGCGGGGTAGGGGGATATATGGAAAGTATGACACTTTCAAAACAACATCTACTTTTTTTTCTATGAGCATTTAGATTTCGTACAGATGCTGCAGTGAGATTCTTAGGATACCAGGTTTCATAAAGCAATTATGGAGGTGAAGATTGGTCCCTGTGGATCAGTGGTCTTTTATGACTACTGATAAGGCCAGAAAGATCTGATTCTACTGCCTTAATGGTTAAGGAGGTAGCTACATGGATAGGCATCCTGACAGAGGAAGTTCCACTTTGAAAGATTACACAGGATGTTTACATCCTGGACGTCATTAACTTCACTGAACATGAGTAAGAGGAGGAGGAACTGTTTTTTCACAGTTAAACTCTGCTTGCTTAGATTTGATTGTATACCCTTTCTTTTTCAAAAATCCTGCACTCTAAAGGAATTAAAAATTGGTTGTACGTGGAACCCTCTAGAAGATGTGCAGAGATATGAAGTGTGGTCTATGTATACAAGTGTACTGGATCAAACTACTTTAGAAGACAATCAGAGCAGCCCAATACATGCAACATTGATGAGAACACCAACAGAACCCAAAAGAGAGACTGCCAAGGAGAAAGCTGCTTTGTCTGTCCAAAAGCAGTAATAACTTTATAAAAGGAGTCTGGAAGTATAATTCAAACCTGAAGCAGCATGAGGGAAGGTAGAAATGGGTTGTGCTGACTTAAATGGCAAGGATATTTCTGAAGAGTGCTCAGTTATCCCCTGAGGTTCATTGGCTCAAGCAGAAGAAATAACGATACTCTTAAAATTATTCTGGACTTTTATGAGGTGGACTGTTTTTTTTTTTTGGGGGGGGGGGGTGCTTGTGGACGAGTGAGTGTGCAGCCATGTTAAGAAAAGGTAGTACATGGCATCTTAATACCTTCATGAAAAAACCTTGAAAGTATTTTTGGAGAATGATTTGTTTCACTCTTTGTTTTATAAATATATATATATATATATATATATATATATATATATATATATATGTATATGAGTAAATGCTTTTTTGAAATTTTTATTACTGGGATGGGAATGTGGCAAAATATTGAAAAAACTTACTTTGTTTGATTGATTTCTATTAAAGACCAGTGATATTAATAATACTCTGGAGTAAGTAATAAGTCTGTTAGGAGCAGTATTTATTCCCTGTTGAAAGAAGACTAGGAATGTTCTAAGTTGTTGCACTCAGTTTTTCAAACTGTCAGTATAAGGATTAAAAATATATATTTTTTTTGTCTGAATAAAAATGATTCATTATCCTACATTCTTAGTGTAGTGATAGGAATGAATGAGAGCCATTAACTATGGAAAAAAACTCTGAATAGACAGAGTATTGGATGGTACAAAACTTTTAACTTTCTGCTCAGCTAAACATTTGTAATAACCTAATGTATGATATCTAGTACTCTGAGTCAAAAGATGCTCCACCCCACTGATGGAACTAATCCTTCATTTTGTGATCATCATTTCCTGAGTTGCCCTTTAAGTGGCAGTCTTTGCTTAGAATTACTTATAGCATTGTTGCCTCACAGCAAGAGGTTCCATGGTTCAATTCTTGGCTGGGGTGCCTTTTTTGCAGAGTCTGCATGTCCTCCTTTGTCTGTGTGGGTTTTTGTCCGGGTGCTCTGGTTTCCTCCTGCATTCCAAAGACATGCAGTGGGTGGACTAGACACACTAAGCTGGCCATAGGTGTGTGTATGCATGTAAGAGTGTGGTGTGGAAGAACTACAGGGCTAGCCACCTGGTGGTGTAAACCTTGGATGTTATTCGTGTTTCACTGTTGCAGTCATTACATTTGGGTAATCTCCTGGCAGGTTGCCCTCAGTCGACCTGAATATCAAAGTCTTGGGTCCTGCGTCTGTTGCTGTCTCCTCATCCATGACGTCAGGTCATCAGGGGTATAAAACATGCAGCTGACGCCATTTTCTTCAGTCTTTCTTGCCGCACGGTGCCCGAAGCAGAAGCAGTTCGCAAGTGCCGGTTAGCCGACTCCTGAAATTTTTGCATTCGAGTTTCAGAACCGAAGTCTTCAATTAAAGCTAAGTACCCCGTTGGGGAAACTTTTTCTTGCTCCATACCGATGTCAGTAAAAGTTAATAATTGCATTACTTGTGGGAAGCAAGTACCTCATAAGGATTTCCATTTGTACTGTATTCCTTGCCTAGGCCCAGATCATAACGTGCCTTGCTGTCAGTTTTGTGCTAGATTTAACCAATGCACTATTAAGCTTCTGTATATCTTTGCTTCAAAATATTTTGGAAACAGATTTAATTATCCTGAAATGTCGTTGGATAGCAATCTGACTACGGGAGTTCACAAAAAACGCAAAGAAAATGACAGAGGCAGACCGTCGAGGTCCAAAACCGAAGACAAAGCTTCTCCTAAGCCAGTCGCCGGTACTCAGTAAGGTGCTTTTGCAGCCCCTGATACCCGCTACTTTCGAGTCGCAGGCCTCTACTGAGACCCATGTGGAGTCCGGCATGCTGCGAGATTCTCAAAGTATTGTACCCGCAGATGTCTCTCCCTCGGATGGGTCCGGAGCCGCTGAGCAGGCACTGGCTTTTGAGGGTGTTTTCAGGCCTCAGCATTTCTATATAAAACCAACGCCAGCTTCAAAAACAAAGACAAAAGCATCTTCTAAGGCTAAAAAAACAACGCATGAGCCATGTTCCCAACCCCCCCCCCCCCCAGAAAAGTGGCCTAGGCAAGACACTGAGTATGAATCTTCAGATCAGGTTTCTCTTTTTTCTGATTCCTCTTCTGATCAGGAATTTTCTATACCACCCTATGAGGATTCAGATGCAGAGGAATCCATCCCATCTGCATCTCCTCCTGAGGATTACTCTTTTGGGGAAACCTTGCATACTTTGAGGGAACATTTTCATTGGGAGAGTCAAGATTTCTCAGAGTCAAAAAAGAGGCTTAGGGATTTCCTTCTTCTTCCTCAGCATAGGCCTTTGGCCATACCTCCTGTATTAGACATTGTTGATGATGTGTTTTCGGAATTAAGCATGGCTCCAGATTCCCTATCTCTAGCTCCTAGCAAGCAGACAGATATTACAGGGTTCCTGACTCCCACAAATTTTTATTCAAAAACCCTGCTGCTGACCCCAAAACTATCTCACAGGGTCCCAAACGTGTAAAGGCCTCAACAGCTAAGAATCGTACCCCCCTCTGATAGAGATTCTAGGGCGCTGGATAGATGGGGAAAGAAAGTTTATACATCTGCAACCTTGGCAATTAGGGCCTTAAACTGCCAGTTTCATATGCTTAAATATCAACAGCATGTTATGGGATTATTGAAACGGAAAATGATGTTGATTTCTGAATGTGCAGAAAATAAAGAATTACAGGAATTATTGCATGCAGCAGAGCAGGTTGGAAAGCATACTTTGCAATGTGGTTTTGATTCCTTGGAGGCCTCCTGCAGTGCCGCAGTTACTGGATCTGTGATTAGAAGGCATTCCTGGCTCAAGGAGCAAAATCTGCCTGTTCATGTTAAAGCTAAATTGTTGGATGCACCATTACAGCATGATACTCTGTTTGGTAATAGGACAGAAGAGGTTTTAAAGAAAATGGAAGACAAAGCTAAGTCTATGCAAACTGTAAAAGACTTCTTATAAGTGCAGCCACTAAGATTCAGTAGACACTGGCCTACAAAAAATTGGTCCTTTCTTGTTTCCGACAGAGCCTCATGGGGCAAATCCAGGCGCTCAAAAGGCTCCAGATATCAATCACAGGGTTCTTACAGGTCAAAGTAATGGGGTGCCTCTACCTCCAAATCTGGAGGAAACAAAGCACAACCCTACAGTAAACGGTCTCAGTGACTTCCCTCTGCCATCACCAAACAATTATCTTTTGGCAGCCCTCTTAGGGGGGAAAACTAGCTCTTCATGCTCAAAATTGGCAGTTAATACCCAGGACAAGTGGGTACTAAACATAGTATCCCAGGGATACAGATTTCATTTCCATACCTTGCCAATTCCAAACGGTTGGCCAGCTCTACCACAAAATCAGTGGGCAGAGGCACAGAAACAAGTTACATCCCTCATGGATATGGGGGCTATTCAGCCTGTACCAGAACTAGAAAAAGGACAAGGGTTTTACTCAAGACTGTTCTTGGTACCCAGAAAAGACGATGCCTGGCGCCCAATACTTGATTTATCTATTTTAAACACATACTTGGACATCCCAAAATTCAAAATGCTGACTTTGCAACAGCTTCTGCCCATGCTGCCCTAGACTTAAAAGAGGCATACCTGCATATCCCAATAAGGGAATCATGCAGAAGATACCTCCTCTTCAAGGCTGGTTTTATGCATTACCAATTCTCTGCACTGCCCTTTGGCTTATCTACTGCGCCCAGGGTCTTTACAAAGTGCCTGGCACCAGTAATTGCATTTTGCAGACAAGGAAACATATACAAATCTATCCATACTTGGACAACTGTCTCATTCAAGCAGAAAACAAGGACATTCTTCTTCAACATCTGACATTTGTAAAAAGGCTTCTAACATGCATAGGGTACACAATAAAAGAAAAGAAATCACAACTGGTACCCTCTCAAAAGATTACATTCCTGGGTGCAAGCTTGAATACAGCTGCCCAGATGGCTTACCTTACGCCAGACAAACAAAGGGAACTGACTATTTACTTCAAACAGATGGCAGCAAAAACCCAGTTATCTGCAAGACAAATTCTGCAGGCTTTGGGGTTCATGGCATCCTGTATTCTACTAATTCCATATGCAAGACTGCATATGAGAAAACTACAGTGGTATCTAAAAGTTTATGGAGTCAACATTGTCACAGTCTGGAAACAATGATTCTTCTCATTCCCTGCCTACAACAGGAGTTTCTTTGGTGGGCAGAGACATGTCACCAGAACATGGGATAGTCTTTCACTGTACCCCCTGCTAACCAAACCCTAACTACAAACGTATCAGACTATGCTTGGGGGACCCACATGGCGGAGAGATGCATTCAGGGCATATGGAGCCCAAAACAAATGCATCTGTATATCAACCTGAAAGAGATGTTAGCTGTTCAGAATGCCCTGACAGCCTTCAAGGACTTACTTCATCCAGGACAACTACTGATAAAGACTGACAACACCATGGTTATGTGGTACATAAACAAGCAGGTGGGTACACATTCCTACCCCCTTTGCAGACTAGCCATGGCATTGTGGGACACAGCCCTGACTTACCAAGTACATCTTCAAGCTCACTTCTTGCCAGGAAAACAAAATACTCTGGCAGACGACCTAAGCAGAAATCTTATGGACCCTCACGAGTGGAAACTGGATCCACAAGTCTTCAACATGATAACAGAGAAATGGGGGGAGCCCGGGCATAGATCTATTTGCCTCCCCCCAGAATTATCAACTGGACAAATTCTGCACAAGGACTTATCACAGACAAGCATGAAAAGTGGATGCTCTATCCTTCAGTTGGAAAAACCTATCAGTCTATGCCTTTCCTCCTCTGCCTCTTCTTCCCAAGGTCCTACTAAAGGTCAGACAGGAAAAACCAAAAATGATCCTAATTGCCCCAGACTGGCCTCGCCAGCACTGGTATCCTATTCTAAGGAATATGTCTCAACTTCCTCCTTGGTACTTGCCTTAAATACCTAATCTACTGTCTCAGCAGGACAATCAAATTCTGCACAGTCAGCCCCAAACTCTGAACCTGGCAGCATGGCTGATCATGTAATTATTCAAACAATACCTCTCAGTAAGTCTGTGATGGATGTCATTTTGGAAGCCAGAAGGCCTAGTACTAGATAAATGGAAAAGATTTTATGCTTGGAACCAAGCACAAGGGACTGACACAGCAAAGCCAAATATTCCTCAGATTTTACAATACTTAACTGAGATGCTTGACAAGAGCCTATTTTTTCATCAATAAAAATCCATGCCTCTACCATCTCGGCTCATTACAACACAGAGCCCCCCCCCATCTTTTCTCATCCTCTGCTAAAACAGTATCTTAGAGGGGCTAAAATTTTAAGGCCTCCCAGAAGATCACCAATTCCTGCATGTAGCATTACCACCTGTCCCACTTTGCGAGGGACAGTCCCTCTTTGGGCAGTTGTGTCCTGCAAAAATATTGTAAAAATGACAAATGTCCTGAGATTTTGGGACAAAATTATTTCCTATATTTTATTTAATAGTTCCATAAAACAGTTATTCTGTATCTGAAACACCTAAATGTTATAAGAAACAGAATAAGCAACTAAAATGCTACAAGAATAAGCTTTTATTTAGGCAAAAAAGTGAAATTCTGTTTTTTGTACTGGCCATGGGTATGTTTCGTCCTGCAGAATCTGACGTTTGCAGCAAAAATGTCCCACTTTGGGTATTTGAAAAGGTGGCAGCCCTTCCTGCATGGGACCTCACTTTTGTGTTGGAAAAGCTCACCCTGCCTCCATTTGAACCAGCAGCTACTGCAGATATAAAGTATTTATCTTGGAAAACAGCTGTCCTTCTGGCAATCACTTCAGCAAGAAGGGTTTCAGAACTACAGGCCCTCATGGCTGTGGAGCCTTTTATTATATTTTACCCAGACAGTGTGTCCCTCAGGACCAACCCTTCCTTTATGCCAAAGGTGGTATCCAATGTAGCTCTTAACCAAACTATTCACCTGCCAACTTTCTACCCAAATCCGCAGAACAAGAGGGAGCGGATTCGGCATTCCTTGGACGTACACAGACAACTAAGATTCTACTTAAACAGGACCAAATCTGTAAGAAAATCTGAGTAGCTACTGGTGGCATTTGCTGCACGATCAGAAGGAAAGGCTATTACAAAGCAGACTATTTCAAAATGGATAAGTCACTGCATTCGTTTCTGTTATTTGCATCATGGTAAACTGGTGCCCAAGGGTACCACCAGGGCTGCATTTACCTCAGCAGCTTTTCTCAGAGGGGTGCCAACCAAAGATATTCTAGAAGCTGCTACTTGGAGCTCTGTTCACACTTTTACATAGCGTTATCATTTGCCTCTCTTCTCTAAGTCCAGGGCAGGCTTTGCCACTGCAGTTCTGCAGGGCCTTATAGCCGCCCCTAAGGCTATTTAGTTCCAGCCTCCCATCCATAGCTTTGGGATTCTACCCAAATGTAATGACTGCAACAGTGAAACTCGAAGAACATAGTACAGTTGTGTACACTTACCATAAATGTAGGTGTTCGAGTGTATTCACTGTTGCAGTCCAGGTTACCCACCTGCCATCCCCCTTTTTTCTAAAACGTATCTTTCCTTCACTATATTCTACAGCCTTTGTGGTGTATTTGCTTTTAGATGAAGGTAAAGTCTATGTTGTTACAATTGCATTGTTATATATTGTTTCATATATATATATATATATATATATATATATATATATATATATATATATATATTTTTTTTTTTTTTTTGCTCCCCATTTGGGGGGGCGCCTGACATCTGGGGCAAGAAAAACTAAAGAAAATGGCGTCGGCTGCATGTTTTATACCCCTGATGACCTGACATCATGGAAGAGGAGACAGCAACCGACGCAGGACCCAAGACTTTGATATTCAGGCTGAGGGCAACCTGCCATCAGTTTACCCAAATGTAATGACTGCAACAGTGAATACACTCGAACATCTACATTTATGGTAAGTGTATGCAACTGTACTTTCTAAAGAATTGTCACTGTTGATGTGACAGAAAAAAGAAAACTGGGTGAACACCACGGTAGAAGGAAAAACTTTTAATAAATACAAATAATACTAGAACAACGATAAGCACTTTCACTTCCACACAAGTAGCTTCATCAGACCTAATTAAAACAGTCTTATCTTCACTATTTAAATACAAAGAAGCCAATCAAGAGCCAACTGATGCATTAATCATTTCTTAAGGTTACAGTAACCCACATGCAGTACATTCATTCTATAATAACAGCTAGTTAATAAGGAACAAACACAAATGTAAAAGCCTACATTTCAAAACAGGAACAGGAGAGTGTTATCAGGAATAATGAATTCTGTAGGTACATTTTGACTACTAAAAGATTTGTGGGTGATATTTTTTTTTTATGGAGTGGACCTGTTGAGATCACACGCTTTATAGACTACCTACATACTACTACATCATTTTGTAAGATTTAGTCATAATTTTTCATTTGAAGCTATAGAGGATGTTCATCGTGTTTCACTGTTGCAGTCATTACACTTGGACCATCCCGCTGGCAGGCGACATGCAGTCGGCCCGAGTTCCAAAGTCTTGGTCCGACGTCGGTTGCTGTCACCTCTTTCCTGACGTCAGTGCGCCAGGGGTATAAAAGTTGCAACCGACACCATTTTCTTCAGTCTTTCTTGCCGCGCGGTGCCCGAAGCAAAAGCAGTTCGCAAGTGCCAGTCGGCCGACTCCTGAGATTTTCAAAATTGAATTTCAGAACCGAAGTCTTCAATAAAGCTAAGTACCCCGTTGGGGAAACTTTTTCTTGCTCCAGACCGATGTCAGTAAAAGTTAATAATTGTATTTCTTGTGGGAATCAAATACCTCATAAGGACTTTCACTCTTACTGCGTTCCTTGCCTAGGCCCTGACCACGACGTCACTAGTTGTCGGTTTTGTGCTAGATTCAATAAACGCACTATTAAACGTCGATTTGATTTTGCCTTACATTATTTTGGATGAAGATTTAATTATATAATACCGTCGGAACAACCGACGACTGGAATGTATAAAAAACGCAAAGACAAAGAAAAAGACAGGCATCTGAGGTCCAAAACCGACGAAGCCTCTTCTAGGCCAGTCGCTGGTTCGTCGGTTCTCATTGAGACGTTTTTGCAGCCCCTGACACCCACTACCTCAGAGCCACAGGTCGTAACCGACAGCCACATGGAGACACCGAGGCCTGTAGAAACTCAAGGTATTGGGCCTACGGAAACTATACCCTCAGATGAGTCCGGAGCCGCTGAGTAGGCACCGGCTTCTGAGGGTGTTTTCAGACCTTCACAGCTTACAGTTAAGGCTACTACAGCAGCAACGGCAAAGTCCAGAACACCATTAAAGACAAGGAAACAAGTGCAGCATTCTCCAGAACAGTCATCCATGCCAAAGAAACAGATGCTTAAAATGGCCGAAGACCTTATTACTTTAATCAGGGGCTCCAATCCCCCTCCTGACAAAAGGCCTAGACAAGACACTGATTATGATTCCTCTGATCAGGTTTCCTTTTCCTCTGATTCTTCTTCTGATCAGTGCTATTCTCTCCCCTCCTATGAGGACTCTGATGCTGAAGAGGCCATTCCTTCAGCCTCACTGCCTGAGGATTATTCTTTTGGGGAAACCCTGCACACCATGAGGGAGCATTTCCATTGGGAGAGCCAGGATTACTCAGAATCCAAGAAAAGGCTCAGAGATTTCCTTTTATTGCCTCAGCACAGGCCCCTGGCTATCCCCCCTGTGCTTGATATTGTAGATGCTTTTTTTGAATCCAGTCTGTCTCCAGATTCTTTACCCCCTGCACCAGTAAAGCCAGACAGGTACCACAGGGTCCCTGACTCTCATAAATTCCTTTACAAAAACCCCGCTGCAGACCCAGAAACAATTTCTCAGGGTCCTAAAGGGGTTAAAGCTTCCACTGCCAAAAATCCTGTCCCCTCAGATAGGGATTCCAGAGCTCTGGACAGATGGGGGAAAAAAAGTTTACACTTCTGCTACTTTAGCTGTAAGAGCTTTAAACTGCCAGTTTCACATGCTTAAATATCAACAGTATCTCATGTCATTGTTAAAGCAGAAAATGGTTACAAATATAGAAAGTCCTGACAGTAAAGAAATGCAGGATTTATTGCATGGAGTTGAACAAGTGGGAAGGCATACTCTGCAATGTGGTTTTGATTCATTAGAGGGTTCTTGTAGACCGCAGTTACAGGCTCAGTTATTCGAAGACATGCTTGGTTGAAAGAACAGTTTACCTGACCATGTTAAAATGAAATTATTGGATGCTCCACTGCAGCATGATTCTTTGTTTGGTGTTAAGGCAGAAGAGGTGTTAAAGAAAATGGAGGATAAAGTAAAGTCAATGCAAACTGTGAAAGATTTCTTACAGGTTCAACCACCTAGATTTAGCAGAAATTGGCCTTCAAAATATTGGTCCTTTCCAGTGTCAGACAGGCCACAAAGAGGCAGATACAGACGCCCAAGAGGCACATCTCAGCCCCAAGGCTCCTACAGACCCAAGCAATGGGGTGCTACAGCCCCCAAAGGAGGAGAAGACAAATCACAACCTTATAGGAAACAGTCACAATGACTTCCCTCTTCAAATGCCAAGCTCTTACCAGTTGACAGCACCCCTAGGGGGAAAGCTAGCACTTTTTTCAAAAAATTGGTACATGATCACCCAAGACCAATGGTTGTTGAATATAGTTTCTCAAAGGTACAGGTTCCACTTCCACACGCTTCCAAAATCAAAAGGCATCCCAAACCTGCCACAAAACCAATGGGCAGAGGCACAAAAACAGATTGCTGCTCTTATGGATATGGGAGCTATTCAAAATGTTCCACAAGAACAGAGCCAAGGATTTTACTCACGCTTTTTCCTAGTACCCAGAAAGGACAAAGCATGGAGACCAATACTGGACCTGTCAATCCTAAATACTTTCCTGGATGTTCCAAAATTCAAAATGTTAACACTACAACAACTCCTGCCCATGCTGGGCAGAGAGGCTTGGCTAGTTACTTTGGATCTCAAGGAGGCATACCTGCACGTCCCAATCAGACAATCGTGTAGAAGATACCTCAGATTTATAGCAGGCTCAATGCATTATCTATTCTCTGCACTGCCCTTTGGCTTATCTACTGCGCCCAGGGTCTTCACAAAATGCCTGGCACCAGTAATTGCATTTTGCAGACAAAAAGGAATTCAAATATATCCCTACTTGGACGACTGCCTTATACAAGCAGAGAGCAAGGACATTTTCTAAAGCACCTGGCATTTGTAAAAAGATTGCTAATTTGCCTAGGGTACACAGTAAACGAAAATAAATCAAAACTAGTGCTTTCTCAAGAGATAATATTCCTGGGTGCAAGCTTAAATACAACTGCCCAGATGGCTTATCTCACGCCAGACAAACAAAGGCAACTGACACATTACTTTCAAATGATGGCAACAAAGACCCAGCTCCCTGCAAGAAAAATTCTGCAGGCCCTGGGTTTCATGGCTTCTTGCATTCTACTAATTCCATATGCCAAACTGCATATGAGGAAACTACAATGGTATCTAAAAAGAGTTTGAACTCAGCATTGTCACAGCCTACAGACAGTCATAACCTTGATTCCCTGCCTACAACAGGTGTTTCGATGGTGGTCCCAGGCCTTTCACCACAACAAGGGACAGCCTTTCACCTTACCTACAGCCAGGCAGACAATAACAATGGATGCATCGGATTATGCCTGGGGAGCACATATGGCAGGAAAATGTATTCAGGGCGCGTGGACCAAGGAACAAATGCATCTTCACATCAATCAAAAAGAGATGCTAGCTGTACAGAATGCCCTGACAGCCTTCAAGGACCTAATACATCCAGGACAATTATTAATAAAGACAGACAATACCACAGTTATGTAGTACATAAACAAGCAAGGGGGTACACATTCCTACCCCCTATGCAGACAAGCCATGACTTTGTGGAACACAGCACTGACCTACCAGGTACATCTGCAAGCACAATTCCTGCCAGGAACAAAAAATACACTGGCAGATGAACGAAGTAGAAACCTCATGGATCCTCACGAATGGAAGCTAAATCCACAAGTGTTCAACATGATAACAAGGGATTGGGGACGCCCAGACATAGATCTCTTTGCCTCCCCTCACAATTGCCAATTACAAAAATTTTGCACAAGGACTTATCACTCTCAAGCATAGAAAGTGGATGCTCTATCATTCAGCTGGAAAAACCTGACCGTCTATGCCTTCCCTTCGATGCCTCTTCTCACCAAGGTGCTTCTAAAAGTCAGACAAGAGAGGCCAAAAATTATCCTGATCACACCAGACTGGCCACGCCAGCACTGGTACCCAATCCTAAAGACTTTGTCCCAAGGACCACCTTGGCCTCTACCTCAAATCCTTCATCTTCTCACACAGCAAAACAATCAGATTCTACACAGTCAACTCAGAACCTTAAACCTGGCAGCATGGCAGATAATGTAGCCACTCAGACTGCACCTCTCTCTAAAGCTGTTATGGATGTAATTTTGGAAGCCAGGAGGCCCAGCACTAGGAAATCTTATGCAGAAAAATGGAAGAGATTCTGTGCTTAGAACCAGGGACAAGGGCTCGACCCACTGGTCCCTAATATACCTCAGATTTTGCAATACCTGACTGAGATGCTGGACAAAGGCCTATCTTTTTCATCTATTAAAATCCATGCCTCTGCCATTTCAGCTCATTACAATATGGATCCTCCTATTTTTTCACATCCTCTACTACGACAGTACTTCAGAGGGGCAAAGAATATAAGACCCCCTAGGAGAGCACCAGTACCTACTTGGGACCTCAATTTTGATTTAGAAAAACTAACACCGCCTCCATTTGAACCAGCCAGCACAGCTGATCTAAAATACTTTTCATGGAAAACTGCCCTGCTCCTAGCAATAACTTCAGCAAGAAGAGTCTCAGAGTTACAGGCATTGATGGCTGTGGAACCTTTCCTCATCTTTCATCAGGACACGGTTTCTCTCAGGACAAACCCAACAACATTCATGCCAAAAGTGGTTTCCAATGTGGCCTTAAATCAAACCACTCATTTGCCTACTTTCTACCCAAATCCCCAGAATAAAGAGGAAAGACTTCTGCACGCTTTGGATATACACAGACAGCTACGATTTTACTTGGAAAAAAACAAAAGCTTTCAGAAAAACTGAGCAACCTTTTGTAGCATATGCTGCAGGATCACAAGGAAAGCCTATCACAAAGCAGGCAATCTCCAAATGGATAGGACACTGCATCCGCTTCTGTTATGCACAACATGGCAAATCTGTACCTAAGGGCATTAGGCCTCATTCTACCAGAGGAACAGCCACTTAGGCAGCTTTCCTCAGAGGGGTACCAACCAAAGACATTTTAGAAGCTGCAACCTGAAGCTCAGTGCACACTTTTACCAAGCACTACCACCTACCTCTCTACTCCAAATCCAGAGCAGGCTTTGCCACTGCAGTTCTGCAGGGCTTGTTAGCCTCACCAAATCCAATCTAGACCCAGCCACCCAACCTCAGCTATGGGATTCTACCCAAGTGTAATGACTGCAACAGTGAAACACGATGAACATAGTACAGTTGTGTACCTACCATAAATGTAGATGTTCGAGTGTATTCACTGTTGCAGTCCAGGTTACCCACCCACCATCCCCGTCTTTGATGGGACTATTCTGTACTTCTCAACTCTATACAACCTATGTGGTGTATTTGCTTGTAGATGAAGGAAATGTTTATAGTAATATATGCATACTTGTTTGGCATAATTTTATCTTTTCAGCCTTCCTATCTGGGGGCACCTGACATCTGGGGCAAGAAAAACTGAAGAAAATGGCGTCGGTTGCAACTTTTATACCCTTGGTGCACTGACGTCAGGGAAGAGGCGACAGCAACCGACGCCGGACCAAGACTTTGGAACTCGGGCCGACTGCAGGTCGCCTGCCAGCGGGATGGCCCAAGTGTAATGACTGCAAAAGTGAATACACTCGAACATCTACATTTATGGTAGGTACATAACTGTACTTTTTCAGTGTTAAAATCAATCGCCAAAAGTTTAATTGGTGATGTTAGAACATCTATATATAAAACGCCCTATAAAAAGATTGTCCTTTTACATAAGGGGAGTATGCGTCCCCGTCATGTTTATAGGAATGTTGTAAAGGGTCAAGCATTGAGAGTGATGAGACTACATAATAACAACTAGGATGTGAGGATAGCATTGAGTGAGTTAAGGACTGATTTTTTTATACAGATGTTATAAGGAAAATGAGATGGATTGCCTTGATTGCTGAAGCCTTAGAAGAACAAGGAACAAGAGGACAACCCTATTTCTCAGTTAGATACGGCAATATCCATAGTGAGATAGATCACGTAGACATAATGTGACTAGGCTAACACTGACATAAAGCAGTAACATCAGTATGATTTGTGATATTGTTAAGAACTGGGGGATACTATGTCTGAATGAGAAAGTTAGACAATTGATTGGTGAACAGCAAGTCACTGAAGAGATAATTATGCTACAAGAGTGCTAGGAAGGGATATACACCACCGTCACATAGAGAAGGGACTTTTCCATGTAGACATTGCAAAGCCAGTAAGTTCATTCATACGGGTAGTCATTTTGAGCATCCACATAAAGGTTTTGTCTTAAAGACATCCTTGTATGCTGATTGTAGTATGAAAGATTTAATCTACTTTACCTGTTGTTTTGAATGTCATGTATATTATGCAGGTAAGACCAACAGGTGTCTGAAAGAAAGGATTTTAGAACATGTAGGTGATGTGAGAAATAGGGCTGAGAGTACGTTGGCACAGCATATAATAGATAAAGGTGATAAATATAGTTTTAGATTCCTAGTTTGAGGTTATAACAATGAATATTAGAGGGAGTGATATTTAGAATTACATGAGGGAACGGGAGCAGCAATGAATTTTACGATTAGAAGCAGACAGGTTCCCAAGTATTAACCGCCCTTTGAAACATGGTGATGTGAAATTGTTCGATCTCGCCGTTTGTTCTTACACATGGGTTCGGAGCCGAACCTTGGCTCCGAGTCGGCCACATCATCAGCTCTGCATCTTCGAGAAAGCTCAAGGCACAGTTGTATCCCATGATCCCCCGGTGCTAACCCTCAGATCTAGTTTGTCGCTGCAGCAGATCGCATCGTGAGAGGCTCGGGCCAGTACAAAATTTATATTTTTTGAAGTGTTTTTTCTAGATAGTTACTTATAGTTGGTTGTTCAAAATAGTTTAGAGTGTGAAGTCCTATATATATATATATATATATATATATATATATATATTCTGTGTGTTTTTTTTCTCTTAGTCAGATAGTTTTTGATCTTAATTTTGAGTTTAAGGCCTAGTTTGATCCTGTCAGAGCTCTGACAGTAGGGCAGTTAATTTTATTATTTTCCCTGCCTTGACTTTGGTCTTTCAAATAGTATTTTATATATATATATATATATATATATATATATATATATATATATATACATATATATATTAATCTTTAAGATATATATAGTGTTTCCAATTGCTTAGCTAGTAGTTGGTGTGCAGTGCTTTTTTGTTATTGACTAGTTATAAGATAGTCCTTAATAGAATTTTTCTAATTGCTATTATGTCTGAGAAAGCAAAATCGGGCTTTAAAAGATGTCAGTGTGGGCAAAAGATGTCCATTACGGACAACCATTTCTCCTGTGTCTATTGTCTTGGCCCTCTCCACTTGCAGGAAGACTGTTCCATCTGTCATTCCTTTAGTGGGAGGGTCATGATGGAAAGACGCAGGAAGTTGGTAGACAGAGGGTTGTTGAAACCCGACTTTCAGGAGACCCTGGACAAGGCTGAACAAGTATCTAAGTCTTCAAATGGGTTGAAGTCTTCGAGGGTGTCAGAGCCAAAGTCCTCGGCTCCGAGCACCTCTTATAAGATTTGGGCGCCGGCTCCACAGACCTTGGGGTCGGGCATCGAATGTCTGTCTCTGATCGAGGCTCAGGTTTTGGAGCCAGTGTCGGAGGTACCACCACCGTCAGTCCTTCGCTCAGTGACGGCTTCGGCCCCTTTGACCCGATGTCCTTCAAGGATGCATCTGCAGTCATAACATATCGGTTGTCCTGCCTCAGGCAGCCCTTAGGTCGGCCGGATTCCAAAGTCTGGGTCTGGCCTCGGCTGATGTCGCACTTCACCCAACGTCATAGCTCCTGGGGTATAAAGGCATCAGCCGATGCCATTTTCCTCAGTCTTTCTTGCCGCGCGGTGCCCGAAGCAGAAGCTGTTCGCAAGTGCCGGTCGGTCAGATCCAGAGATTTCAGCTACCGAAGACTTCTAAAAAAGCTAAGTACCCCGTTAGGGACTCTTTCTTGCCTCAGCCGATTTCAGACAAAGTAAATAATTGTTTAACTTGTGGGAAACAAATACCTCATAAGGATTTCCACTCTTACTGCCTTCCTTGCTTAGGCCCAGACCACAACGTATCAGCTTGTTTAGCCTGTGCTTCCTTCAACCGACGGACACTTAGACGTCGGTCGGAGTTTGCAGAAGAGTTTTTTGGTCCCGCTTTTGCATATAAAATGCCGTCGGAGACTCCGACTACACATTTAGCCAAAAAACGCAA
Source organism: Protopterus annectens (assembly GCF_019279795.1). NCBI lineage: Eukaryota > Metazoa > Chordata > Ceratodontiformes > Protopteridae > Protopterus > Protopterus annectens. The sequence continues at coordinate 600,627,424 of NC_056741.1, read as the reverse complement.
GGAAAAGGACCGACACTCTCGGCCCGCGGTTTCGGCTGAAACCACGGTTAGGCCTACTGCGAGTGTCTCTTTCGGCTGAAACCGAGTCCTCGGTTCTTCCTTCTGCCGAAAGCATGCCTCCGACAACCGAGGCCACAGAGGCCCCGACTGAGTCGGCTACAGAAATTACTACCGAAGAAGCAGGCGCTCAAGAATTGTCCGACACCATTCCGTTGGACATCTCTACTCCTGCATGTGGGGCAGCTAGACCCCCTGCTTCTAGGCCTATTAAGGCCTTCTCCAGGGCTAAAGCAGCCAAACTTTCCAAGGCCTTACCAACAAAAGCTTCCTTTCACAGACCTTCCTCAAGTTCTCAGATTCTCAGCCTTGCTGAGGACCTTATATCTCTGATTAGGGGATCCCAACCTCACCCAGACAGGCCTCACAACCTCCTCCTGAAAAAAGGCCTAGGAATGAACCCCCTGAACCTCTCTCCTCTGACTATTCCTCGGATGGATCAGATTTATCAGACCATCAGGAAGGACCATACTCACCTTATGAGGATTCGGATGCAGAAGACTCAATTCCTTCTGCCTCCCCCCCAGAAGAATTTTCATTTGGGGAAACTCTACACTCAATGAGGGAACACTTCCAATGGCAGGGTCAGGATTTTTCTGATTCTAGGAAAAGGCTAAGGACTTTTTTACACTTGCCACAGCATAGGTCTTTAGCCATACCACCTGTACTATCAGTTGTTGATGATGCATACAATGATGCCAGTTCTGCCCCTGATTCTCTTCCCCTGGCCCCTGCCAAACCTGACAGATATTACAGGGTCCCGGATTCTCACTTCCACTTGTATAAGGCCCATGCTGCAGACCCAGAAACTATTTCTCAGGGCCCTAAGGGTGTTGCAGCTGCCACTGCCAAATACCCCTACCCTCTGAAAGAGAATCAAGAGCATTAGAGATGGGGTAAAAAGGTTTATACATCTGCTACTCTTTCTGCCAGGGCTTTAAACTGTCAATTTCACATGATACAGTACCAGGAATTTTTGTTAGATCAGCTGAATAAAAAGCTTTCCTCTCCTGAACCTTTAGACCGTAAGTCCCTTCAGGATTTGGTACACAACTCTCAGCAGGTCAGTAATCATTTCTTAAAATGTGGCTATGATGCACTGGAGGCTTCATTTAGATCAGCTATGACTGGAGCGGTAATTCGAAGGCATGCCTGGCTAAAAGAGCAATCCTTGCCAGACCATGTTAAGTCTAAACTCCTAGATGCCCCTATGGAGAAACAAAGTTTATTTGGCTCCCCTGCACAGGAGGTTCTAAAGAAAGTGGAAGAAAAAGCAAAATCTGTGCAAACAGTCAAGGATTTTCTGCAGGTCCAACCTCGGAGGTTCAGCAGAAATTGGCCTTCAAAGAATTGGTCCTTTCCAGACACCTCCAGAGCACAGAGAGGCAGAAATAGACGCCCATGAGGCAGAGGTCAATCAAGGTGTGCCTACAGGGGTCGTCAGTGGCAACCTGACAACCAGAGGAGTACCGCCACAGCTGCGACTACAACCACTTCCACAGGACAGACACAATGACTTGACTCTGATTCCGCCTACCAGGGAACAGCTGGAAGCACCCTTGGGCGGAAAGTTAGCTTTATTTTCAAAAAACTGGCATTGCATTACAGGAGACAAATGGACATTGCAAACAATAGACAAAGGCTACAGGTTTCACTTCCACACTTACCAAAAAAGAGGGGAATGCCAAACCTTCCACCAAGCCAGAAGTCAGAGGCTCTAAAACAAATCATCAACTTACTAAGGATGAGAGCAATAGAAAGGGTACCATCTATGGAACAAGGCCAAGGATTTTACTGCAGACTATTCCTTGTACCAAGAAAAGAAACTCAATGGAGGCCTATTCTCGACTTGTCCGCACTGAACACATATCTCATTGTACCAAAATTCAAGATGCTGACCCTACAGCAACTTCTTCCCATGTTGGGCAAGGAGTCTTGGCTGGTGACTCTAGATCTCAAGGAGGCATACCTGCACGTCCCTATACGACCAGATTGCAGAAGACACCTCAGATTTCTTGCAGGATCAGAGCATTATCAATTCTCAGCATTGCCCTTTGGCTTATCTACTGCGCCCAGAGTATTCACGAAATGCCTGGCATCAGTAATTGCACATTGCAGGCTTCAGGGAATTCAGATCTACCCATACCTGAACGACTGCCTAATACAAACGGACAACAAGACAAAAATAATAAAGGATTTGGCCTATGTCATACAACTGTTACAAGCCTTGGGATACACAGTCAACATACAGAAGTCAAGACTAGTGCCATCCCATAGGATAACGTTTTTGGGTGCAGAACTGGACACAATAACTCAGATGGCTTTTCTCACAGAAGAAAAACAAAAGCAACTACCAGTCTACTTCATGGCATTGACAAGACAAACTCAGCTTACTGCAAGGAAAGTCCTGCAGGCCCTGGGTTACATGGCATCTTGCATAATCTTGATCCCACATGCCAGGCTGCATATGAGAAAATTACAATGGTACCTAAGGAATGTTTGGTCTCAACACAGACACAGTCTAGAAACCACAATACCAATCATTCCATGCCTGAAAAAATAATTCCTGTGGTGGGCTCAGGCCTGCCAGACCAACAGAGGGTTGCCTTTCCACAAACCACAACCAAGGCAGACCATCACCACGGACGCCTCAGACCTAGGCTGGGGGGCACACATGGAAGACAAGTGTATGCAAGGCCTATGGTCTCAAGACCAGCTGAATCTACACATAAATCTAAAGGAGATGCTGGCAGTGAAGCATGCAATCGAGGCATTCAAATCATTCCTCCAGCAAGGACACCTGCTGATAAGGACAGACAATACCACAGTTATGTGGTACATCAACAAACAGGGAGGCACGCATTCCTACCCTCTATGCCGGATGGCAATGGACCTGTGGAACCTAGGCCTGAATCTCAACATTCAACTGCAGGCCAGATTCGTACCAGGAAAAGAGAATTCACTAGCAGACAGCTTAAGCAGAACTACCACGGATGCTCAGGAATGGATGCTGCATCCAGACATCTTCAGAAACATAACAAAGAAATGGGGAATGCCAGAGATAGACCTGTTCGCCTCCCCACTCAACCACCAACTGAAGAAATTCTGCTCAAGAGAATACCACCCACAAGCCTGGAGGGTGGACTCCCTTTCTTTCAGCTGGAAGGCCCTGACAGTTTATGCCTTTCCACCTCTCCCATTGATGTACAAAGTTCTACTGAAGATCAGGGAGGAGCAGCCAAAGGTGATTCTGATAGCTCCAGACTGGCCAAGGCAGCATTGGTACCCGCTACTGAGAAGCATGTCTCGGACAAACTCATGGCCTCTACCTCTATGGCCCTTACTTGTAACGCAGAACAACTACAAGACCCTGCATCCAAACTTGAAAACGCTGCAGCTAACTGCCTGGAAAATTGCATAAAACAAAACCAATCTATTTTATCTCAGAGGGTCAAGGACATTATCCTGGAGGCTCGCAGACCCTCCACAAGAAAAACATACTCAGCCAAATGGAAGAGATTCCTCATTTGGAATGCATCAAAGGGAACAAATGTCACACTGGCAAACCTAGCACACATCCTAGAATACTTAGCAGAACTGTTCCACAATGGCCTGTCCTATTCTTCCATTAAGATTCATGCTTCAGCAATTTCAGCAGAGTACAACATGGATCCTCCTATCTTCTCTCACCCTCTCCTCAGACAATTTTTAAGAGGGATCAAAAATGTAAAACCTCCAAGGAAACCACCTCTGCCTGCATGGGATCTCAATTTTGTGCTGGAAAAATTAACACTACCCCCTTTTGAACCAGCAGCATCAGCAGACTTACAGTTCTTATCTTGGAAAACTGCTTTCCTTCTAGCAATCACTTCAGCAAGAAAGGTATCCAAGTTACAGGCATTAATGGCAGTGCAGCCTTTCCTTATCTTTCACCAGAATAGAGTGTCTCTGAGAACCAATCCTACTTTCATGCCAAAGGTGGTATCCAGGGTATCCTTGAACCAAGCTATTCATTTACCTACGTTCTTCCCTAACCCACAGAACAGGGGGGAAAAACTACTGCACACCTTGGATGTACACAGACATCTGCGCTACTATCTGGACAGAACTAAAACCAGCAGAAAAACTGACCAGCTTCTGGTAGCATATGCAACAGGACTGCAAGGAAAAGCAATTTCCAAACAGACAATTTCAAAATGGATAGGAAATTGCATTCGATTCTGCTACTCTTTTCATGGAAAGACAACTCCTGAAAATATCAGGTTTCACTCCACAAGAGCCACAGCCGCCACTACAGCTTTCCTACGAGGAGTGGCTACCAAAGACATTTTAGAAGCTGCTACTTGGAGCTCCGTGCATACATTTGCCAAGCATTACAATCTTCCTTTATACTCCAGATCCCGAGCAGGTTTTGCAACTGCAGTTTTACAAGGGATCTTAACTACACCATCATTATCTTAGTGCCCCCTCCCCCAGTTTGGCTTTGGTATTCTACCCATATGTTATGACTGCAGATGCATCCTTGAAGGACATAGTACAGTTTTGTACCTACCATAAATGTAGATGTCCGATAGGTATGCATCTGCAGTCAGGATTACCCACCCTCCTTCCCCTCTGTGGTATTCCTAGGGTACTTACCCCTCTCTTAGCTAGCTGGGGAATCTATTATGGTGTATTTGTTTGTATATATATATATATATATATATATATATATATATATATATATATATATTTTTTTTTTTTTTTTTGCTTTCTACTGTTTGGAATTTTCTACTTTTATCCAAATTTAGCCTTCCTAGAGGGCACCTGGCATCTGGGCCAAGAAACACTGAGGAAAATGGCGTTGGCTGATGCCTTTATACCCCAGGAGCTATGACGTTGGGTGAAGTGCGACATCAGCCGAGGCCAGACCCAGACTTTGGAATCCGGCCGACCGAAGGGCTGCCTGAGGCAGGACAACCCATATGTTATGACTGCAGATGCATACCTATCGGACATCAACATTTATGGTAGGTACAAAACTGTACTTTCTTCGAGGCCGCTATCCGACTCCGACATGGATCGAGTGGTACAGAAGCTAATGGAGAACTCGGCTCTGTCCAAGCTAATCGAGGTTTCGTCCCAGTTGGTTTCGAAACTCGAAGCCCTTCCCGCGCCTTCGATAGATCCTCCTCCGAGACCCGTTGAGTCATCGGAGCCGGGAGTCGAAGAACCGATGATTGTAGAGCCTTCGGTTTCGAAGCCTTCAGTAGCGCTATCGGCACCGTTGACCTCGACACCCTCGGAACCACTCGAGGGGTCCCAGAGCCGAAGATCTTTCCTGGGTTCCGGGGTGGACAGTCAAACCGAACTTTCGGTGCCGACTCTCCCCCTTGGGGCCTCGGCTCAGATCAGCTCGGCTCCGTCCTCGGGGTCGCAGCCCATGGTCCCGGCTTTGGGGAAGCTACCACGCTCTGCGGAACTGGTGGTGTCCTCGGACCAGGGAACCGGTGCCTTCGACATTATGAGGAAGGTCTTGTCTGAACAGACACTTACGTCATCGGAGTCGTCTTCTCCTTCCCCAAAAGGTCCGTGTTCTGCTTCTGTACCTTCGGTCCCTACCAAGCGTCGAGACTCAATGCCTCAGCCAGCTCCAGAGGGCGTCCCTGGTTCCTCGGATGCTTCCCCAGAAGCCCCCTCTGAGGAAATACAGAGGAAAAGGTTGTGCAAGAGGAGGCACATTGATTCCCCACAGGAATCTCTAACATCTGATACTGATTTGGATGAAGCGGAAGGATCCCCCCGGTCCCCTTGGGAGGATGTCTCCTTTGCTGACATCCTAGAGATCCTAAAACAGAGGGGAGACTGGCAGACACTTGCCCCTTCTGCGGACGAATCAGTATTGCTGAAGGCATTTGGGGCTCAACCTTCTACCTCCTGGGTAACCCCTCCTTTTGACGAGCTCATGGACCTCATAGTGCGAAGGGTGTGGGAGACGCCTGATACAGTGGAACCGGTCCCCCGCAGACCCAACAAATATATCACGGCCCCTCAAGACAAAAGCTTTCTTACTAAAGGAGTTCCAGTGGATACTGTGGTGGTGGCGGCAGCCACTAAGAAGGAAATGTCCAAATCATCTTCCTCTGTTCATCCTCCTAATAAGGATTCTAGGACGATGGACAGGTATGGGAAGCGCGTGTTTAGTTCTGCGACTTTTTCCATGCGATCGCTGAACTACCTTATGCATTTTATGCGTCTACAGAGAGATCTCCTCAAGGAACTGGGAGATACTCTCCAGGGTAATACAGATGCTGCTGTTTCTGAGAAAGTGACAGCACAGCTTAACACCCTCAATTCCATAGTTAACTTGTCCATGAGGCTCATTTCTTATGCAGCCGAAGGTTCGAGTAGAGCGGCAGCCTCAGCAATTGCTCTGAGGAGACAATCCTGGTTGTGCCTATGCTCCTTTGCGGAAGCCTTCAAGTCTTCCTTTACTAATGCCCCTTTTGATTGTGCCTCACTGTTTGGTCCCAAAGTAAAGGAGACTCTCACTGGGTGCGAGCAAGAAGGGAAAACCCTGTCTGCCGTAGGGGTCTGTTTTTCCGCCCCATCTAGACCATACCCCAAAGGGCAAAGAGGTGGGAAAATGTGGTTCCGAAAGACTCAGGGATCCTTTCAGCCCACACAGAGTGATGCCCCCTCCAGAGGCAGAGGAGGGGAAAGAAATGGAAGACGCCGCCCAGGCGGCAGAGGGGGTCCGCAGAATCAGGGCGACAGAGATACTCTCTCTGGCAAGCCCTTCCAGCACTCCTGAGTGGAGGCCCGGCTGTCCTGCTCTGGAGGCAGTTGGGGGTCGCTTGGCTTTATACCCAGAGGCCTGGCTAAATTTGACATCGGATTCTTGGGTAAAAAGCATAGTTACCAGAGGTTACAACATCTCATTTGTAAAAGTTCCCCCTGCTCCCAAAAGATTCCCATAAGTTCCACCCAGTCTGCGGGATCAGGCAGTCATAGAAATAAAAAGGCTGCTCGAAAACAGAGTCATCCAACCAGTCCCTGCGGACCAGATAGGATCTGGAACTTAATCAAGGTTCTTTTTAGTTCCAAAGAAAACAGGGGACTGGAGGCCAATATTGGACCTCAGCAAGCTCAACACCTTCATGAAGAAGGAAAAGTTCCGGATGGTCACGCTACAGTCGATCCTTCCCTTCTTACAGGAGGGCGACTGGATGTGCTCTATAGTTCACAAAGATGCCTACTACCATATCAAGATGGCCAGGGCGTCCAGAGATCACCTGCGCTTCCGGCTGGGAGCCAGTCACTTCCAGTTTCGGGCTCTGCCTTTTGGCCTCATCTCAGCCCCCAGGGTGTTCACCAAATGCATGGCAGTAGTGGCGTCTCACTTGAGGCAACTAGGATTCCGAGTGTTTCCTTACCTAGACGACTGTCTCCTCTCCGCCACCACCAAGTATCGTCTCTTGCAAGCCAGGGATTACACCATCAACCTTTGCTCCCGTCTGGGCATAACAATCAATTTCGAGAAATCTGTCTTATCGCCCTCACAGCATATCTCATTTATAGGAGCAGAACTAGACACTACCCTGGCTCAAATCAAACTCCCACAAGCAAGAGTTTCAGCACTGAGAGACCAAATCGCTACCCTCCTTCAAAGCAAAAGAGTCCCCGCAGAGCAAGTCTTGAAGGCACTAGGAATGATGGCAGCTGCTTTTATCGCGGTCCCACTAGGCAAGATGCATATGAGAATTCTTCAATGGCTACTGTTCTCACTCAGTGGTCTTACCAACAACTTCCGTTATCACACGAGTTCTTAATCATGAATTCCTGCAAACGTAATCTTCTTTGGTGGATGGAAAGTCAGAATCTAACAACAGGCCGGCCGTTTGTACTGCCCAGTCCCACAGCGACCTTAACCACGGACGCTTCCCTGATAGGGTGGGGGGGACTTTTTCAGGGGAGAACGGTCCAAGGTCAATGGTCCAAGTTGGAGTACAATCTGCACATCAATGTCTTGGAGCTGAGGGCAGTGTTTCTAGCGTTGCAACACTTTCACAAGTCCTTACCTCTGGGAACAGTGACAGTTCAGACAGACAATATGTCAGTAGTCTGGTACATCAACAAACAGGGAGGAACCAGGTCTTATCCATTGTGCAGAGAGGCCCTTAGGATTTGGCAATGGGCTGTGTCCACCGGACGCTTTCTGATAGCAACGCACATCCCGGGGACATCCAATGTCATTGCGGACAGGTTGAGCAGAGCCATCCTGCTGCCTCACAAGTGGTCCCTCAAATCTCAGGTAGCGGAAAAGATATTCCGCAGATGGGGCCAGCCTTGCTGCGACCTATTTGCATCCCCATTGAATGCCAAATGCAGAAGCTACTTTGCCCTACTACCCCCTCCGGGGGTGCCCCCAGGGACGCACTGGTATACGATTGGCCCCCGGGTCTCCTATATGCTTTTCCCCCTATTCCACTAATACCCAAATTCCTACAGAAAGCCAGATGTCTGGAAAGGACCATAATTTTGATAGCCCCATTCTGCCCTCAACAGATCTGGTTCCCCTTTCTTCAAACCCATCAAGTGGAGGAGCTGTGGATTCTGGACCTAGTGCCGGACCTATTGACGCACTCGTCGGGAGCTCCTCACCCATCTCTCAAGTCCCTCAAACTGACAGCTTGGCTGCTCCACTTCCCATCTTAGCCAGGTCAGACTTACTGTCCCCTGCAATACAGCACATAATTGTAGCTTCCCACAAGCCATCCACAAGGAAGCTATACAGGAGCAAATGGAAACGTTTTACATATCGGGCCTTGCAACAGGGTATAGAGCCATCTGGGGCTCCAGTACACAAGATATTAGAATTTCTTACAACGTTATTTCACGAAGGAGCATCGACTTCTACTATAAGGGTACAACTTGCGGCCATATCTAATTTTCATGTTGGTGAGGGAGATGGTTCTCTCATGTCTCACAGACTTTGCAAAGCCTTTATGAAAGGTACCTTTCATCTCCATCCTCCTTTCCGGAACCCGGTTGCCCCATGGAATCTTAACTTGATGTTATCCCGGCTCATGTTGCCTCCATTCGAACCAGCCTCCATGAAGTACCTGTCGTGGAAGACACTTTTTCTGGTTGCCATCAATTCCGCTCGTAGAGTTTCAGAGTTGCAAGCATTGTCTGTGCGACCTCCATACATGATTTTTCATCCAGACAGAGTGACTTTGTGTACCAATCCATCCTTTCTTCTGAAAGTTTGCTCGATTGTAAATATTAAATCAGTCTATTGAACTACCCACCTTCTTCAAAAATCATTCTAACAAGTTGGAATACATGCTGCATAAGTTGGACGTTCACAGACAACTGAGATTTTACTTAGACCAAACTAAGGAATGCAGAAAGTCAGACTAGCTGTTTGTGTCATATGCTGACCAAAGGAAAGGAATGGCAGTAACGAAAGTTACCTTATCTAAATGGCTTTCAGAATGTATAAATTACGTCTATTCGGAATCCAAGCAACAACTCCCTTTTAAACCCAAGGCTCATTCTACTAGGGCGGTTGCTACATCTCTAGCCCATGCCGCTCGCCTGCCATTGGATACCATTTGTGCGCCGGCAACTTAGGCAAAACCGCATACGTTTATCGCTCACTACAAGTTAGATAAAAACTCCAGGGACAGGGCATCTTTTGGTTCCACTGTTCTCAGGAACGTTCTTCCGTGAGCCACCTAGAGTAAAGGAGCTAGGGACGCTACCTGTGTTTAAGAACAAAAGGCGAGATTGAACAATTTCACATAAAGAAGTTATGTTCTTACCATAACGTTCCATGTGAATTGTTCATCTCGCCTTTGTTCTTACATTCCCTCCCTCCATCCCCTTCCTGCGTTCTGGAAGAACGGGTATGACTGGATTCGGGTTGAGTTTTCTCCAGGTGTATAGATTTTTGAGCTTCCTAGTGTACGTCAGGGAGTGCACCTTTCCTTTTGGAGTGTGACAGTGTATCAGTCAGTGTGTTGTGTTCAGTACGCATAGGGTGCAGTGGTTGGTGAGATTCTTCTGGTGTTAGCAAACTAGATCTGAGGGTTAGCACTGGGGGATCATGGGATATAACTATGCCTCGAGCTTTCTTGAAGATGCAGAGCTGATGATGTGGCCGACTCGGAGCCGAGTTTCGGCTCTGAAAAATTTCCCCAGGGATAAAATTCGCTGTTCCAAAAAAAAAAAAAAAAAAAAAACAAATAAATAAATAAAAACCACACTAAACACTATTTTAAGTGGGGGGCTGTGCCCCTCACACCCCCCTACTTAAATATACCAACTCCAAGGTTACACTACAGTGCCAAAAACGGCAAAGTGACGGAAGCGGCCAAGCCACTTCTTTCCCAGGGAAAGAATTTGCTTAAAAGCCGCTTCGTCATTTTGCGTTTTTGACATTTACAGTTCAACGAAGACGCATTCATAGGTTCATAGGTTCATAGGTTCATACTAGGCTATCTGCCCGAGGGCATTTACAACTAGCCCCCCATTTGCTTGTTGGCTTAGGCCACCCCTTTTTTATGGGGTGTCGAGCAGTGACACTGAGGTAATCCCTGGGGTATATCTGCGATCTCATCCATTAGGTGCTCTGCCTCACATGTACCGATTTTGTTCCACAGCATAGGGAGAGTCTTGGGTGATGAATCTATCCTCCAGCACGCCCCTATTATAGCCGCGGTTGGTTTTTTAAGTCTCCTGCTTGTGGCTCCTCTGATGGAGATTTTTTTTTTATTCTCTGCCTCACATGTACGGGATTTTGTTCCACAGCATAGGGGAGTTGGGTGATGAATCTATCCTCCCTCACGCACCATTAATAGCCCGTGTTTAAGTGGTTTCCACTCTTGTGGCTCTGATGGATCTATCTTTTTTTTTTGATTGAAGAATTAAATCTTTTTGAGACCCTTTATCCTTTTGGTGTGAACGGGGCATTGTACTCAATCATTGGTCTGTTGAGTGATGAGTAAAGCGAGACTATGACCTCCCTGATCTAGAATCCCCTTTCATTCATGATAAGGCAATGTATGTAGTCTTCCTCTTTACTAGCTACTTTTACATACATGGGTGTCACTATCACTATCAACCTGGGTCCCAGGTCCCCTGATTACTTCTTCTGTGCTGCTTGCCACCTTTTTTTTAGCTGGTAGCTAGGGTAACTTTTTTTTTGTTTTCCCGACTGACTAATTTTTTTTTGGCATTTAACTTTGGCTGGCTCTGGCGGCGGTTTCTCTGTGAGACCCTTCTGAAGGATTCTGAAGGATATCTGTGTTCTACTATGGCGCTGCGTTTGCAGTTTGCAGTCATCTGCAAACTAACCTGTGTTTGCTTGTACTGGAAAGTAGTAGATCCTGTGGGACACCACTTGTGACAGGCTTTGAGTCTGACATGGCCAGCAGCTCTTGACCCTGTGGTCATGTCAGGCAGCCCACTAACCCATCTTGTACCCATCTTGGTGATTGAACCACAGTTGCAGTGCGCCACTCCTGGGTAATGCATCCAGAGGTAAGACTTTGATTAAACAGCTGTGAGATGTTTGGGGGCTGCAATGGGTTTGGTATAGATATCTCTCCTTTTTGGGAGAGGATTTGCACTGAAAACCAGTCAGCCAGTGTGTTGGCAATGTCTGTGATCAGTAATCTTCACATCATTTTTTGTTGTAGAGTTTGTTTATGGCTGGGGTCACCAGACTGGATGAGAAGGCATTTGTAAGTGATTCAGCTGCTGAGTCTTTTTATTTCAGGTGGGGGTGGGATGAGGACCTCCAGCGATTAGTTTGTGGTCTGATCTCACCAGTGAGATGGTGACTAGTTGTTCCATGGCATTGAGTATGCAATTTGCAGAGCAGTCTTGCCTATGGTTTATTGCACCTGATGTGGTCTCCGCATCGTCGTCGTTTACAGTCTTGAGGTGTGGTGTGTGTGATTGAATAATGATACCCCCCCCCTCCTTTCTTGGTATTGTCCAGATTTTTGGGGCATGATATGAGTGAAACCTGATGAGCGCCCGGGCCTCTCAGTGCTCTTGAGAGCCTTTGTCCAGGTCACACACACGTCATCATGTTCCATACTGAGAACTGAGAAGGGCCTCGATTTGAGATTGATTTAGCTTTTCTGATTGAGCAGCCTATGGGGTGGCAAGAGCCGGTGACAGGTGCAAGCCGTCCCTTGCGAAGCAGCGTGGCTTGTCCAGCATGTCATCCCAGGCAGACAGACACTGGATCCCCTTTGAATGACACCAGTGCCATTCGACATAGTCCATCTTCGTTCTTCTGACAGGAACCCATATATATATATATATATATATATATATATATATATATATATAAATAAACACACACACACACACACACACACACACACATTATTTTATGCATACATAGTGTTACTATTTTAATATGTTTTTCTATATGGAATCTGTCACCGAGGATACCGACTTCAGCGAAGGGGAAGGGTCCCCTGGATCTCCACTGGATGGTGCCTCATTTGGAGACATCCTAGAAATCCTTAAACAAAAAGGTGAATGGTCTTCAGGTGACCCTTTCCCAGAAGAGTCAGTTTTTCTAGAAGCTTTTGGTTCTGGCCCATCTGTGTCTGGGGTGACTTCTCCGTTGGAGATCGACTTAATCTCCTGCCGGGCATGGAAGAAATTGGGCTCTGTTGAACCAATTCACTGATGTCCAGACAAAATTTTGGCACCCTTGAAAGACATTTCTCATTGGAGCAAAGGAGTGCCTGTTGATGCCGTGGTTGTGGCAGCAGCAGCCACAAAAAAAGAGCTAGCGGAGCAGAGTTTCTCTGTCCATCCCCCTAATAGATAGTCCAGGGCGTCGGACAAGTTTGGAAAGCACATATCTGCATCGGTGACTTATAACTTGAGGTCCCTGAATTTTTTAGCGCTCTTCACAAGGTCATAGAGTGATTTGATGAAGGAACTCATTAAATTTCTCTTGGAGTCCTTGTCTGTAGAAGACTGTAAGAGGTTCTCTTCACAGCTGGGGCCCGTCTTTTGTCCATTTCAAATGCGTCCATGAGGTTAATAGCCCATGCTGCAGAGAGTACTTCATGGGTGGTCGGTTCAGGCTTAGCAGTTAGGAGACATGCTCGGATGCAGTTATGCAACTTTGCAGATCCTTTTAGTCTTCTTTTATCAATGCTGCCTTTGATAGAAAGTCTCTATTTGGCCCTTCTGTGAAAGAAATGCATTCCCAGAGTGAACAGGATGGAAAGACCCTGTCTGCCATAGGGATTCACTTTTTTTTACCCTCAATGATCCTTTTCCTGAAATCAAAGAGTGGAGGTAAGAAAATGTAGTATCGTAAATCCCAGGCATCTTTCCAGGATTCATATGGGGGACAACAAGTCTAGAGGCAGAGGGAGAAGTTCAAATGATAGATGCTGTTCTTGTGGCAGAAGAGGCCCACAAAACCAGGGTTACCGAGATGCCTTTTCATACCGACCCTTTCAGTGCTCCTGAAGGGTTTTCCGACTGCCCACCTCTGGAGGCAGTCTGAGGGGTGCTTATCTTTGCACCCAGATACCTGGGCTAAAATAAGATTCTTGGCGGCTAAAAATAATATCCAGAAGTCATTTCATACCCTTTTTCCAGATTCCCCCCATCCAAAAGAAAAAAGCTTCCTGATGTCTCATCCAGTCAGAGAGAAGCTGCAGCTTAGAAGAATCAAAAGCTGCTGAACAGTCATCCAGGAGATCCCACCAGACCAAAGAGGAATTGTGGCTTACTCAACGTTCTTTTTAGTGCAAAAAAAAAGACTTGGAAGACCATTTTTGTTTCTAAGCAACCTGAACTAATTTGTGAAAAAGTCAGAATTCCGAATGGTTACGGTTCAGTCTGCTCTGCTCATTTTGTGCAAGGACAATTAGATGTGCTCAGTTGATCTTCAGGACTCGTACTGTCACATCAAAATGAACAGATGATCCTGAAGATTTCTGCACTTTGGGCTGGGAGCCAGTCACCATCAGTTCAGAGCCCTGCCCTTTGGTCTCACTGCAGCCACCAGGGTGTTTACCAAGTGTTTGGCTTGGCAGTAGTAGCAGCTCACTTGAGACCAAGGGGATTCTCAGGGTATCCTTATTTAGACAACTGGCTACTTGCTGCCCCAGCTACATCCCCATAGGGGTTGTTGAGGAAGTCCTTCTCCCAGATTTGTAAAACTAACTCTGAACAATACTTAAGCTGGGATAAATGCCTCATGGAAATGGAGTTGTTGCACACACATCTGTCTCTCACATACTCCCTCACCAAACGCACACTCACGGCATCATTCTCCTGGTTAATCACACACTTAGAACCACATCCTTCTGACCCCACATGCACACTGTTCTCTTGACCAAACTTTAGTTGTCATATCTGCAGTCTTCTAACACTCGTCACACTTTCTTCTAGCCATACAGTTCAATTAGCACACTGTGCACTTTGATACCAACACCATCCAAACACACATAAAGAATACTTGCTGACAGTCTTTTTTTTTTTTTAAACACACATACATGCGCACATATACGCACACACGCACACTTATCTGCAGATTATATACGTCAGATACACCAACATGCTCTTTCACACTATTGTTCAACATACTGGACCACTTAGAGCACCACAACACAGATTTCTCAGTAGTAGAACCAGCCTGCAAACATGTCTGCTGCAGACCCATCCAACATACCGAGTGACACGCACACACACTACTTACCTACAAAATACCTACAGACATTTTTTCCAACATGCTTCTATGCATGTATCACTGAAGTAGACCTAGCACCTGTCTCATAAAGTAAGACACACTTGCTAAACAACACAAGCTAGATCTACAAGAATGATGACCTGACTTGTGCTGTACATTCACATTGAGAGTAGATGCACAATCAGTATTTTTACTCTGTGAGAGTATCCTTTCACTTAATTGGAACTGACCGTTAAGACAGTTAGTGTTGGAGTTGATCAGAAAGCTGTTGCTCAGTAATATAAATTTGTCTTGAGTAACTTTTCTCAACATCAAAAATGTTTACTGCAAAGGTTTCATTCATTACTTCGGCATCTTTTTGCTTTTCTCTTTTTGTTTTGATTTACAACTGCAGAGGAAAGTAGTAAGTATGTATGGTACTTAGATGTTCTTGTTTCACTGTTGCAGCCATTACATTTGGGTTATCTGGCAGGTTGCCCTCAGTAATTCCAAAGTCTTGGGTCCTGCGTCGGTTGCTGTCACCTCTTCCCTGACGTCAGGTCGTCAGGGGTATAAAAGATGCAGCCGACGCCATTTTATTCAGTATTTCTTGCCGCGTGGTGCCCGAAGCAGAAGCCGTTCGCAAGTGACGGTCAGCTGAATCCTGAGATTTTCGTGTTCAAGTTTCAGATCCGAAGTCTTCATTAAAAGCTGAGTACTCTGTTGGGGAAACCTTTTTCTTGCTTCAGACCGATGTCAGAAAAAGTTAATAATTGTATTTCTTGTGGGAAGCAAATACCTCATAAGGACTTTCATTCTTACTGTATTCCTTGCCGTGGCCCTGACCACAACGTTGCCAGTTGTCTGTTTTGTGCTAGATTTAACCAACGCACTGTTAAGCGTTGCTACGATTTTACATTAAGCTATTTTGGGTGAAGATTTAATTATACAATGTCGTCGGATAGCCATCCGACTACTGGAGTTCACAAAAAACGTAAAGAAAAAGACAAGCAACCGAGGTCCAAAACCGACGACGAAGCTTCTCCTAAGCAAGTCGCAGGTTCGCCGGTTCTCAGTGAGGCGCTTTCTCAGCCCCTGACGCCCGCTACTTTAGAGTCGCAGGCCGCTACCGACTCCCACATGAAGTCGGCCAGGCCGCTGGAAACTCAAGGTTTTGGAGCCTCGGAGATTATTCCCTCAGATGGGTCCGGAGCCGCTGAGCAGGCATCGGCTTCTGAGGGTGTATTCAGACCTAAACAATTATATATAAAACCGACTTCAAAGACTAAAACACCTTTAAAGGCAAAGAAACAAGTTCACCAGCCGCAAGGACAGGCCTCCATGCCCAAAAAACAGATGCTCAAAATGGCCGAAGACTTAATTACCTTAATCAGGGGTTCCCATCCCCCTCCTGATAAGAGGCCCAGGCAAGAGACAGACTATGAATCTTCAGATCAGGTTTCCATTTCTTCTGATTCCTCTTCTGATCAGGAATATTCTCTTCCCCCCTATGAGGATTCTGATGCTGAAGAATCAATTCCTTCAGCTTCTCCTCCTGAGGACCACTCTTTTGGGGAAACCTTGCATACTGTGAGGGAGCACTTCCACTGGGAGAGCCAAGATTTTTTAGAATCTAAGAAAAGGCTCAGAGACTTCCTTTTACTACCTCAACACAGGCCTCTAGCTATTCCACCTGTGTTGGACATTGTAGATGATGTGTTCTCGGAGTCTAGTCTGACCCCTGACTCTCTACCTCCAGCTCCTGTTAAGCTGGACAGATACTACAGGGTCCCTGACTCTCATAAATTCCTTTTCAAAAACCCTACTGCAGACCCAGAAACTATTTCTCAGGGTTCAAAAGGGGTCAAGGCTTCTACTGCAAAAAACCCTACCCCCTCTGACAGGGATTCTAGGGCACTGGATAGATGGGGAAAAACGATTTACACATCTGCTACTTTGGCTATAAGGGCCTTAAATTGCCAGTTTCATATGATCAGATATCAGCAATATGTCAAGACACTGCTTAAACAGAAAATGATGGCAAATTCTGATTGTGCAGAAAACAAAGAAATGCAGGAATTATTGCATGCAGCTGAACAAGTTGGAAAGCATACTTTGCAATGTGGGTTTGATTCTCTGGAGGCCTCCTGCAGGGCCGCTGTTACGGGTTCTGTCATTAGGAGGCATGCTTGGTTAAAGGAACAAACCTTGCTGGACCATGTTAAGGCAAAATTATTAGATGCTCCTTTACAACATGATACCTTGTTTGGTGTTAAGGCAGAAGAGGTGTTAAAGAAAATGGAGGACAAAGCTAAATCTATGCAAATGGTCAAGGATTTTTTACAGGTACAGCCACCTAGATTTAGCAGACACTGGCCTACAAGGAATTGTTCCGTTCCAGTCTCAGACAGACCTCAAAGGGGCAAATCTAGACGCCCTAGAGGCAAATCACAGCCGCAAGTATCCTACAGTCCTAAGCAGTGGAGTGCTTCTACCTCCAAAGGTGGAGAAGACAAAGCACAATCATACAGGAAACAGTCCCAGTGACTTCCCCCTGCCTGCACCAAGCACTTATCTTCTGGCAGCACCCTTAGGGGGAAAACTAGCACTTTTGTCTCAAAATTGGCACATTATATCCCAGGACAAATGGGTTCTAGACATAGTGTCACAAGGCTACAAGTTTCATTTCCATACCCTGCCAAGAGCAAACGGTTGGCCAGACCTACCAAAAAATCAATGGGCAGAGGCTCAAAAACAAGTCGCAGCTCTCATGGACATGAGTGCTATTCAACAAGTGCCACAGCAAGAGCATGGACAAGGATTTTACTCGAGACTGTTCTTGGTACCCAGAAAGGACAAAGCATGGAGACCAATACTGGACCTATCTATTCTAAACACTTTCCTGGGTATACCAAAATTCAAGATGTTGACTTTACAACAGCTTCTGCCCATGCTGGGCAGCAAGGCTTGGCTCGTGACTTTAGACCTAAAAGAGGAATACTTGCATGTCCCAATCAGACAGTCATGCAGAAGATACCTCAGATTCAAGGCTGACTCAATGCATTACCAATTCTCTGCACTGCCCTTTGGCTTATCTACTGCACCCAGGGTCTTCACAAAGTGCCTGGAACCAGTAATTGCTTACTGCAGACAAAGAGGAATACAAATACATCGTTACTTGGATGACTGCCTCATATAAGCAGAGAACAAGGACATTCTGCTACAGCATCTGACATTTGTGATAAGACTTTTAACTTGCCTAGGGTACACAGTCAACAAAAAGAAGTCAAAACTAGTACCCTCTCAAGAGATAATATTCCTGGGTGCAAGCTTAAATACAACTGCCCAGATGGCTTATCTCACTCCAGACAAACAAAGACAACTGACTACCTATTTCAAGGAAATGGCAACAAAGGCCCAGTTATCTGCAAGAAAAATTCTGCAGGCTTTGGGCTTCATGGCATCCTGCATCTTACTAATTCCGTATGCAAGACTGCATATGAGGAAAATTCAATGGTACCTAAAAAGTGTCTGGACACAACATTGCCATAGTCTGGAAACAATGATTACTCTAATTCCCTGCCCGCAACAGGAATTTCGATGGACAAAGGCTTGTCACCAAAACAAGGGACAGCCATTCTCACTACCCCCAGCCAGGCAGAGCCTAACGACAGATGCTTCAGATTATGCCTGGGGGGCACACATGGCAGGAAGAGGCATTCAGGGCACCTGGTCCTCAAACCAAAAGCATCTACATATCAATCAAAAAGAGATGCTAGCTGTTCAAAATGCCCTGACAGCCTTCAAGGACCTACTTCATCCGGGACAACTACTGATAAAGACAGACAACACCATGGTCATGTGGTACATAAACAAGCAGGGGGGCACTCATTCTTATCCCCTGTGCAGACAAGCCATGGCTTTATGGGACACAGCATTGACTTACTAAGTTCATCTGCAGGCATAATTCCTGCCAGGAAAGGACAATACTCAGGCAGACGAACTAAGCAGAAACCTCATGGATCCCCACGAGTGGCACCTGGATCCACAAGTCTTCAGCATGATAACAAGGAAATGGGGACGCCCGGACATAGATCTGTTTGCCTCCCCTCAAAACAATCAACTAAAAATATTCTGCACAAGGACTTATCACAGACAAGCTTGGAAAGTGGATGCCTTATCTTTCAACTGGACAAACCTATCAGTATATGCCTTTCCTCCACTGCCTCTCCTCCCCAAGGTACTCCTAAAGGTCAGGCAGGAGAAACCAAAAATGATTCTGATTGCCCCAGACTGGCCACGCCAGTACTGGTATCCGATCTTAAGAAACTTGTCCCAGTGCTCAGCCTGGACTTTACCTCAAATACCTCATCTACTGTCCCAGCAAAACAATCAGATTATGCACAGCCAACTCAGGACCCTAAACCTGGCAGCACAGAGGATAATGTAGCCATGCAAACCACACCTCTCAGTAAAGCTGTGATGGATGTCATTTTAGAAGCCAGAAGGCGTAGTACTAGAAAATCCTATGCTGGAAAATGGAAAAGATTTTGCGCTTGGAACCAAGCTCAAGGAACAGATACAGCTGTCCCAAATATTCCTCAGATTTTACAATACTTAACTGAGATGCTGGACAAAGGCCTATCTTTTTCATCAATTAAAATCCATGCCTCTGCCATTTCAGCTCATTACAATACAGAGCCACCACTCTTTTCTCATCCTTTATTAAGGCAGTACCTCAGAGGAGCCAAAAAGTTAAGGCCTCCAAGGAGAACACCAATACCTGCATGGGACCTCAATTATGTCTTGGAAGAACTCACCTTACCTCCTTTTGAGCCAGCTGCTACTGCGGATATAAAGTTCTTGTCCTGGAAAACAGCTCTGCTCCTAGCAATAACTTCTGCATGACGAGTTTTAGAGTTACAGGCTGTCATGGCTGTGGAACCCTTTATCATTTTTTATCCAGACAGGGTCTCTCTGAGAACAAGCCCTACATTTATGCCTAAGGTGGTATCCAGTGTAGCCCTTAACCAAACAGTTCATTTGCCAACTTTTTATCCAAATCCACAGAACAAGGGGGAGAAAATTATGCATTCTTTGGATGTACACAGACAACTTAGATTCTACTTGGACAAAACTAAAGTTTTCAGAAGGACAGAACAATTACTAGTGGCATATGCCACAGCATCACAAGGAAAGGCCATCTCCAAGCAGACTATTTCAAAATGGATAGGTCACTGCATTCGATTTTGCTACTCACAGCATGGCAAACCAGTGCCTAAGGGCATTAGGCCACATTCAATCAGAGCTGCAGCCGCTTCTGCAGCCTTTCTCAGGGGAGTACCAACCAAAGACATTTTAGAGGCTGCTACTTGGAGTTCATTGCATACCTTTACAAAATATTACAATATGCCTCTTTACTTTAAATCCAGGGCAGGCTTTGCCACTGCAGTTCTGCACGGCCTCATAGCCGCTCCTAATGCTGTTTAGCTCCAGCCCCCCAACCATAGCTTTGGGACACAACCCAAATGTAATGACTGCAACAGTGAAACACAAAGAACATAGTACAGTTGTGTACACTTACCATAAATGTAGATGTTCAAATGTATTCACTGTTGCAGTCCAGGTTACCCGCCATCCCCCTTATTTTTGCTGGAACTTATCTTTACTTCTCTAATCTATACAACCTGGGTGGTGTATTTGCTTATAGATGAAGGTAAAGCTTATTTTGGTGCATGTATGTTTTATTTACATAATTTTAGCCTACCCTTTTGGGGGCACCTGACATCTGGGGCAAGAAAAAACTAAATAAAATGGCATTGGCTGCATCTTTTATATCCCTGACAACCTGACGTCAGGGAAGAGCCGACAGCAACCAACGCAGGACCCAAGACTTTGGAATTCAGGCCAACTGAGAGCAACCTGCCAGCAGAATAACCCAAATGTAATGACTGCAACAGTGAATACACTCGAACATCTGCATTTATGGTAAGTGTACACAACTGTACTTTTTGCAGATGCGTTCTGATAAGGTGTAGTAAAAACTGTAGGTGAAGTGAAGTTAAAAATGCAGCATTTACTGTTATGACAGCTTGGGAGAAGATGTAAAAGCATCAGAACCATAACAATCCACGTTGCTTCCTCAAGATCTTTTTTGTGTGGGAGTTTCAAGATAGCTGCACACTGAGTAACAGCTTGATGTTGTGTTGTCCCATCTCGCCTTTGTTCTTGCTGGTTGGGTTAGGAGCCGATCCTCGGCTCCGACTTGGCTGATTTACTATAGCTCGAAAGCTTTTACTGTCTCGAGGCTAACCCCTATCCCAACATGCCTAGCGGTAGCTACGTAGATCTTGTTTGCCGCTTGCATCATCGAGATTGCGACTACGGACTCAGGCTAAGTACTTTGTACTTTTTTCACTTTATTGTCATCCTTTTCTGGGTTTTTGTGGTTATATTATCTCGTTAGAGCTTATACTACCCCCTGTTAGTCTAACGACCCCTTCCTCTTCTTGTTCTGGGTATTTTTTGGCCGTTGTTTTCTCCTCAGGCCTTGCTTTTCCCTTTAACACGTTTAAATTAGAGGGTGGTTCTTCTCTTTCTGCATCTTTTCTGGGATAGCCATTTAAGTTAGAGGCTCTCCTATTGGGGGAGCAGCTGTTTAAGTTAGAGGCTCTTCCCCTTTTTTCTTTTCCCCTTTATAAAAAAAAAAAAAAAAAAAAAAAGTTTATCTTTTATTGTTGTTTGGGCTAGCCTTAACAGCCTTGTTGTAGTTAGTTGTTGTGTCCTGTGTTAGCTTATAGCTTTGTTTTTTTCTAGTGCTCTGGCAAGAATTTGCGCTATGTCCAAATAGTCGAAACCCTCTGGGTTAAAAAAATGCGACTGGTGTTGCCAAAAAAAATATTCCTTATGGACAGGCACACGAGTTGTGTATATTGTTTAGGGGCTGTTTACCTGCAGGACTCATGCTTGATCTCTCATGCTTTCAGGTCCAGAGTCCTGCAGGAGAGAAGAAATAAGTTAATTTTGCGTGCCTTCTCAAGAACCCTCAAGATTCGTCGTCTCAGGGAACTCAGCCAGCTAAAGTGTTCAAAAAACACACTAATCCACTGACAAACCTTTGGCTCTGTCGGCTCCCAGTGTTGGCTCTGACAAAGCTAAAAAGCTAAGTCTCTGGCGGCTCCATCTGTGCCCTTGGAGCCAGTCCGGACCCATAAAAGAACAAGGTCTCCTTCTTTGGAGCCAGTACGCTCTGCTCCACAATCTTCTCTGCTGTAACCTGGAGCGGGCAGTCACCGGTCCTCTCCGCACTCCTCTCGGTCCTCCAGGCTTTTGGATCATGACGTGGAGACAATGGTCAACAGGCTTTTGAAGTCACAGGCACTTGATAAATTACTATCGAGCCCAGCCCATAAGGAATTGGCTCTTTCGGCCCATCCAGCTTCTCCATCGGTTCCTCCACTGACTCTCTTGAGCTTGGAGCCGGAGTGCATGGAGGTCATGGTGGTGGAACCGTCTGCTGTGGCTACTTCTCCTTTATCGGTTCCGATAACCACTCCGATCTCTTCGATGTTTCAGTCCGTCGAGGGATCTGGGCGCTGAAGCTCTTTCTCGCCGGCTCTGAGGTGGGAAGTGGCATCGGACCCTTGTCCGACCCCGATCTCTCTTTCGGAGCTTTGGTGCAGGAGAGCTCGGCTCCCACATTGGCCTCGGAGCCGTCACTCCAGGTTCGCAGGAGATCTCCACGCTCTTCGGAGCCGGCGGCTTCTTCGACTCGGGACCGTGGCACCTTTGAGGTGATGAGCGTGCTGTCTTTTGAGACTGCTCCACCCTCAGCTCCCTTGGCTCCTTCTCCCTTGGTGCCTTTGCCTGCCTTTGACCCTCCTCCTGCCTCCAAGCGTAGGGAACTTGTGCCCCAGGGTGCACCATTGGGTGACCCCACCTCTTCCGAAACTTCCCCCGAACATTCAGAGGAGGTCCCTCAAAAGAAAAGCTGTAAGAGGAAGCATCTAGATTCCCCCGATTCTATCACCTCTGATACAGACTTGGATGAATCGGAAGGGTCCCCAAGGTCCCTCTCTGAGGATGTCTCCTTTTCAGACATCTTGGAAATCCTTAGACAGAGGGGTGGCTGGAAGTCCCTAACCCCTGTCTGAGGACGAGTCTATCTACCTGGATGCATTTGGTACCCGACCTTCCACCGCTTGGGGTGTCTCTGCCTTTTGACCCACTTTTGTCTGTAGTGAGTCGAAAGGCGTGGAACGCTCCAGAGACCATGGAACCAGTCCCGTGGAGCCCGAATAAATGTATTACTGTGCCCTAGGATAAGTCTTTCCTTTCCAAAGTGGTCCCTGTTGATGCCATGGTTGTGGCAGCAGCCACTAAGAAGGAACTTGCATCAACTTCATCTGTCCATCCGCCGAACAAGGAGTCTCGTATGATGGACAAGTATGGGAAGCATATGTTCTCTTCAGCAACCTTTTCTCTGAGGTCACTGAATTACTTGTCACACTTCACATGACTTTAGAGGGATCTCATGAAGGAGCTAGGAGATACCATGAAAGATCCTGCAGCTGAGGGAGTTGTGAACAGGGCAACTTCTCAGCTTGCAACCTTGACCTCCATGGTTAACTCCTTTATGAGGCTCATTTGTTATGTGGTAGATGGAGCGAGTAGGGCAGCAGGTATCTGCCAACCAAATTGGATCCGGAACTTACTCAAGGTTCTTTTTGGTTCCAAAAAAGACAGGGGACTGGAGACCTATTTTGGATCTCAGCACGCTAAACCAATTGTTAAAAAAGACGAAGTTCCGGATGATAACACTGCAGTCCATTCTTCCCTTCTTGGGTCAGGACAATTGGATGTGCCCCATAGATCTCCAGAATGCGTACTGCCACATAAAAATAGACAAACAATCCAAGAGATTTCTAGGCTTCCGGGTGGGAGCCAGTCATTATCAGTTCAGAGACCTGCCCTTTGGCCTCACCACAGCTCCCAGGGTGTTCACCAAGTGTATGGCAGTGGTCACGGCTTACCTGAGGCATCTGGGATTCCAGGTGTTTCCATATCTAGACGACTGGCTTCTCACTGCTACCACCGAGCATCAACTGATCAAAGCAATGGACTACACAATCCAAACCTGTCCCCAGTTAGGCATCACCATAAACTACGAAACGTCTGCCTTGTTGCCTTTTCAGTTTATTACCTTTATAGGGGCAGACTTAGATACAAGACGCAAGATAGCAAAACTGCCTCAAGACAGGGTGTCACCCATTCATCAGCAAGTTTCATTTCTCATAAAAAAGATGAGAGTTCAGGCAAGATAGGTTTTACAAGTCTTGGGCTCAATGGTTGCTGCAATTACACTAGTTCCTTTGGCACGCTTCCACATGCAGATTCTGCAGTGTCTGCTTTTCGCTCAGTGGTCTTTCCAGGATTTACCAGTGTCACACTTGATCTTGATCACGGAAACTTGCAAAAAGGACTTAGTATGGTGGCTTGTCTCCCCCCAGGTGACTCTGGCAGACCCTTTCTAGACCCCCATCCTGTAGCCACAGTGGCCATGGATGCCTCCCAGATAGGGGGGGGGGGGCATTATCTGGGACAGACTGTCCAAGGAATATGGCAACCTCACGAGTTCCATTTGCACATCAGTGTTCTAGAGAAGAGAGTGGTGCTTCTGGCATTACAAGCACTTCAAGACTACCTACCTACCGGGACCATTGCAATTCAGACAGTATGTCAGTGGTATGGTACATCAACAAGCAGGGAGGGACCAGATCTTACCCTTGTGTCGGGAGGCGCTTTGAGTATGGCAATGGGCGATGTCTTCCCAATATTTTCTGATTGTGATGCACATTCCCGGAAAATCCATCTTGATAGTGGACAGGCTCAGCAGGGCTATCCTCATGCCTCATGAGTGGCCCCTGAAGCAAGAAGTTGCGGACTTGATTTTTCACAAATGGGGCCAGCCATGCTGCGATCTTTTTGCTACTCCCCTCAACAACAAATGCATCAGCTACTTCGCCCTAGTCCCCTCTCCGGGACAGTCACCCAGGGATGCAGTTGTTCACGATTGGCCTCCAGGTCTACTCTATGCCTTTCCACCTTTCCCGCTAATTCCAAAGGTACTTCAGAAAGCAAAGTTGCTGGGTTGCAGACTTATCCTCATTGCTCCTTACTGGCCTCATTGGATATAGTTCCTGTTTCTTCACCATCATCTTCAACTGGTGCCGTGGATACTGGACCCAGTTTCGGACCTCCTGAAGCATCAGTTGGGCGAGCTTCATCCTTCCCTCCAAACTCTCAAGCTGACTGCTTGGATGTCCTTCAAGGATGCGTCTGCAGTCCTTACAAATGGGTTGTCCTGCCTCAGGCAGCCCTTCGGTCGGCCGGATTCCAAAGTCTGGGTCTGGCCTCGGCTGATGTCGCACTTCACCCGACGTCATAGCTGCAGTTCTGCGGGTATAAAGGCATCAGCCGACGCCATTTTCCTCAGTCTTTCTTGCCGCGTGGCACCCGAAGCAGAAGCTGTTCGCAAGTGCCGATCGGTCAGAACCAGAGATTACTACTACCGAAGACTTCTAAAAAGCTAAGTACCCCATTGGGGACTCTTTCTTGCCTCAGCTGATGTCAGAAAAAGTGAATAACTGTTTAACTTGTGGGAAACAAATACCTCATAAAGGTTTCCACTCTTACTGCCTACCTTGTTTAGGCCCAGACCACGACGTAGCAGCTTGTCTAGCCTGTGCTTCTTTCAACCGACGGACGCTTAGACGTCGGTCGGAATTTGCTGAGGAGTTTTTCGGCTCCGCTTTTGCTTACAATATGCCGTCGGAAACTCCGACTTCGCATTTAACTAAAAAACGCAAGGAAACGGACCGATACCCGCGGTCCGCGGTTTCGGCCGAAACCATGGTTAAGCCAACCGCGAGTGTCTCTGTTTCGGCTGAAACCGAGTCCACAGTTCTTCCTTCGGCCGAAAGCGTGCCTCCTACCGAGGCCTCTTCCAGCATGGCTGAATCTGCTACTGAAATCCCACCTGCTCTTGCAGGTTCACAGGATTTATCTGATACTATACCTTTAGATATATCTACTCCTGCACGTGGAGCTGCTAGGCCCCCTGCATCCATGTCGATTAAGGCTTTTGCCAGGGCTAAAGCAGCAAAACCTACCAAAACTGTGCCTGCTAAGACCCCCTCTCACAGGCCTAGCTCTAGTTCTCAAATGCTTAGTCTAGCAGAGGATCTCATTTCTTTGATCCGGGGATCCCAACCTCACCCTGACAGGGCCTCTCACCCACCTCCAGAGAAGAGGCCTAGAGCAGAGCCCCCTGAGCCAGTTTCTTCATATTACTCCTCTGATGATTCAGATAATACAAACCCTCCAGAGGGCCCTTATTCTCCTTATGAGGACTCTGATGCAGAAGACTCCATTCCTTCTGCCTCTCCGCCTGAGGAATTTTCTTTTGGGGAAACCTTGCATGCTATGAGGGAACAATTTCAATGGCAGGGCCAGGATTTTTCAGACTCTAGGAAAAGGCTTAGGACCTTTTTGCATTTGCCACAGCATAGGTCTTTGGCCATTCCTCCAGTACTCACTGTTGTGGATGATGCATTTAATGATGCTTGTACTGCTCCTGATTCTCTTCCTCCGGCCCCTGCTAAGCCCGACAGGTACTACAGGGTTCCAGACACACATTATCATTTGTACAAGGCTCCTTTTGCAGATCCTGAAACTATCTCCCAGGGACCCAAGGCTGTAGCAGCTACCTCTGCCAAAAACCCCCTCCCCTCTGAAAGGGAATCTAGGGCTTTAGAGAGATGGGGTAAAAAAGTTTACACCTCTGCTACTCTTTCGGCTAGAGCCTTAAACTGTCAATTCCACATGATTCAGTATCAGGAATTTATGTTAGATCAGTTAACTAAAAAACTGTCCTCGTCTGAACCATTAGACAAAAAATCTGTTCAGGAAATGGTATATAACATTCAGCAGGTCAGTAATCATTCTTTAAAATGTGGCTATGATGCACTGGAGGCTTCCTTTAGATCAGCTGTGACTGGTACAGTGATCAGAAGGCATGCATGGTTAAAAGAGCAGTCCTTACCAGACCATGTTAAATCAAAGCTCCTAGATGCTCCCATGGATAAGCTCAATTTGTTTGGCTCCCCTGCACAGCAGGTGCTGAAGAAGGTGGAAGAGAAAGCAAAATCTGTCCAGACAGTCAAGGATTTCTTACAGGTCCAGCCTCCAAGGTTTAGTAGGAACTGGCCTTCCAAGAATTGGTCCTTTCCAGACACCTCCAGAGCTCAGAGAGGCAGGAATAGGCGCCCAAGAGGCAGGGGTCAATCCAGAGGTGCCTACAGGGGACGACAGTGGCAGCCTAACAACCAGCGAAGTACTGCCACAGATCCAGCCACCACCACTTCCACAGGACAATCACAGTGACTTGGCTCTGAGACTGCCTACCAGGGAACAACTAGAAGCACCCTTAGGCGGAAAGCTAGCCTTATTTTCAGTAAACTGGCATCACATCACAGGAGACAAATGGATTTTACAGACAATAGACCAAGGTTACAGGTTTCACTTCCATACTCTACCAAGGAAGAGAGGAATGCCAAACCTATCTCCAAATCAGAAGACAAATGCTCTACAACAAAAACACCACTTACTAAGGATGAGAGCTATAGAAAGGGTACCATCCATGGAACAAGGGCAAGGATTTTACTCCAGACTTTTCCTGGTACCAAGAAAAGAAAACCAATGGAGACCTATTCTCGACCTGTCCGCTCTAAACACATACATCATTGTTCCAAAATTCAAAATGCTGACCCTTCAGCAGCTTCTTCCCATGCTGGGCAAGGAGTCTTGGCTGGTAACTCTAGATCTCAAGGAGGCATACCTGCACGTCCCCATACGACCAAATTGCAGAAGATACCTCAGATTTCTTGCAGGATCAGAGCATTATCAATTCTCAGCATTGCCCTTTGGCTTATCTACTGCGCCCAGAGTATTCACGAAATGCCTGGCATCAGTAATTGCTCATTGCAGGCTTCAGGGAATTCAAATTTACCCTTACCTGGACGACTGCCTGTTACAAGCGGACAACAAAAACAAATTAGAAAAAGATTTGAAAAAGGTCATTCATATACTACAAGCCCTGGGATACACAGTCAATATAAGAAAATCAAGGCTGATGCCATCCCAGAGGATAACTTTCTTGGGTGCAGAACTGGACACATCAAATCAAATGGCATCCCTCACAGCAGAAAAACAGAAGCAACTTCCTCTCTATTTCATGGCATTAACCAAGCAAAGCCAGCTAACAGCAAGGAAAGTCCTGCAAGCCCTGGGTTACATGGCATCCTGCATAATATTGATTCCACGTGCCAGACTACATATGAGAAAGTTACAATGGTACCTAAGGAATTTATGGTCTCAGCACAAGCACAGCCTAGAAACCCAAATTCCAATAATTCCATGCCTGAAGCAAGAATTCCAATGGTGGGCGCAGGCCTGTCAATCGAACAAAGGGATGCCCTTCCACAGCACTCAACCAAGCCAGTCTATCACAACGGACGCCTCAGACCTCGGTTGGGGGCCACACATGCTGGACAAGTGCATACAAGGCTTATGGACTCAAGACCAGCTGAATCTACACATAAATCAAAAGGAGATGCTGGCAGTAAAACTGGCAATTCAGACATTCAGACCACTTCTTCGACAGGGTCAATTGCTGATAAGGACGGACAACACCACAGTTATGTGGTACATCAACAAACAGGGAGGCACACATTCATACCCTCTTTGCCGGATGGCAATGGACCTCTGGAATGTGGCCCTGAGCTTCAACATTCACTTACAAGCAATATTTGTACCAGGAAAAGAAAATATACTAGCAGACATCCTAAGCAGAACTACCACGGATGCCCACGAATGGATGCTTCACCCAGACATCTTCAAAACCATTACAGAGAAATGGGGACTACCAGAAATAGACTTATTCGCATCCCCACACAACCACCAATTGAAAAAATTCTGCAGGAGGGCATACCACCCACTTGCGTGGAAGGTGGACTCCCTATCTTTCATTTGGAAAAACCTGAAAGCATATGCATTCCCACCACTTCCTTTGATGCACAAGGTTCATAGGTTCATAGGTTCATACTAGGCTATCTGCCCGAGGGCATTTACAAGCCTAGCCCATAGTTTTATGACTACGCCACCCCCTTAGTTTTGGGGTGCCTATTATTTTTTTTTTCATTGTCGCTGTCGGGCAGAGGTAATCCCTGGGGTAATCCCTGGGGCTCCTGATCTCTCCCATCCCAGATGTGAAGCTTTCTCTTAAACAAAGTGCGCGGTTTGCACTCCCCTCTATGCTCACCGGGAGTTTGCAGGGAGCATAATCTGTCTTCCAGTAATGGCCTATTATTAATGGCCTGGTTCTGTCTGTGGCCCTCATCAGGTCTGATGGCTCTGATCTTGTGGATTTTTGAGGTGAAGCATGTACACATCAAGTCAGGGTTTTAGTCACTTGTGATAACCTCTTGTGGTCACCCCCTGCAAGCGAGTTGACAAATGATAGCGTGGAGTTCTTCTTTTCTGCTTTCATAAGTGCAGCATAGGTCAGATTTTGTTCTTGTGGCCTTGTGCTTGGTGAGACTTTTTTGCTGCTCTCAGCTGCTGCAAGTGTCGGTCAGATCATTGTCGAATGGACTCATTGGTTCAATGATTGAGGAATGATGGATGGAATAACTAAGACTATGACCTCTCTGATCTAGATGTGAATCCCCAATGATGATAAGGTCTTCCTAACTATTTTTGCAACCTAACTATTTTTGCAACAGACTGCTGTCAACCTGGGTCCCCAGGTCCCTGGGTCCCTCCTAATATAGTCTTCTCTCAGTGGCTTTTTTCCCGAAGGGTAATGACTATAAGGGGTTTGCTTGTTTTTTCGAAGGGTATGACTATGCATTTTTTGGCATTTTACTGTAGGCTCCGGCTGTAGTCATCAGTTATCATTATCCCTTCGACCTCGAATCTTTGTGTGATCAGTTGTGTTTTTTGCTAGCTTCACAGTTTGCAGTCATCTGCAAACTTTGTCAAGCATAACCCTCCCGTGTTTAGATGCCAAACAAGAAAGGGACACCACTTATTGAAGATCAAAGAAGACCGTCCAAGGATCATCCTGATAGCTCCAGACTGGCCGAGGCAGCATTGGTACCCATTACTGAGGAGCATGTCTCGGGAACAAATATGGCCTCTGCCCCTAGTTCCCTTACTGTTAACACAGAACAACTTCAAAACCCTGCATCCAAACCTGAAAACAATGCAGCTGGCTGCCTGGAACATTACATAAGACAAAATAACCCTGATTTATCTCAAAGGGTTAAAGACATTATTTTGGAGGCTCGCAGACCCTCAACAAGAAAAATTTATTCAGCAAAATGGAAAAGATATCTCATTTGGAGTGCAACAAAAGGAGTAGATGCATCAGTGGCAAACATAGCTAACATCCTGGAATATTTAGCAGAGCTTTTCCACAAGGGTCTGTCTTACTCCTCCATTAAGATTCATGCATCAGCAATTTCAGCAGAATACAACATGGATCCTCCAGTCTATTCTCAACCTCTACTCAGACAGTTTCTCAGAGGAATTAAAAATGTGAAACCACCAAGGAAACCACCATTGCCTACATGGGACTTGAACTTTGTGTTAGAAAAGTTAACACTCCCGTTTTGAACCAGCAGCAACAGCAGAATTACAGTACTTATCTTGGAAGACTGCATTCCTGCTTGCAATCACTTCAGCTAGAAGGGTTTCTGAATTACAGGCATTAATGGCAGTACAGCCCTTCCTTATCTTCCATCAGGATAGAGTGTCCATGAGAACTAATCCTACCTTTATGCCAAAAGTGGTCTCCAGAGTATCTTTAAACCAAGCAATACACCTGCCAACATTCTTCCCCAACCCACAGAACAGGGGGGAAAGATTGCTGCATACCTTGGATGTACACAGACAATTGCGCTACTACCTGGACAGAACCAAGAACTATAGAAAAACTGACCAGCTTCTGGTAGCATATGCCACAGGAATGGAAGGAAAAGCAATTTCAAAACAAACAATCTCAAAATGGATAGGAAATTGCATTAGATTTTGTTACTCTTTTCATGGAAAGGCAACTCCAGAAAACATCAGACCTCATTCCACAAGGGCTACAGCCACTACTACAGCCTTCTTACGAGGAGTGGCTACCAAAGACATTTTAGTGGCTGCTACTTGGAGCTCCGTGCATACATTTGCCAAGCATTATAATCTGCCTTTATACTCCAGATCCCGAGCAGGTTTTGCCACTGCTATTTTGCAAGGGATCTTAAATACACCATAAACTCTTAGTGCTTCCTCCCCCAGTTTGGCTATGGTATTCTACCCATTTGTAAGGACTGCAGATGCATCCTTGAAGGACATAGTACAGTTTTGTACCTACCATAAATGTAGATGTCCGAGAGGTATGCATCTGCAGTCAGGATTACCCATCTTCCCCTCTGTGGTACTCCTAGGGTATTTGCCCACCTTGTAGCTAGCTGGGGGAATCTATTATGGTGTATTTGTTTGTATATATGTATATACATGTTTATTTCTATTTGTTCTCTATTGTTTGGAAACATTTGCATTTATCCAAATTTAGCCTTCCTAGAGGGCACCTGGCATCTGGGGCAAGAAACACTGAGGAAAATGGCGTCGGCTGATGCCTTTATACCCGCAGAACTGCAGCTATGACGTCGGGTGAAGTGCGACATCAGCCGAGGCCAGACCCAGACTTTGGAATCCGGCCGACCGAAGGGCTGCCTGAGGCAGGACAACCCATTTGTAAGGACTGCAGATGCATACCTCTCGGACATCTACATTTATGGTAGGTACAAAACTGTACTTTCCTCCACTTCAGTCTTAGCCAGGCTATCAAACATTTTCTCAGCTGTACAACACATCCTAGTGTCCTCTCATAAGCCCACTACCGGGAGGATTTACACTAGCAAATGGAAGAGATTCTCTTATTGGGCGAAGAGTAATGACATTGATCCCTTCACTGTTCCTGTTCACAAGATTCTTGACTTTCTGGCTGACACCTTCAAAAGAGGGGCAGCTGCAGCTACTATTAGGGTCCAATTAGCTGCCATCTCTCATTTTCATGTAGGAGACTTTGGTTCTAACATCATGTCCCATAAGTTGTGCAGAACATTCTTACAAGGTACAACTCTTTTATGCCCTTCGGTAAGAGAACCCCTCCCCGGGACCTAAACTTGGTTTTAGCTTCTAGGGTTCTGCCACCTTTTGAACCAGCAGCATCTTATCCCCCTGAAATTTCTATCTTGGAAAACCCTCTTCTTGGTTGCTATAACCTCAGCTAGATGGTTTTCTGAATTACATTGTCTATTCGCCCGCCCTAGCTCATTTTTCACAAAGATAGAGTCTCTCCTAGGACCAATCCTTCCTTCTTGCCAAAGGTATGTTCAGAGTATAACTTAAATCAGTCCAATGAGTTTCCTGTGTTCTTCCCCAGTTACAGCAACAAGGCAGAGTATAGACTCCACCAATTGGATGTTCATAGACAATTACGTTTTTATTTACACAGGACCAAAGACCTTAGAAAATCAGACTAATTGTTTGTATCCTTTGCTGACAATAAAGAAGGTTCTCCAGTTTCAAAAATGACCTTATCAAAATGGCTGTCTGACACAATCGGTTATTCATATGATTTGCATAAAAAGACGCTCCCAGGAAGGCCCAGAGGACATTCAACCAGAGCCTTAGCCACTTCTGTTGCCTTCCAAGCTAAATTGCCTTTAGATTCAATTTGTGCAACAGCAACTTGGGCAAATCCTCATACCTTTATCACTCATTACAAAGTGGATGTGGTCTCCTGGAATAGGGCATCCTTTGGTTCCACGGTCCTGAAGAGTTTGTTCCAGTGAGCCACCCAAGAGCCAGGTGCTGGGGACACGGTCCCAACCAGCAAGAATGAAGGCGAGATGGGTAACATAAAGAAGTTATGTACTTACCGTAACGTTCCATATTTGTTGTCCTTCATCTCACCGTCCTTCTTGCGTCCCACCCTCCTTCCCCCTTCCTGGAGATTCGAGAGGAGCTCCTTTATTGGTTACGCTGGCTGAGTGTCCTGCTGACATACCAGGTTAGTTTAACCATGCCTTGTTTTGTTCCTCTTTTCTTCCTATCTTAGATGCTTAGGAGCTTAGTAAAAAAAAAATTGTTTTTTTACTATGTATGTTTAGTGTAGGCTATTACAAACGAGATCTAGGTAGCTACCGCTAGGCATGTTGGGATGGGGGTTAGCCTTGAGCCAGTAAAAGCTTTTGAGCTATAGTAAATCAGCTGAGTCGGAGCCAAGGATCGGCTCCGAACCCATCCAGCAAGAAGGAAGGTGAGATGGACAACAAACATGGAACGTTATGCTAGGTACAGAACTTTTTTATAGCTCTCTCAGTGTGAAAACAGATGCTCGGTAGAGAAGGCCAGTAGACTTGTGTTTATGGGTAAATTTCAGTAATTGGCTAGTAATTACATTGCCTGGATGCCAAGAATAAAGAAATATAGAAGACCTGGAAAAAGTTTGCTACACAAAGTGAGGAAGAAACACTGACTAGGGAGAGTTCTGCAGCTGTTCAGCGAAAAGTAATGCAACCTTCAGACATGACTTCCAATAACCTACAGGATGATATATAAGACAACTGCATACAGACCTGGTTAAAATAAACAAAACACTGATGGAGTATATTATTAACACAAACAATAAAAGGCTGGAGCAAATGGAAGAAGCTTTAAACAGATATTCAGATGAGATGATAATGCTGCAAAAATCAGAGGTCGAAATGAAGAAAAGGCTGGCTGAATATGAGACTGCTCAGGAAGAGGTGTTTCAAAAAATAACAGAATTAGAGGACAGAGTACATAGGGAAAGCTTGAGATTTTCAGCTATACCAGAGAAGTTGGAAGGAACAGGCTGCATTAAATTTATGAAAGCACAAATAAGCAGCTGGACTGGTATTTCAGAGCAGGACTTGTTAGTTGAACGGGCACATTGTGTGTATGCTCCAAATCTAGCTATAAGAAAGCAACTTAGACCTTTCTTTAATAGTAAGGATGTAATCCTACCAGCAGAAAGAATTGATTTTGTCAAAACTGTAGGACAAAATACTAAAAGTAGGTGACAGTGTTTGTGGAGAATGGTTTACCTTTATATCGTCGATCACACATGATCGACCGGCCACTTAATCGACTCATTTAAGCGAACCGAAACCGCAAAAAATTTTAAATGTCGAAAATGTGTAGAATTTCCACATTTCTGGCCGCGCCACACCTCCACACCAGTGTTACCATTGGGTCAAAAAGGGGCGAGGTTTTGCCGTCCGCTTATGCAGAATTCAACGTTGGAGACGTTTGCACTCTGGTATTCGCGGAAGCTGTTTCGCCCATATTGGGATCGACGATGTAAAGGTAAACAGTGGAGAATGATTACTCACTGTACACCAGGCAAAAGAGAAGTAAAGTCATCCTTCTATTCAGAGAATGCCGAGATGCAGGTGTAAGATTCAAACTGCTTTATCCAGCTGTCTTCAAGGTATTCTTCCCTGGAGGGGACAAAATCATGTTTTGATAAAGTGCATGCTAAGAAGGAACTACAAACATTTGTCCAACAAAAACTGAGCTGTGAAACAAAGAGATTTGGCTTCTTGCTCCTCTGGTAATAAAGACCACAGAGAGACTGCACCTTTGAAACCTTTTCCAGTATTTCAACTGAAAATGTTGGAGGGAAGGAAGGGAGAGCATGAAAGTTGACTAGAAGAATCAAGAGTAAGTTGGGAATGAAGCAGAGGCTGGATGGAGTAAAACAATAGTAAAATCAGTAACTTATTGTAGGATTACAATGCATTAATTATATTTGTGAAATTTGACAGCACAAGAAAATCTGGAAACATTGTACTTCTTCAAAATTTGTTTGCTCAGTGAGGGTCTCAAGTATATGCCCTACTTCATGCTGTTAATGTTTGGAAAATGCTTTGGGGAGGAGGAGAGAGGGGAGAACACTAACTGTAAGTAAAGAAAACAATTTATTTTCTTAATAGTATTGTATCTGTGTTGCATGGTTTTCTTTGTATGCTATTTTGGGTGTAATGGGGATTGTTAACAGGTGTTTTTATTTTTCTGCCCTCTTCTCTTTCTTCTTGTGCAGTTTTGAGAAACACAGGCAATGTAATGATTAACAAAAAAAAAAAAGGAAAAAGGGAGCCTGGTTAAGGGGGCATTCATGACAGAGTTCAAATTAATGTGCTTTTTTTAATTCTTGCATGGACCTTTGTTTTAAAACAGAGACCATGCAAATGAAAAAAGAACATTGAATATTATAAGGATTTTTTTCTAGCACTTGCAAATATGTATGTTAAGTAACATTTGTGCAGCTGCTGATGTTCATCGTGTTTTCACTGTTGCAGTCATTACACTTGGGTTATCTTGCTGGCAGGCTACCCGCAGTCGGCCTGGATTCCAAAGTCCTGGTCCAGCGTCGGTTGCTGTCGCCACTTTCCTGACGTCAGAGCGCCAGGGGTATAAAAGATGCAGCCGATGCCATTTTCTTTGGTCTTTCTTGCCGTGTGGTGCCCGAAGCAAAAGCAGTTCGCAAGTGCCGATCATCCGACTCCTGAGATTTTCGAAATTGAATTTCAGATCTGAAGTCTTCTATAAAGCCAAGTACCCCGTTGGGGAAACTTTTTTCTTGCTCCAGACCGATGTCAGAAAAAGTTAACAATTGTATTTCTTGTGAGAAGCAAATACCTCATAAGGATTTTCATTCTTACTGTATTCCTTGCCTAGGCCTTGACCACGACGTTGCTAGTTGTCGGTTTTGTGCTAGATTTAACCAACGCACTATTAAGCGTCAGTACGATTTTGCTTTTCATTACTTTGGCCGAAGGTTTAACTACATAATGCCGTCGGAACAGCCGATGACCGGAATTCATAAAAAGCGCAAGGAAAAAGAAAAAGACAGGCATCTGAGGTCCAAAACCGATGACGAAGCCTCTTCTAGGCCAGTCGCCGGTTCGCAGTCAGGTGCTTTCGCAGCCCCTGACACCCGCTACCTCAGAGCCAAAGGCCGCCTCAGACTCCCATGTGGAGTCAACTAGGCCTCTGGATACTCAAGGTATTGGGCCTTCGGAAACTAATCCCTCAGATGGGTCCAGAGCCGCTGAGCAAGCATCGGCTTCTGAGGGTGTTTTCAGACCTACATAGCTTTATATCAAGCCAACTTCAGCTTCCAAGACAAAGTCCAAAACAGTTTTAAAGACAAGGAAACAAGTACAGCATTCTCCAGGACAGACTTCCATGCCTAAGAAACAGATGCTCAAAATGGCCGAAGACCTAATTACTTTGTTCAGGGGTTCCCATCCCCCTCCTGATAAGAGGCCTAGGCAAGACACTGAATATGATTCCTCTGATCAGGTTTCCATTTCCTCTGACTCCTCTTCAGAACAGGGATACTCTATTTCTCCCTATGAGGATTCTGATGCTGAAGAATCTATTCCTTCAGCTTCTCCTCGTGAGGATTACTCATTTGGGAAACCCTGCATACCATGAAGGGAGCATTTCCACTGGGAGAGCCAAGATTACTCAGATTCTAAGAAAAGGCTCAGATACTTTCTACCTCCGCACAAACCTCTTGCTATTCCACCTGTTCTAGACATTGTAGATGATGCATTTCCCGAGTCAGGCCTGTCTCCCGACTCTTTACCTCCTGCACCTGTTAAGCCAGACAGATACTACAGGGTACCAGATTTGCATAAATTTCTATATAAAAACCCTGCTGTTGACCCAGAATCTATTTCTCAGGGTCCCAAAGGGGTCAAGGCTGCTACTGCTAAAAACCCTGTCCCCTCCGATAGAGATTCAAGGGCACTGGACAGATGGGGGAAAAACGTTTACACTTCTGCTACCTTGGCTGTAAGGGCTTTAAATTGTCAGTTTCATATGCTTAAATATCAGCAATACTTAATGTCTCTGCTAAAACTGAAAATGTTGACAATTTCTGAATGTTCTGAGAACAAGGAAATGCAGGATTTATTGCATGCAGCTGAACAAGTAGGAAAACATACTTTGCAATGTGATTATGATTCACTGGAGGCCTCTTGCATGGCCGCTGTAACAGGTTCTGTCATTAGAAGACATGCATGGTTAAAGGAACAGACTCTGCCTGATCATGTTAAAGCAAAATTATTGGATGCTCCATTACAGAATGATACTTTATTTGGTGTTAAGGCAGAAGAGGTGTTGAAGAAAATTGCGGATTAAGCTAAATCTATGCAGACAGTAAAGGATTTCTTACAGGTACAGCCACCCAGATTTAGCAGGAACTGGCCTTCTAAGAATTGGTCCTTTCCCATTTCAGACAGGCCACAAAGAGGCAGATACAGATGCCCTAGAGGCAGACAACAGCCCCAGGGCTCATACAGGCCCAAACAATGGGATGCTTCTACCTCTAAAAGCGGAGAAGACAAATCACAGCCATGTAGGAAACCGTCCCAATGACTTCCCTCTGCCAATGCCAAGCATTTATCTTTTGGCAGCACCCTTAGGGTGAAAGCTAGCACTTTTTTCTCAAAATTGGCACATGATCATCCAGGACAAATGGGTCTTAAATATAGTCTCTCAGGGCTACAGGTTCCACTTTCACACTCTTCCAAAGGCAAAAGGTATGCCAGACTTGCCACGCAATCAATGGGCAGTGGCACAAAAACAAGTTTCATCTCTCATGGACATGAGGGCTATTCAGCCAGTGCCTCAACAAGAGCAGGGACAAGGATTTTACTCTCAACTTTTCTTAGTACCAAGAAAGGACAAAGCATGGAGACCAATTCTGGACCTGTCTATTCTAAATACTTTTCTGGACATTCTGACATTCAAAATGTTGACTTTGCAGCAGCTTCTGCCCATGCTGGGCAAGAAGGCGTGGCTTGTAACTTTGGACCTCAAAGAGGCATACCTGCATGTCTCAGTCAGACAATCTTGCAGAAGATACCCCAGATTCATAGCTGGCTCAGTTCACTACCAATTCTCTGCACTGCCCTTTGGCTTATCTACTGCACCCAGGGTCTTAACAAAATGCCTGGCACCAGTAATTGCATTTTGCAGACAAAGAAGAATTCAAATATATCCCTACTTGGATGACTGCCTTATTCAAGCAGAGACCAAAGACATTCTTCTAAAGCATCTGGTGTTTGTAAAAAGATTACTAATTTGCCTAGGGTACACAGTAAACGAAAAGAAATCAAAACTAGTACCCTCTCAAGAGATAATATTCCTGGGTGCAAGCTTAAATACAACTGCCCAGATGGCTTATCTCACGCCAGACAAACAAAGGCAACTGACTTCTTACTTCGAAGCATGACAACAAAGACCCAGTTATCTACAAGAAAAATTCTGCAGGCTCTGGTCTACATGGCCTCCTGCATTCTGCTAATTCCATATGCAAGACTGCATATGAGGAAACTACAGTGGTATCTAAAAAGTGTTTGGACTCAACATTGCCACAGCTTGGAATCAATAATTTCACTCATTCCCTGCCTACAACAGGAATTTCGATGGTGGGCACAGGCCTGTCACCACAACAAGGGACAGCCGTTCACTTTACCCACAGCCAGGCAAACACTAACAACAGATGCTTCAGATTATGCCTGAGGGACCCACATGGCAGGAAAATGTATTCAGGGCACATGGTCCCCAAGCCAAAGGCATCGTCACATCAATCAAAAAGAGATGTTAGCTGTACAACATGCCCTGACAGCCTTCAAGGACCTACTTCATCCAGGACAACTGCTGATAAAGACGGACAACACCACTGTCATCTGGTACATAAACAAGCAGGGGGGCACACATTCCTACCCCCTCTGCAGACAAGCCATGATTTTATGGAACACAGCATTGACTTACCAAGTATATCTGCAAGCACAATTCCTGCCAGGAAAAACAAATGCACTGGCAGACGAACTAAGCAAAAACCTCATGGACCCTCACGAATGGAAACTAGATCCACAAGTCTTCAGCATGATAACAAGGAAATGGGGATGCCCAGACATAGATCTTTTTGCCTCCCCACACAACTGCCAACTTCAGAGATTTCTGCACAAGGACTTATCACAAACAAGCATGGGAAGTGGATGCTTTGTCATTCAGCTGGAACAACCTTACAGTATATGCCTTTCTTTTACTGC
Source organism: Protopterus annectens (assembly GCF_019279795.1). NCBI lineage: Eukaryota > Metazoa > Chordata > Ceratodontiformes > Protopteridae > Protopterus > Protopterus annectens. The sequence goes on along the minus strand of NC_056741.1, from coordinate 600,588,385 downwards.
CTCTTCTCCCCAAGCTACTCCTAAAGGTCAGACAAGAGAAGCCACAAATGATAATGATTGCCCAAGATTGGCCTCGCCAACACTGGTACCCAATCCTAAGGAGCTTGTCTCAAGGCCCTGCCTGGACATTGCCTCAAATTCCTCATTTACTGAACCAACAAAACAATCAGATCCTGCACAGCCAACTCAGAACCCTAAATCTAGCTGCATTGCAGATAGTGTAACCATTCAGAATACACCTCTCTCTAAAGCGGTTATGGATGTTATTTTGGAGGCCAGGAGGCCCAGCACCAGGAAATCTTTTCCAGAAAAATGGAAAAGATTCTGTGCTTGGAACCAGGTGCAAGGAATTGACGCGCTTGTACCAAATATTCCTCAGATTTTACAATATTTGACTGAGATGCTGGACAAAGGCTTATCCTTCTCATCAATTAAGATCCATGCCTCTGCCATTTCAGCTCATTACAATACAGAACCACCAATTTTTTCACATCCATTGCTTAGGCAGTTCCTCAGGGGGGGCCAAAAACGTAAGACCCCCAAGGAGAGCACCAATACCTGCATGGGACCTCAATTTTGTCTTGGAAAAACTCACACTGCCTCCTTTTGAGCCAGCCAGTACAGCTGAGAAAATTCTTATCATGGAAAACAGCTCTGCTCCCAGCAATAACTTCAGCAAGAAGAGTCTCAGAGCTACAGGCATTAATGGCTGTGGAACCTTTTATTATCTTCCATCCAGACAGGGTTTCTCTAAGGACAAACCCAACATTTATGCCTAAGGTAGTGTCCAGTGTGGCTCTTAACCAAACCATTCATTTGCCTACTTTTTATCCAAACCCACAGAATAAAGGGGAG